>NC_135650.1:6659000-6976373 GCF_053574225.1 Canis aureus | reverse complement strand
AAACCATACTGCTTTTATCTTGGTTCAAGATGGAAAAAAAAACTAAAAAAAACTTTATATTTGGAAAAAGAAAGGGAGAGAGAGATTCTGACACACATAAAAACATGGTTGATTTTTTAAAGTATTATGCTTAGTGAAAGCCAGTCACAGAAGGTCAAATATTAAAAAAATAAAAAAAAGAAGGTCAAATATTGTAAAGTATCAAAACTAGCCAAAATCACACAAAATTAAAAGGAATATTATCTACCAGAGTCTGGAGGGAAGGGGAAGGGAAATTAGTGTTTAATGGATGCTCTATAAAATGAAGATGTTCTAGAGATGCTACATAGTATCAATATATTTAACACTGCAGAGTTGTACACCTAAGAATGTGTAAGAGAGGGATGCTTGGGTGGCTCAATGGATGAAGCATCTGCCTTCGCCTCAGGTCATGATCCCAGAGTCCTGGAACAGAGCCTCTCATTGGGCTCCCTGCTCAAATGTGAATCTGCTTCTCCCTCTGCTTCTGCCTGTCCCCCCATCCGTCCCCACACCCCACTCATGCTCTATGTGCCTCTCTCAAATAAATAAGGGAAATGTCCCAAAATTTTTAATGTATAAGAAAATGTAAAGTTATATGTTTGTAACCACAATTAAAATGAATTTAAAAATAACAGAGTAAAATTTGCTGATAGAAAATAATGCAGACAGAGTTGGGGCATTCTCCTATGAATTTGGAAGAGGCTAGCATGTCATTTCCTGCACATCTGAGAGAATTCTCTTGCTGCACATAATTACAACTCTCAAACAAACTAAAAGAATAGTTTGGCCCTATCTGGTAAGAATCTGCACACCAAATCACTGCTATTAGCTAGATATGGGTCATCTCTAACACTAGTAGTACTCCACAAACACCAGATTGCAACCTAAGAATTGCTTAGCTTCCAGATGCAAAAATAAAGGAGCACTGCATTTCCCTCTCTCTTCTTTGACACTAAGATGTGTTTTTTTTCCACCATTAGACTAACAAGATAAATGAGGGTTTATTACCATCCGAGTCAGTGGCATTGTTTGACAGTAAGTGAATGATAAGAAATTTAACTATACACGTTCCTCGCATTCAGAAAAAACTTGTGCTGTGTTTTAAGGATCCTCTAATGACTGTGCCTTAAACAACAGCTTTTGTGCTAAAACCCATGGAATCGCTCTAATAATTTCAAGACTGGGGTGTTTGAATCTCTGTTATCTCCTGGACTTGAAACATAAAGATACCCAACCTACTTTCATCCTGGAACCATGGCCCAGGTCATCAGTAACCTCGCTGATTAGGCTCTGGCACTGGTGAATGCTGCTGTGACTTACTGGAAGCCTTGACTGGCCACATTTTGGCACTATGCCTGTTGAGCTGGTTCCTCCAACACTTGCTGAGATACCTACAGCTATTAAGAGCTTGAACAAAATTGTTCAAGAGTGCTCAAACTGGTAGCTTTAAACAGCTCATGGTTAAGGAAGCTCAGCTGAATGGTTTGGTGGCCAACAAGGTGTGGATGTGGTTTGATGTTGGCAAGGTCACAGGTAAGCATACATACAGGCTGTAATGTGGAAGACCAATCCTTAACATCTCTTTCTTTTTTTAAGTTTTTTTTTCTCTTTCCAATTTTTATTTATTCATGATAGTTACACAGAGAGAGAGAGAGAGGCAGAGAAGCAGTGAGAGAAGCAGGCTCCATGCACCAGGAGCCTGACATGGGATTCGATCCGGGGTCTCCAGGATCGCACCCTGGGCCAAAGGCTGGCGCTAAACTGCTGTACCACCCAGGGATCCCTTAACATCTCTTCCTATGTGGCTTATTATCTGAGTGTTCTTGGGCCCTGTGTGGCCAGACTGGTATTTGAATAAAACAATGTATCAAAAAAAAATACCTATCTTTAAAGTGCACATGTAGAACATGCATATATTTAGGAAATCTTTGTAAACATTAATACAAGTAGGCCAAAGTAAGTGTAGAAGCAATAGCTGATCACCAAACTAATTAGCTTAAGTAGAATACTGTCTTATACCACACAAAAGGCAAACACTGCCATCCTAAAATTTAAAGCTTTTTAATTTCTATCTTGTAAAATGTAAATCAGCTATCATTTGAGTTTGGATAAAGAACACTTCTTAAACTTTGCCATTCCTGTTTCCTGAAGTGACCTACCTGCCAGAAACATTTCCATAAGATCGCTGTGAGTCCTTTTCATACCTGAGAATGTAGCCAAAGTGGGGTCAGAACCATAGAAGGGGAGCAAGCGGACAATTTTCAAGTGATCATTCTCAACTGCATCATAGATCAGCCTAGGAAGAGACATGCAGGTGGATGAAAGTGTGTACAGGTGTTTCTAACATTGTTTCTTTTAATAACAGGCAAAAGAGGGTGGGTGTGTACCAATCACGATAAGCCTCCTACAGTACGTGATATGTCCCCAAGATATAGGTACTGTTGAGTCATTCTGCAGATCAGGAAACAGATATGGTGACACCCAAGATTAGAGGTGATAAATATTCTTATTTCTATCAGGACCATTATATGGCTTTTGAAGGAATTATTTCCAAACTAATTCTCAAATGCAAATCTATTTTAATTCAAGACCCTAGTTCAAGACAAAAGTGAAAACATTCAAGGACATCAAAGCAGGGATCCCTGGGTGACTCAGTGGGTTTGGCACCTACCTTCAACCCGGGGTGATCCTGGAGTCCTGGGATCAAGGCCTACATCACTCTCCTAGCACGGAGCCTGCTTCTCCCTATGCCTGTGTCTCTGCCTTTCTCTCTGTGTGTGTGTCTCTCATGAATAAATAAATAAAATCTTTATTTTATTTATCTTTGATGTCCTTTTCAAAACAGTGACAGACTCCATAAAGGTTACTCACAGCGGGGGGTAGGGTGGAATCCCACCAAAATGAAAATGAAACCAAGACAAGAAACAATTGGTATTCAGTTTCTACAAAGACTTACTTCAGTTTTTAGGGAAACAAAAGCAAAAATGAACTACTGGACTTCACCAAATTAGAAAGCTTCACAGCGAAGGAAATGATCAACCAACTAAACAGCAACTTGTAGAATGGGTGAAGATATTTGCAAAAGAGGTACCTTTATACCTTTCCCTCAACCCCCATTCTGGTTACTTCTCTCTGATCTCTTTTTCTGAATTAGATTTTTTCTTCATTTTTTTCATTTTGGATTCCACACATAAGGGAATATATGCCATTCTCTGTCTCGCTGATTTTCACTTGGCATAATGCTTTCAAAGTGCAGTACCATTACCTCAGGTAGCAATATTTCCTTTCCTATGGATGACTCATATTTCATTCTACAGCTAACACTTATTTATCCATTCACCATTGATGGGCACGGAAGTTTTCACCTCTGGGTTGTTCAAAATAGTGTTTCCTGATCATGGAGGTGCAATCAATACCTAGCCATATTCTGTTTTCTCCGGATTTCATCCCAGAAGTGGAATTGCTTGATCATAGGGTAGTTCTGTTTTCAAATTTTGAGGAACCACCATATGTTTTGCATAGCAACTGTAGTAATCCGCGATCACAACAACAGTGCCCAAGGGTTCCCTTCACTCTACATTCTCAGCAGCATTTCTTTTGTCTTTTCGATGATAGCTCTTCCAATGGATGAGATGTTATTTCTCATTGTATTCTTGACTTGCATTTTTCTGATGATTAGTCATGTTGTCTACCGGCTTATCATGTGCTTATTTGCACTAGGAAAATGCGAGAGCACTGTGTACTGCGTCTGAGGTTCAGTGACAAGACCAGCCTCCACCTGACAGGATCCTCATTGAGATAGGCATGGATGGGTGCAGGGTCACTCTTCTGGCTGAGGTGAGGTCCCATAATTGTAAAGAGGACAGGAGGCTACAGGAAAGCAATGAAAAGGATTCTTTGTGGTTCTTTACTGTGCCTTTGGAGCCCATAGGTCCTGCTCCTTTGTCCTGTGATCCCGGAAAGACACTGCCTTCAGGACACACAAATAAAACTATCCATCTCTTTTATAGTGGGCTGGCCTGGGGCTGCAATGCTAGAGCTGGAGAACATGATGCAGGAGTCCTCCTTTGCAATAGTATCTAGGGACTTCTACAGAAGGAACTGCAGAGGAAAGACTCCTGCAGTGGCCACTGTGGTCATCCTCCTGCCCAGAGACAACTTGAAACTCTTAGTGGCATTTATCCCAGCAGTCGAGGTGGTTAAAAGGGGAAGAGGCTTCCATAAACTTCTGATTGATTCATTCCATAACTAGGCACTAAGCACATGGGTACTTTGGTGGGCCCATGTGTGGAGCTGAGTATACCATAAACTCCCTGCCTTTAGGCAATCATAGTCTGGAGATGGACAAAGGCACAGAAACTGCCACACATGAAACAAAAACCAAGTGCTGAATGCTACACAGGACTGTGTGCTGTGAACCACAGCTGGGAGTCATTGGAGAAAAAGTTATGAAAGGTCTCACAGATGGTGACATTGCTGCGAAGAGAATAACAAAAGCGAGTTAGATCTGCACACGTCTGTGTGCGGTGTGTTGAGAAGAAAGGAACCCTGCTGCAGAAACTGACTAATGGAAGATGGTTAAGCCATAGGAGGTGAAAAAGTCAACAAGCATGGCTGAGGGGAAATGCAGAGGAGATCTTAGGAGTGGAATTAGGGCATGGAGAGATATTGAGGCCTAGCAGACTGTTAGTAGTGTATTGTTCCTCTGCTACTTAATTGCTCCAATACCTCGCATCTGACAAATTCTATATTTAACTTCTCTCTGGTTCTGTGGATGAGGAAACAAGGCACAAATTAGCTTGGTTCCTCCACCTCAAGGTATCAGAGGTAGTGGATATGGATTCATTGGAGGTTAGCCTGGAAGAGGACTTTCTGTCAAGTGGACTCAGTTCGCTGCCACATCAGACTCTATACATGACAGCTCAAAATGTCTCTGGTTGATTTTTTATTCAGATAGAGAAGAAAATGGTAAAGGGAAAGGGTCAGAAGTAGAACATGAATGAGTGGAACAGGAGAGGAAAGAAATAGGAAGTAAGATCCTATTCCCAATTGGAACTTAGATGTGACATGCCATTGTGTTAGCTGTATCACATTGGTCAGAAACCAGTCACTAAGCACCTCGGGGTGACACAGTGATATTTATGCTACAAGCAAGGATGGCTTGGAGCCATCTTGAATTCTGTGGCCCTCATTGCCCAACAAGGCAACTTATATAAATTAACAGGAAATATTGGACTGTTTTCCTACAGAAGATGACCATGTCTGCATCTTGGAGCATTTCCACCCCATCATGGTGCCCTCATTGAAATGAGACCAGGGGGAAAGTGACCATTGTGACATTACATTGTTGGAATCCAAGCCACTATCTAGTGGTACTCCATGCTGCATCCCACATCTTCATGTCAATCTCCAATCCTTCAGTTTGTGCCTCAGACACACAGGATACCAGCCCACATGCATTATAAATATCATCTATAGACACTTGATAATATCCCTAGGATGTAAATTCCAGCCTGATTCTACCACCGTGCAGTTTGGGAAACTGGGGAGTAAGTGAGAGACAGGGGGTTAGATAGGACACAGAACCAGGAAAGTAAACAGAATAATAAAACTCTGGATTCAGCTCAATATCCTCAAAAGTAGGACGTTACTTGCATTTTCAGAGAGTTTTGGCTATGGCATTTTTGGTTCATGATGTACAGTTTAGGAGATAACATGGGATAAGCAGTCATCGGCCAAGAAAGGGTTCTGGATAGGTCTCACTTTAGGAAGGGGTCCAGGTGTTGGGATCTTGAAAAAGTGACTTCACTCTACTTATGTTGGAATCATGCATAATATATTTCAGGTTTTTGAGGAGTGCGGGTGATTTGTTTGTTTCACACAAAGCAGTGAGTATGTTTGCATTTTACTATTATTTTTATTATTTCGCCAACTCCTCCAAATATCCTTTGTAGATTCCAGCTCCACTGTCCCTGCAGAACGTCTCCAAGCCCTTACAAATCATTACACTAAGAAGGGTGATGTAACACAAAAAGAACGGTGGGAAGACACCCTTTTAAATGTTCCATTGTAAAGTGTCATCTGTCAGAACACATCATATTATTATAGGCCCAACAGGTCATAGGCTGTGTCCTAATAGATCTTTATATTACTCCATAAATGAGGTGGGAACTGCCACAGTAATTCAGACTTTCAAGGCCCTTGGCACTTGACCTGAGGCCATTCTCTTGCCATTTCTGCCGTGCTGCAAGGAAAAACATATGTGTCCCCACAGACTGTTTTAGTTGCTACATCTGCTATAACCTGGGACTCCAGATTAGGGGGAAGACCTCTAATGTCCAAAAGTCCTGGGCCAGCAGTTCTACAGATAAGTGACCACCCCATACACAGCACAGGGCTTGAGGCTGGCACCTACAATCGGTATATTTTGGGAATATCACTGCTCCTCTCTGAGATTACTTTTCCCTCCTCTGAAAAGCGCTGTGGTGAAAGGATGAACCTCATAGGGCTATTGTAGGAAATCCCAGGAGAAAACATGGCATAGACTTATATAGTGTCTGGTCCTGTATATAGGACTGCTGGGCATCTTCATGTGTAGCAGTTCTCTCTCCCAGTGAAGAAGTTCTCCACATCAACCCTCATGGCACTCTGGGTTTACAGAAGCACCTGGAAAAGAGGCAGTTTTCCTCTTTCCTGTTGGTGAAGGACTTACATGATTCCAAATACTTGGTCCTGCTACTTGTCCTTTATGGGCCCAGAGTAGAGGTCACTGAGGGAAGGCAGAGCAGCTCCAGTCCTACTCAGTATATGGAAAGTGCTGGTTGGGATTCCTTCATCCAATAATATAGATTAAGCATCTACTATTGCAGACACATTTCTAGTCACTAAGATCATTGAAGGAATATAGTTGATAGAGTGTCTCAGTCTCAAGTCTAATCAGTCTCTGACAGTCAATCACAATACCCTCATAGGCACGCATGTCTATAGTTTGTTAAATGAGACATCTTCATGGATGCCTCATAAGTTGAATGGATTCACCCACATTTAACCATTAGGATGGATGATAAGATCAAGTAAAGGCATGGGGTGGCTCAGTTAGGCCCATGCCTTCAGGTTAGGTCATGATCCCAGGGTCCTAGTTTTGAGCCCTATACTAGGCTCCCTGCTCAGTGGGAAGCCTGCTTATCCCGCTTCCTCTGCTGCTCACCCCACTGATTCTCTCTCTCTGCAAGAGAGGACAGAGAAGAGGAACATGCGTTTCCTGGGCAGAAAACAGCTGCTAGGTGTTGGAAGCCTGAAGCATCTTTTGTGTACAGAACCCAGGTTATAGCAGGCAAGATGAGAAGGAGAGTACTGTGGACCAAAATCAACTTCAAATATGGTAGTCATGAACCCAAGGGCCTCTTTCAGCTGGCTTCCTTTTTACCAGATTTCTCTTCAGCTGCCCTTGTGGCCTGAATTGGAGAACATGGTTTTGAATGGGGCTATCCTCTTGCAATGATATCCAGGGAGGACCCTAATGTCTTTTGGCCCTGTTCATATGGGGGACTTTATTTGCAGAGCTGCACCCAGGAGATCACAGAGGATATGGTCTGTGCCTTCAACACTTCTAACTCCCTAGACCATTATCAGGTGCACCAGGCAAACATGGATCAATGCGGTTCTGAGGTGAGAATGGCAAGAGGGTTCTCTGTACAACTATGGCCCTCAGAGGAACATGGAGAGAAACTTGGGGCCTTTCCATAATGTTTCCTCATGAGTGCCTGAGAAGCAAAACTGAAAACAGATCTGAAACTCCCCTACTAACCTCCAGCTACATATGAGGTGGGAAGACACTCTTAACCTATGTTGGAATGGTGCAGAATATTTGCATGTTATTGAGAAGTGGGGGTGGTTTGTTTCACACAAAGCAATGAGTATCTATGAGTTTTACTATTATTTGTTATTATTTCACCTACACGTCCCAACTATTCTGTGTAGAACCCAGCTCCACTGTCTTTGCAGAAATTAGTAAATATCCTTAAACAGAACGTTTTTGAGCCTTTACAAAGCATCAGACTAAAGAGGGTGATTTACAAAATAGGAAGGGTGGGATGAAACCTTTCTATGTGTTTCTCTAAAACTTGTTCATCAGAACATATCAGATCAATGTAGGCCCAACAGGTCATGAGATGTGTGCTTATATATCTCTGTAATTCTCCAGAAATGAGGCCGCCTACCACAGTTATTCAGACTTTCAAGGCCCTTGGCACTTGACTTGATGACATTCACTTGCCACTTCTGCAATATTTCAAAGAACATCTTATATTCACACAGACTCTTTTAGCTGCTAGATCTGCCATAACCTGGATCCCCAGATTAGAGGGAAGGCCTCTGATGCCTCCTAACCCCCATATCAGGCTCTGTCCATTTTGTAGAGATCCACACAGCAAATATTGGATGATTTGCTCCAATGGTCCAATTACTTCATTTCCCCTGACAAGAACAGATGCATCAAACCAACAACAACTTCAATTGCCGGTCTGGGGTGAGAACAGGTCGCATTCATGGTCAAAACCAAGACTCACAGATGATCAGGGCAAGGCAAGAACACATACTGGAAACAATTTGCTCCCCTGGGGCCTGAGGAAAACGTGGTTCTCCCCTGACACTTCCTTCCTATGTCAGGAACAGACCTAGCTACATCACCTTTGAGGAAATGCCAAGCAGCCTATGCTTTTGTCTATTCTCAGGCCAAATGTATGTGACCTTGAGCACCATTTGAGATTTAAACCCTCTCTGTTCTATCTGCAGTGGGGATGTTTACTGATGACTCAATGGCATACTGCTCTTCGTAAAAGCTCTGAGTTGAGAGAAATGCTGTTGATGTTCAGCTAACAGAATGTGTTGAAATTACTAACGGTTTCCATGTCTCCCCTCAAACCAGTGGTACTTTGAAGCCTAGAACCTTTTTCTGTGTGGGCAGTGAAGTCCTTTGTCCTGTACAGATTCCCAAGGGTATGGAAGTCTCTCGTCTGAGCACCAGACTCTTTTATTCTCAATGGTTTGTTGTTTTGAAGCTAACTGCAGTGGCCCTCCTTGCATCTCTAGTGCGAAAAGCATTCAAAACTGTCCCTGTGTGAGGCATGGACCATGCTGACACTGAAGGAAGGCAGAATAGATACTTTGTACAACCTTGGTGTCTTCTTTTCAGGATAGAGGCCTCTTAAACAATATCATCATTTGCTTTATCTACAGCTGTTCACCACAATCCAACAGATCCCCTGCAGGCCGTTCCAAAGTTGAGTGATTACCCCATGCACAGCACATGGGGTGAGGCTCGGCTGTACTAACGGTATGTTTTGGGAATGCCAGTGAACTTATCTGAGCTTCATTCCTTCCGATGAAAAGTGCAGTGGTGAGAGATAGACCTCATGGGGCTACTGTGGGAAATCCTGCGAGAAAACATGGCATAGATTTACCTGGTGCCAAGCCCTGTAGAACTGCTGCTGGGCATCTTAATGTGTAGCAGTTCTCTCTCCCTAGAGAAGAAGATCAACACATCAACCCTCATGGGCTTGTGGCACTCTAGGTTTACAGATGCACGTAAAAGCAAGGAGTTTTTCTGTTGGCGAAGGACTTATCTGATTCCATCTACCTGGTCCTGCTACTTGTCCTTTATGGGCCCAGAGTAGAGGTCACTGAGAGAAGGAAGAGCAGCTCCAGTTCCACTCAGTATATGGAAGGTGCTGGTTGAGATTCCTTCATTTAATCATGTAGTTTAAGCACCTACTATAGCAGACACATTTCTAGTCACTAAGATAATTGAAAGAATAGAGTAGATAGACTGTCTCTGTCTCAAGTTTAATCAGAGTTTCAGACAATCACACCAGATGTCATAGGCACACATGTCCATAGTTTGTTGGTTGTTACATCCTCATGCTGCCTCATGAGATGAATGAATTCTTCCACATTGGATCAATCGGATGCACAATATCAAGTAAGTGTACTGGGTGGCTCAGTCAGTTAGGCATCTGATTTCAGGTCAGGTCATGATCCCAGGGTCCTGAGTTGGAGCTCCACATTGGGCTCCCTGCTCAGTGGGCAGCCTGCTTCTCCCACTTCCTCTGTTGCTCACCCTGATTATTCTCTGTCTCCAAGAAATTAATAAATATCCTTAAAAATGTGCAAAGATCAAGTAAAACTGATTAGTTTTTGGTTCCAGAAAGAGAACATTGATGGCTGCACAGAGAACGTTGGGAGACTACAGGGGTTGTGGCTGGGAGCAGCTCTCAGAGCCCAGGATCTCATATCTCTTGAGTTCAATTGTGTGGGCCTCACTTTGGGAGCATCCTGTGAAAAGGTAAATGAGTCAAAGGGAGAATCAGATGGGTCCCTAAATGGAACCCAAACCTCAAAGCTAACCCTAACTCTAACCCGAACCTAACGCAACCCTAAACCTAACCCAAACCCTAACCCGAACCCTAAATCTAACTTGAACATAAAACCTAACACGATACCTATCCCCTAACCCAAACTAAAACCCAAAACTTGACCCTAACCCTAACATGAACCATTATCCAAATTTTAAGCGAGCACTAGGTGAACTTTATCAGTAACCTATTGCAACCCTAATCTGACCCGAACCTGATCCCGAACCATAACCCTAAAGCTTACCCTACCCTAAACCCTAAATCTCATCCCTAACCCTAACCATAAAGCTAAAACTAACCCTTATAGAATGCCCTAATCCTAGTCCTCAACCTAACACTAAACCCTAAACGCTTATATTAAACATATCCCTAAGACGAACGCTAACCATAATTCCGGTTGAACTTAGATGTGACATGTTATTGCGTTGGCTGTATCGTATTGGTCAGAAGCAGTTACTAAGCACCACGAGTATATGCAAGGATACTTATGTCACATATCAGGATATCAGGGAGGCATTGTGAAGGCTGTGGCCCTCAGAGGACAAAGTGAGTAACTGGGTTTCATTCTATATATAACATTAAAAAATTCGACAGTTTTATTGCAGAAGATGACCATGTTTGCATCTTGGAGCCTTTCCACCCCAACGTGGTGCTCCCATTGAAATGAGGACAGAGGGAAAGTGACCATTGTGATATTACATTGCTGTAACCCAGGCCACTTTCAAGTGGTACTCCAGCCACATCCCTCCCCTTCTTGTCAATCTTCCATCCTTCAATTTGTGCCTCAGATATATAGGATACCACTAACACGCATTATAAAAATCATCCATAGACACTTTATGATGTCCCTAGGAAGTATCTTCTAGCCTCATTCTACCACCGTGCAGGTGAGGACTATGTTAGTGACACCATTCATAGATAGGACACTGAACTGGAAAAACAGAGAAATAAATGTCTGAATTCAGCTCCATCTCCTCAAAGGTCAGATCTTGCATTTTCAGAGAGTTGTGGCTATGGAATTTTTGGCTCATGATGTACAGTTACGGATATGACATGGGGTAATCAGTAATCTGTCAAAAAGGGGCTCTGGATAGATCTGACTGAAGGAAGGGGCCCCAGTCCTGGAATCTTGTAAAAATAACTTCACTTTGTTGGTGACAGACCCACAAATGACTTAGCCCTCTGGTAACCAGGAACCTACATTCTAGAACTTCCTGCTTTCCAGCTGATATAAATAGAGATGGTCAAGAGAACAAGATGTTCTGTTGTGGTATTCCTACTTTCAGGTGCTCTGGACTGGTGCACAGTGTCACTGCTAAAGTCACCTCTGTCTCTTCTCCAAAGCTTCTGTTTATATGTTAGGAGACAACAGATACCATAAGAGAACGTGGGGCAGCCCACTGGAGAGCTGTCCACACTGTGATCTCAGCTGAGTGGGCTCACAAATGTTACTCCTCACTGAGTGTGTTCCTGTGTGTATATGTGTCCGTGAGTATGTTTTCGTGTTTTGCGAGGACAGAAGAGAGGAACACTCCCCTCCTGGGCAGATAACAGCTGCCAGGTGTTGGAAGCCTGACACATCTTTTATATTCAGACCCCAGGTCAGAGAAGGCAAGATGAGAAGGTGGCCCAAGTTCAAATTCGTATATATTAGTCATGAGCCCAGACTCTCTTCCATCTGGCTTCCTCCTTGCCAGATGTCCCCTCAGCTGCCCCTCTGGGATGAACTGTTTGGTTATACTGATATTAGTAAAAGCCCTTAGTTGAGAGAATGCTGTTGTTGCTAAGCGAACAGAAAAATGTATTGACACAACCAATGGTTTCCATGTTTCCCCTCAAACCTGTGTTACTTTGAAGTTTAGAACCTTTTTCTGTGTGGGCACTGAAGTCCTTTGTCCTGTACAACTTCTGAGAGGATTGGAGTCTCTGGTCTGAGCGTCAGAACCTGATTTTCCCAGTAGTTCATGGTTTTTAAGCTGACCACAGTGCCCCTCCTTGTGTCTCTGTGTGAAAAGGAATCATCAACCCTGTCCTTGGGTGAGGCATGGAACATTCTGATGATGAAGGAAGGCAGAATAGATCATTTTTTACAATCCCTGGTGCCATCCTTCCAGGATAAAACATCTCAAATACTCCTTTCAATTACTGTATCTACCAGTATTCAACACAGCCCAATAGGTCCTGTGCCAGCAGTTCCAAAGGTGAGTGACCACCCCATACACAGCACAGGGTGTGAGGCTTGCCTCTACTACCAATATGTTTTGGGAATGTCAGTGAACCTCTCTGATCTTCCTTTCCCTTCTCTGAAAAGTGCTGTGGTAAGAGCATGAACCTCATGGGGCTACTGTGGAAAATCATACGAGAAAGCATGACATAGACTTACATGGTACCTGGCCCTGTAGAAAGGGCTGCTGTGTATCTTTATGTGTAGCAATTCTGTCTCCACAGCAAAGACGCTCTCCACATCAACCCTCATGGGTCTGTGGCACTCTGGGTTTACAGAAGCACATGGAAAGTAGGCAATTTTCCTGTTGGTGAAGGACTTCTGCGATTCCATCTAGCTGGTCATTCTACTTGTCCTTCATGTGCACAGAGTAGATGTCACTGAGGGAAGGTAGAGCAGCTCCGGTCCCACTCAGTCTATGGAATGTGCTGGTTGGGTTTACTTCATCCAATAATATGGATTAACCACCTACTATTGCAGAAACTTTTATAGTCAGTAAGATCATTGAAGGAATACAGTTGATCCAGTGTCTCAGTTTCAAGTCTAATCAGAGTGTCAGATAGTCAATCACACTACACCTCGCAGGCACACATGTCCATAGTTTGTTAGATGAGACATCTTAATGGCCACCACATGGGATGAATGGATCCACCCACATTTCGACCATTAGGATGGATGATAAGATCAAATAAGGGCACTGGGTGGCTCAGTCATTTAGGCCTCAGCCTTGTCAGGTCCTGTGTTTGAGCACTACATTGGGCTCTATGAGAACCTGTTTCTTCAGCTCCCTCTGAAGCTTGCTCTGCTTATTCTCTCTCTCTCTCTCTCTCTCTTTCTCTCTCTGAAAGAAATTAATAAATATCCTCAACAATTTTTGTAAAATCTCAAATAAAACTTTGGTTGTTCTTTGGATCTAGAAGGAGAAGCTTGATTTCTCTACAGAGCAGGATGGGAGACTGCAGGTGTTGTGGCTGGGGAATGACTCTCAGAGCCAAGGGTCTCATTAATCTCTTGAGTTGCATTTGGAAATTTCACTATGCGGGGCTTCCTGTGCAGAGGCTAATGAGTCAAATGGAGCAGCAGATGGGGTTCCTAAACCAATACCAAACCCTAACCCTCATCCTAACCCAAACTACTAACTCTAACCTAACCTGACACCTATCCTGTAACCCTAACCCTAACCCTAACCCGAATCCTAACCCAAACCTTAATAGAAACCCTAACCCGAACCCGACCCTAACATGACCAAATCCAAACCAAAACCTATCCCTAACCTTAACCCTAAAGCTAAAACCTAATCCTAATACCTAACCATAAACCATAAACCCTAACCTTAAACCCTAACTGTAACCATCACCCTAAATCTTAAACCAAACCCTAACCCTAAATCCTAATCCTAACCTTAACTCTCACATTAACCCTAACCAAAGTTCCAATTGGAACTCAGCTCTGACATGCCATTGTGTTGGCTGTCATATTGGTCAGAGGCCAGTCACTAAGCACCTCAGGGGGACACAGTGATACTTATGCCACAGGTAAAGATTGCTGGGAGCCATTTGAGAAGGCTGCAGCCTTCAGAGGCATCTGAGGCAACTGGTACTCATTCTAAATATAAGAGGAAACAATTAGACAGTTTTATTACAGAAGATGACCATATCTGCATCTTGGAGCATTTCACCCCATCATGGAATTCTTCTGCCTTCAGGTCAGGTCATGATCCCAGGATCCTGGGTTAGAGCCCGCTTTTACCGCTCCCTCTTCTACTCACCCTGCTTATTCTCTCTCTCCAAGAAATTAATAAATATCTATAAAAATTTTTGTAAAACATCAAGAGATACTTTGATTGGACTTTGGATCCAGAAATAGAACCTTGATGACTCCAAAGTGCACGTTGGGAAAGTACAGGTGTTGTGGCTGGGGACCAACACTCAGAGACCAGATGTCATATCTCTTGATTTCCATTGAGAGGGCTTCAGTTTGGGGGCCTTCTGTGAAGAGGCAAATAAGTCAAAGGGAGCAGAAGAAGGGTTCCCTAAACCACAACCAAGCCCTCACCTTAACCCTTACACCAACCCCTAAAATGAACCTTTATTGGAAACTTAACCTGAAACCTAACCCTAACCACTAAATGAACCCTAACCTGAAACCTTACACCCAACCTTAACTGGAGCCCCAAACTTGAAACTAACCATAAGCCTAACCCTAACAGGAACACTAACCCGAACCCTAACCTTAACACTAGTCAAACACTAACAAAAACATCTACTGACCATAACACTATATGAACTCAATCTTGTGAAAACTAGATCCCAAAAATTAACATTTAACCTAACCCTAACACCAAACCCTTCACCTAACCTCAATCCCTGAACCACAAATCCTAACCCTAATCCCTAACCCTTACCCTCATGCTAAACCCTAATTCTAATCCTAACCTTAACCCTAAACTTAACCCTAACCCTAAAACTTAAACTTATCACTAACCCTAATTATAACCATAGTTTCAATTGGACTTAGATGTAACATCCCATTGTGTTGGCTGTACTGTGTTGGCTGTATTATATTGGTCAGAAGCCAGTCACTAAGCCCCTCGGGGTTACACAGGGATACTTATGCCACAGGTCAGGATCGCTGGGAACCATTGTAAAGGCTGTGGCCCTCAGAGGCCAAAATGAGGCCACTCGGTTTCATTCTAAATAAATCAGGAAACAATTGGACAGTTTTACTAGAGGAGAAGACCATGTCTGTTATTGGAACATTTCCACCCAGTCGTGGTGCTCCAATAGAAATGAGACCAAAGGGAAAGTGACAATTGTGATATTACATTGCTGGAACCTTGGCCACTTTAAAGTGGTACTCAATGCCACATGCCACCCTGTCTTGTAAATTTTCCATCCTTCAATTTGTGGCTCCCATACATAGGATAACAGGATACCAGGCCACACGCATTATAAATATCATCCAGAGACACCTGATGCTGTCCTTAGGAATTAGATTCTATCCTGATTCTACCACTGTGCAGGCTGTGAGACTGGGAACTATGTGAGAGATAGAGAGCTGAGATAGCAAGCAGTAAAATAAAGGTCTGAATTCAAATCCATCTCCTCAAAGGTAGGACCTTACTTGCATTTTCAGAGATGTGGCTTTGGCATTTTTGGCTCATGATGTACAGTTAAGGAGATGACATGGGTAAGCAGTCATCTGCCAAGAAGAGGCTCTAGATAGGTCTCACAAAAGGAAGGGCCCAGGGGCTGTAATCTTGAAAAACTGACTTCACTTCCTTGGTGAGAGGTCTAAACTGATTTAGAACTCTGGTAAGCAGAAACCTGCATTCTAGAACTTCACGATTTCCAGTTCGCTTATCTGGAGATGGTAAAGAGAACAAGATGTTCTGTTGCTGTTGTCCTACTTTAAATTGCTCTGAGCTCTGGAAAGCCCAGAGGGAGAGATTTTCATGTCGCTGTCAATGTCAGCTTGGCCAACTTCTCAGAAGAGTCTGATTATGTGGCGGGAGACATCAACAGGTACCACAAGGCAACTTGGGGCAGCTCACCAGAGGTCAGCCCACATTGTGACCTCAGCTAAGCTGGCTCACACATCTTACTGCTCATTGTGTGGGTGTCTGTGTGTATGAGTGTGTGTGTGTCTTGTGTAGAAAGGACAGGGGAGAGGAACATGCCCTTCCTGGGGAGAAACTAGTTGCCAGGTGTTGGAAGATATGTCTTTTGTGGTTAGAACCCAGGTCATATCAGGCAAGATGAGAACATTAGTGCTGGGGACAAACCTCAACTTCGGATATATTAGTCATGAACCCAAGAGTCTCTTTCATCTGCCTTCCTCTTTGCCAGATGTCTCTTCAGCTGCCCTTGTGGTCTGAACTGGAGAATACAATTTATTGGGGTGTCCCCTAGCGGTGTTCCCAGAATAGAGGTTACTGGGGGAAGGAAGAGCAACTCAAGGTCCACTCAGTAGATGGAAAGTTCTGGTTGGGATTCCTTCATCCAATAATATATCTTAAGCACCTAGTTTTGCAGACACATTTCTAGTCTCTAAGATTATTGAAGGGATACAGAAGATACAGTATCTTGGTCTCAAGACTAATCAGAGTGTCAATCAGTCAATCACTCTGAACGTTGTAGGCACCTGTTTCTTTTGTTTTTTTAGATGTGACATCTTCATGGTCACCTCATGGGATGAGTGGATCTACCCACATTTGGACCATTAGGATGGATGATAAGATTAAGTAAGGGCACTGGGTGGCTCTTTCAGTTTGGTCTCTGCCTTCAGGTCAGGTTATGATACAAGGGTCTGTGGTTAATCCCTACATTGGGCTCCATGTTCAGTAGGGAGCCTGATTCTCCCGCTCCCTCTGCTGGCCACACTGTTAATTCTCTCTCTCTCTCCAAGAAATTAATAAATATACTTAAATATTTTTACTAGAACAATAAATATTTATATTTGTCTCTGGATGCAGAAGAACCTAATACCTCCACACAGCACATTGAGAGACTATATGGGTTTTGCCTGGTGAGCGACTCTCAGAGCCCAGGATCTCATATATCTCTTGATTTCTATTGGGAGGGCATCACAATGGGGGCTTCCTGTGAAGAAGCAAATGAATCAAAGGGAGCAGAAGTAGTCCCTAATGTGAACCTGAAACCTAACCCTAACTCTGACCTAAACCCATAACTCAAACCCTAATCTGAAGCTTAACACAAACCCTAACTGTAATCTGAACATGCATCCCAACATGAAACATAACACCTAACTTGAACTGGAACCCTAAACTTAACCCTAACCTTAACCCTAAACCTAACATTACCCCGGACACAAATCCAACCCCTGAACCAAAAACTAACCCAAACCCTAGCTCGAACATTAGTAGAACTGTAACCCAAAACATAACCGACCCTAACCTGACCTGACCACAAACCTGAACATGAAACCTAACCCTAATACTAATGCTTACCTTAAACCTTAACTGTAACCCTATCCCTAAACCCCAAATTCTAACACTAAACCCTAACTCAAACCTTATCCTAAAACTAACCCTAACCCTAACACTAACACTAAACCTTAACCCTAATCATAACTCTGACACTAACCCTAAGCATAGTGGCAATTGGAACGTAGATGTGACATGTAATTCTGTTGGCTGCATTGTATTTGGTCAGAAGCCAGTCAATAAGCACCTCGGTGTGACAAAGGTATAATTATGCCATAGGTCAGAATCTTGGGGAGACATTGTGAAGGTTGCAGCTCTCAGAGGGCAAAACTTGGCCACTGGGTCTCACTCTAAATATAACAGGAAAACGGGAATGGAGGTGAGATAACAGAAGAGTAGGGTCCCCAAGTCACCTGTACCCACAAAATTATCTAGATAACCGTCAAATAATCCTGAATATCTACAGAATTCGGCTGTAGATTTAAAGAGAGAACACCTGGAATGCTATACTGAGAAAAATCCACACTTCTATCGAGGTAGGAAGATCGGGAAAAAATAAAGAAACAAAAGGCATCCAAGGGGGAAGGGCCCCGCAAGGAGCCAGGCTAAGGCCCCGGCCAGTGCCCCCAGGATAGGAAAGCACCTTCCCAGAGAAGCAGGAGCTTCATTAACCTTCCCGGGCAGAAAGGCGCTCCACTCGCTGGGATTTAGAGCAGGACCAAAGAGGGTCAGGGATGCCCTCAGGATCCCTGGGACACTAAGAGACACCTGAGCCCCAGGAAGAGTGCACTGAGCTCCCTAAAGGGCTGCAACGTGGGCACAGCTGGACCAGGGAGCAACTCAGAGGTCTCAGGTGGTGGCTCCACAGAGAGAGTCTGCCCAGCCAGAATGCAAATCCAACACCACAGGCCCAGGAGCACAGGACACCAGGGACACAGACCAGGATACAGCCTCTCCCCTGGACAGGCAGAGGCAGGGAGAGCCCATGACAGTAGGAATGCTCCTGCTCAAAGCTGAGCAGATCAAGAGCTCCATCCCAGGAGCATACAGCCCCTGCAGACTGAGAGCTCTGTACCAGGGGAGCTGAATTCAGGGCTCCAGAGCTGGCTGCCGCCAATGTGGTTGTTCCTCCTGGGGCCTCACAGTGTAAACAACCCCCACTGAGCCTCACAGTGGCCTCATTGGATAAGCAGCATAAACATCACTCACTGAGCCCTGCACCAGGCAGGGGGCAGAGCAGCTCCCCCAAGTGCTAACAAATGAAAATCAGGACAAAAGGCCCCTGCCCTAGAAGACCAGCTAGATTGACAGGGGAAAAACAAATTATTGACCAAGCAGCACTGGAAAGTTCTAGAGGAAGTCAAGGAACTTACAGTATACAGAATCAGAGGATACTCTCCATTTTTTTTTTGCTTTTTGATTTCTGTTTGCTTCCCCCACCGCTTTTTCCCTTTCTCTCTTTTTTCATTTTTCTTCTCTTTTTTCTTCTATTTTTCTTCTTTTTTTTTTCTTTTCTTTCCTTCTTTCTCTCCTCTCTTTTTATCCTTTTCCCATAACAACTTGTTTTCGGCCACTCTGCACTGAGCAAAATGACTAGAAGGAAACAGTCACCTCAAAAGAAAGAATCAGAGACAGTTCTCTCTCCCACAGAGTTACAAAATTTGGATTACAATTCAAAGTCAGAAAGCCAATTCAGAAGAACTATTATAAAGCTACTGGTGGCTCTAGAAAAAGGCATAAAGGACTCAAGAGACTTCATGACTGCAGAATTTAGATATAATGAGGCAGAAATTAAAAATAAATTGAATGAGACGAAATCCAAACTAGAAGTCCTAACAATGATGATTAACAAGGTGGAAGAACGAGTGAGTGACATAGAAGACAAGTTCATGGCAAAGAGGGAAACGGAGGAAAAAAGAGACAAACAATTAAAAGACCATGAAGATAGTTAAGGGAAATGAATGACAGCCTGAGGAAGAAAAGCTTACATTAAATTGGGGTTCCAGAGGGTGTCGAATGGGACAAGGCCTAGAATATGTACTTGAACAAAACATAGTTGAAAACTTTCCTAATCTGGGAAGGGAAACAGGCATTCAGATCCAGGAAATAGAGAGACACCCCTCCCCCCGTAAAATCAATAAAAACTGTTCAACACCTCGGCATTTAAGAGGTAAGCTTGCAAATTCCAAAGATAAAGAGAAGATCCTTAAAGCAGCAAGAGACAAGAAATCCCTGACTTTTATTAGGAGGAGAATTAAGGTAACAGCAAACCTCTCCACAGAGACCTGGCAGGCCAGAAAGGGCTGGGAGAATATATTCAGGGTCCTAAATGATAAGAACATGCAACTAAGAATACTTTATCCAGCAAGGCTCTCATTCAGAATGAATGAGAGATAAAGAGCTTCCAAGACAGGCAGGAACTGAAAGAATATGTGACCTCCAAACCAGTACTGCAAGAAATTTTAAGGGAGAACTCTTAAAATTCCCCTTTAAGAAGAAGTCCAGTGGAGCAATCCACCAAAGCAAGGATTGAATAGATATCATGATGACACTAAACTCATATATTTCAATTGTAACTCTGAACGTGAACGGGCCTAATGACCCCATCAAAAGGCGCAGGGATTCAGACCGGATAAAAAAGCAAGACACATCTAATTGCTGTCTACAAGACACTAATTTTAGACAGAAGGACACATACAGCCTGAAAATAAAAGGTTGGAGAACCATTTAACATTCAAATGATTTTCAAAAGAAAGCAGGGGTAGCCATCCTTATATCAGATAAACTCAAATTTACCCCAAAGACTGTAGTGAGAGATGTGGAGGGACACCATATCATACTTAAAGGGGGGTCTATCCAACAAGAGGACTTAACAATCCTTAATATATATGCCCTGAATTTGGAGCTGCAAAATATATCAACCAATTAATACCAAAGTGAAGAAATACTTAGATAATAATACACTTATACTTGGCGACTTCAATCTAGCACTTTCTATACTCAATAGGTCTTATAAACACATCTCCAAAGAAATGAGAGCTTTAAATGATACACTGAACCAGATGGATTTCACAGATATCTACAGAACTTTACATGCAAACTCAACTTAATACACATTCTTCTCAAGTGCACATGGAACTTTCTCCAGAATAGACCACATACAGGGTCACAAATCCGGTCTGAACTGATACCAAAAGATTGGGATCATCCTCTGCATATTCTCAGACCAAAATGCCTTGAAATTAGAACTAAATCACAACAAGAAGTTTGGAAGGACTTCAAACACGTGGCGGTTAAGGACTATCCTGCTAAAAAATGAAAGGGTCAACCAGAAACTTACAGAAGAATTAAAAGTTTCATGGAAACTAATGAGAATGAAGTTACAACCGTTCAAAACCTTTAGGATGCTCAAAAACAGTCATAAGGGGGAAATACATCGCAATACAAGAATCCATTCAAAAACTGGAAAGAACTCAAACACAAAAGCTAACCTTACACATAAAGGAGCTAGAGAAAAAACAGCACATGGATCCTACACCCAGCAGAAGAAGAGAGTTTATAAAGATTCGAGCAGAACTCAATGAAATCGAGATCAGAAGAACTGTGGAACAGATCAACAAAACCAGGTGTTGGTTCTTTGCAAGAATTAATAGATAGGTAAAACTTTAGCCAGCCTTATTAAAAAGAAGAGAGAGAAGACTCAAATTAATAAAATCATGAATGAGAAAGGAGAGATCACTACCAAAACCAAGGAAATACAAACGATGTTAAAAACATATTATGAATACCTATATGCCAAAAAATGAGGCAATAAAGATGAAATGGACGCATTTCTGGCAAGCCACAACCTATCAAAAATGGAACAGGAAGAAATAGAAAACCGGAATAGGACAATAAGCAGCGAAGAAATTGAAGCAGTCATCAAAAACTTCCCAAGACACAAAAGTCCAGGGCCAGATGGCTCCCAGGGGAATTCTATCAAACGTTTAAGGAAGAAACTCTACTAAAGCTGTTTGGAAAGATAGAAAGAGATGGAGTACTTCCAAATTCGTTCTATTAGACCAGAATCACCTTAATTCCAAAACCAGACAAAGACCCCACCAAAAAGGAGAATTACAGACCAATATCCCTGATGAACATGGATGCAAAAATTCTCCACAAGATACTAGCCAATAGGACCCAACAGTACATTAAGAAAATTATTCACCATGTCCAAATAGGATTTATCCCCGGGACACAAGGCTGGTTGAACACTCATAAAACAATCAGTGTGATTCATCATATCAGCAAGAGAAAGACCGAGAACCATATGATCCTCTCATTATATGCAGAGAAAGCATTTGACAAAATACAGCATATATTCCTGATCAAAATCCTTCAGCGTGTAGGGATTGAGGGAACACCCATCTACGAAAAGCCCGCAACAACTATAATTCTCAATGGGGAAGCACTGGGATCCTTTCTCCTAGATCAGGAACAAGACAGGGATGTTCATTATCACCACTGATTTCAACATACTACTGGAAGTCCTAGCCTCAGCAATCAGGCAACAAAAAGATATTAAAGGCATTCAAATTGCCAAAGAAGAAGTCAAACTCTCCCTCGTTGCCGATGACATGATACTTTACATAGAAAAACCAAAAGCCTCCATCCCAAGATTGCTAGAACTCATACAGCAATTTGGTAGCGTGGGAGGAAACAAAATCAATGCCCGAAAATTAGTGGCATTTCTATAGACTCACAATGAGACTGACGAAAGAGAAATTAAGGAGTCAAACCCATATAAAATTGCACCCAAAAGCATAAGATACCTAGGAATAAACCTAACCAAAGTGGTAAAGGATCTATACGCTAAAAACTATAGAACACTTCTGAAAGAAATTGAGGAAGACACAAAGAGATGGAAAAATATTCCATGCTCATGGATTGGAAGAATTAATATTGTGAAAATGTCCATGTTACCCAGGGCAATTTACATGTTTAATGCAATCCCTATCAAAATAAAGTGGACTTTCTCCAGAGAGTTAGAACAAATTATTTTAAGATTTGTGTGGAATCAGAAAAGATCCTGAATAGCCAGGGGAATTTTAAAAAAGAAAGCCATATCTGGAGGCATCACAATGCCAGATTTCAGGTTGTACTACAAAGATGTGGTCATCAAGACATTGTGGTCCTGGTACAAAATCAGACACATAGTTGAATGGAACAGAATAGAGAACCCAAAAGTGGACCGTGATCATTATGGCCAACTAATATTCGATAAAGGAGGAAAGACTATTCATTGGAAGAAAGACAGTCTTTTCAATAAATGGTGCTGGGTGGGATCCCTGGGTGGCGCAGCGGTTTAGCGCCTGCCTTTGGCCCAGGGCGCGATCCTGGAGACCCGGGATCAAATCCCATGTCAGGCTCCCGGTGCATGGAGCCTGCTTCTCCCTCTGTCTGTGTCTCTGCCTCTCTCTCTCTCTCTCTCTGTTACTATTATAAATAAATAAAAATAAAAAATTAAAATAAATGGTCCTGGGAAAATTGGACATCAACATGGAGAAGAATGAAACTAGACCACTCTCTGCACGATACACAAAGATAACCTCAAACTGGATGAAAGATCTAAATGTGAGACAAGATTCCATCAAAATCCTAGAGGACATCATAGGCAACATCCTTTTTGAACTCAGCCACAGTAACTTCTTGCAAGATACATCTATGAAGGCAAAAGAAACAAAAGCAAAAATGAACTATGGGGACTTCATCAAGATAAGAAGCTTTTGCACAGCAAAGAATACAGTCAACAAAACTAAAAGACAAGCTACAGAATGGGAGAAGATATTTGCTAATGACATATCAGATAAAGGGCTAATTTCCAAGATCTATAAAGGACTTATTAAACTCAACACCAAAGAAACAAACAATCCAATCATGAAATGGGCAAAAGACATGAAGAGAAATCTCACAGAGGAAGTCATACGCATGGCCAACATGCACATGAGAAAATGCTCACTTGCCTTCAGGGAAATACAAATCAAAACCACAATGAGATACCACCTCACACCAGTGAGAATGGGGAAAATTAACAAGACAGAAAACTACAAATTTTGGAGAGGATTTGGAGAAAAGGGAACCTTCTTACACTGATAGTGGGAATGTGAAATGGTGCAGCCACTCTGGAAAACTGTGTGGAGGTTTCTCAAAGAGTTAAAATAGACTTGCCCTATGACCCAGCAATTGCACTGTTGACGATTTACTCCAGATACAGATGCAATGAAATGCCGGGACACCTGCATCCCAATGTTCTTAGCAGCAATGTCCACAATAGCCAAACTGTGGAAGGAGCCTCGGTGTCCATCAAAAGATGAATGGATAAAGAAGATGTGGTTTATGGATACAATGGAATATTACTCAGCCATTAGAAATGACAAATACCCACCATTTCCTTCAACATGGATGAAACTGGAGGGTATTTTGCTGAGTGAAATAAGTCAATCAGAGAAGGACAAACATTCTATGTTCTAATTTTTGGGGGGAATATAAGTAATAATGAAAGGGAATAGAAGGGAAGGGAGAGGAAATGGGTAGGAAATATCAGAAAGGGAGACAGAGCATGAAGGCTCCTAACTCTGGGAAATGAACTAGAGGTGGTGAAAGGTTAGGAGGGTAGTGGGTGGTGGTGACTGGGTGATGGACACTGATGGGGCACTGATAGGATGAGCACTGGTTGTTATTCTGTATGTTGGCAAATTGAACACCAATAAAAAATAAATTTATTATTAAAAAGAAAAAAAGAAAAATGCTGTGATCCCTGGTTGGCTCAGCTGTTCAGTGCCTGCCTGTGGCCCAGGGTGTGGTCCTGGAGTCCTCCGATTGAGTCCCGCATCGGGCTTCTGGCATGGATTCTGCTTCTCCCTTTGCCTGTTTCTCTGCCTCTCCCCTCTATCATAAATAAATAAATCTTAAATAAATAAATAAATAAATAAATAAATAAATAAATAAATAATAAATAAATAATAAATAAATAATACAACAGGAATACTTTTGGACAGTTTTACTACAGAAGATGACCATGTCTGCATCTTGGAGCATTTTAACCCATCCGGGGGTCACCATTGAAATGAGACAAGAGGGAAAGTGACAGTGTGACAATACAGTGCTGGAATTGAGGCCTCTCCATGCCACATCACAACCATACTTGATAATCTTCCTTCCTTCAATTTGAGCCTCACAAACACAGGATAGCTGCCCCTATGTATTAATTATCATCCATATACACCTGATGATGTCCCCAGGAAGTAGATTGTAGCCTGATTCTACCACCGTGCAGGCTGAGAAATTAGGGTCTTGTGAGAGATTCAATGCCTAAGATAAGACTGAGAACTGGGAAATCAAGCAAAGAAATAAAGGTCTGAGTTCAGCTCTGTATCATCAAAAGTCGGACCTTACTTGCATTTTCAGAGAGTTGTGGCTTTGGCATTTTTGGCACATGAAGGTCAGTTAAGGAGATGCCGTGGGGTAAGCAGTCATCTACCAAGAAGTAGCTCTGGATAATCTGACTTAAGGAAGGGGCCCAGGTGCTGAAATCTTGAAAAAGTGACTTCACTTCCTTTTTGACCAGTCCCCAACTGATTTACAACTCTGGTAAACAGGAACCTGCATTCTAGAACTTCTCACTTTCCAGATGACCTAACTGGAGAAGGTCAAGACAACAAGATGTTCTGTCGGTCTTGTCCTACTTTCAGGTGCCCTGGACTCAGGAGCATCCAGAGGGAGATATTTTCATGTCTCCCTCTATGTCAACTTGGCCCTCTTCTCTGAAGCTTCCAGTTATTTGGTGGGAGACAACAAGAGGTACCACAGGTCAACTGGTGAATCCCATTCGAGATCAGACGAGACTGTGAGGTAAGCTGATCTGGCTCACACCTTTTACCCTCATTGTGTGTGTGTGTCTCTGTGTGTGTGTGTGAGAGAGAGAGGGGGGGAAGGGAAAGAGAGAGAGAGAGAGAGAGGAAGTGTGTGTGTGTTTGTGTGTCTGTAGAGTGGACAGAGGAGAGGAACTTGCCCTTCCTGGGCAGAAATCAGCTGCCAGGTGGTGGAATCTTGACACTTCTTATGTGTTCAAATCCCTGGTCATAGTAGGCAAGATGAGAAGGTGAGTGCTGGGGACGAAGCTCAACTTCAAATATGCTAGTCATAAGCCCAAGATTCTCTTTCAATTGGCTTCCTCTGTACCACATGTCACCTCAGCTGCCCCTGCAGCCTGAATGGAGAACAGGGTTTCTAATGGGGTATCCCTTTGTGGTGATGTCCAGGGAAGAACCTAATGTCTCTTGGCCCTGTATATGCAGGACAGTGTATTTACAAACCTGCACCCAGAAGATCTTGGAGTAGATGGTCTGTGGCTTCAAATATTTTACCTCCTGAGAGAATTTTCACAGGCACTAGGAAAACAAGAATCAGTGCTGCTCTGTTTTGAGAATGGGAAGAGGGTTTTCCGTGAAATTATGGCCCCCACACAAACATGGAGAGAAATCTGGGGCCCTCCCTTAATGTTTTCATATGAAAGCCCCACAGACCCAACTGCAAAGAGATCAGAACCCCTACTCCTAACCTACAGATATGTATGAGGTGGGAAGACATTCTTCACCTATGTTGGAATGGGGTAGAATATATTTCATGTTTTTGAAGAGTGGGGGTTGGGGGTGTTTTTTGTTTCACAGATAGCAATGTGTATCTTTGTGTTTCACTACTCTTTTTATTATATCACCTATGCGTCCCTGATATCCTGTGTAGAACCCAGCTCCATGGTCCCTGCAGAACATCTCCAAGCCCATACAAATCATCACACTAAAGAGCGTAATTTAACACAAAAGGAAGGATGGGATGAAGCCATTCTATATGTTTCTCTATAAGGTGCTGTCTGTCAGAACACATCAGATCATTGTAGCCCAACAGGTCATGAGCTGTGTCCTTACAGATCTTCATAGTACTCCATAAATGAGGCATCTGCCAGTTATTTAGTATTTCAAGGCCCTTGGCATTAGACCTAATGTCATTCTCTTGCCATTTCAGCAGTGTAGAAAGGAACACCTATGTGTTCCCACAGACTGCTTTAGTTGATTGATCTGTCAAAACTTGGAACACCATATTTGGGGGAAGGCCTCTGATGCCTCTTGACTGAAGAATCTAGCTCTATCTTTTTCTGTAGAGATCCACACAGTAAATCTTGGATGTGTTCTTCTAGGGATTAAATAACTCCATATCAGCTGACTTGTACAGGTGCATCCGGACACCTACTACATCCTTTGTGGGTCTGGGGTGTGAAGAGGTTACATTTATGGTCAAACTCAAGACACAGAAAAATCAGGACAAGCCAAGAACACAAACTAGAATCATTGGCTCCCCTGGGTCCTGCAGTAGGAGGTGATCTCCCCTGAACCTTACTCCCTATGTCTGGAAGAGACCACTCTACCACATCTTCGAGGAAATGCCATGCAGTATAGGCTTTGGTCTATTCTCAGGCCAAACATGTGATCTTGAGCAGCATTTGAGGTTCTAGCCTTGTGTTCGATCTGCTGTAGGGATATTTACTGATGACTCAATGGTATACTGGTCTTAAATCTATTAGTTGAGAGAAATGCTGTTGTTTATCAACTAACAAAATGTGCTGTAGTTCCCAATGGTTTATCATGTCTCCCCTCTAACCAATGGTACTTTGAAGTATATAACCTTTTTCTGTGTGGGTGCTAAAGTCTTTTGTCTTGTACAACCTCCTGAGAGAATGGGAGTCTCTGGTCTGAGCATTAGACCCTGATTTTCCCAGGGTTTGTGTTTTGATGATGACAGTGCTCATCCTTGTGTCTCTGGTGTGAAAAAGGATTATCAATCCTGTCCCTGGGTGAGGCTTGTACCATGCTGGGGCTCAAGGAAGGCAGGTTGGGTAATTTTGAACAGTCCCTGTAACCATCCTTCCAGGAGAAAGCCTCTCAAACAACCCAATCATTTTCTTTATCTACCAGGTGTTCACTGCAACCCAACAGGTCCTGGGTCAGCAGTTCCACGGGTGAGTGACCACCCCATACACAGCACAAGGGGTATGGCTTACCTGTTCTACTGATATATTTTGGGAATGTCACTACACCTCTCTGAGCACCTTTTCCTCCTCTAAAAAGAGCTGTGGTAAGAGTATGAAGTTCATGCGGGTACTGTGGGAAATCCTGAGAGAAAACATGGCATAGACTTATCTGGTGTCTGGCCCCAAAGTAAAAACTGCTGGGCATCGTCATGTGTATCAGTTCTTTCTTCCCTGGCGAAGAAGCTCTCCACATCAACCCTCATGGACCTTTGGCACTCTAGGTTTACAGTAGCACATTGAAAGCAGGCAGTTTTCCTGTTTGCAAAGCACTTCTAGGATTCCATCTAACTGGCCTTGCTACTTGTCCTTTATGTGCCCAGAGTAGATGTCACTGGGGGAAGGCAGACCAGCTCAAAGTCCACTCAGTAAATGGAAAGTGCTTGTAGGGATTCTTTCATTCAAGAATATATATTAAGCACCTTGTATTGCAGACACATTTCTAATCACTAAGATCATTGAAGGAATACAGTAGATACAGTGTCTTGGTCTCAAGTCTAATCAGAGTGTTGGACAGTCAATCACTCTACACTTCTCAAGCACGGATGTCCATAGTTTGTTAGATGTGACATCTTCATGGCTGACTCATGGGATGAATGGTTCCACCCACCTTTGGACCATTATGATGGACGATAAGATCAAGTGAGGGCACTGGGTGTCTCAGTCAGTTAGACCTCTGCCTTCAGTTCAGATCATGATCCCAGAGTACTGTATTTGTGCCTTATAGGTTCCCTGTTCAGTGGGACGTTGCTTCTCCTGCTACCTCTGCTGCTCACCCTGCTAATTCTTTCTCTCCAGAACTTTTTAAATATCCATACAGATGTTGTAAAACGTCATAAATTTTTTTAATAATAAATTTATTTTTATTGATGTTCAATTTACCAACATACAGAATAACACCCAGTGCTTATCCCGTCAAGTGACCCCTCAGTGCCCGTCACCCATTCACCCCCACCCCCTGCCCTCCTCCCTTTCCATCACCCCTAGTTCAAAAATGTCATAAAATTTTGATTGGTCTTTGGATCCAGAAGGATAACCTTGATGACTCCAAATTGCACATTGGGAGACTACAGGGGTTGCGGCTTGGGAGCGACTCTCAAAGCTCAGCATCTCATAGATCTCTTGATTTCCATTGGGAAGAGTTCAGTTTGGTGGCTTCCTGTGAAGAAGCAAATGAGTAAAAGGGAGCAGTAAAAGGGGTTCCAAACATGAAACTGAACCCAAACCTTAACCCTAACCTTTAACACGAATCTTAACCCAAACCCTAACCCTAAGCTGAACACGAACACTAACTCGAACACCAACCCTAACCAGAACAGCTAACCTCAACCAGAGTCCGAAACTTGAACCTAACCCTAACCCTAACCCTAACATAACAATGATCAGAACACTAACCCTAACACGAACACTGATCCGAACCCTAACCTGAACACTATTTGAACTCCAACCAAAACCTAAACTGACCGTAAACTGACCCAATCCCAAACCTCAACACAAAACCAAACTATAAACATAACACTAACCCTAACCCTACATATAAATGCTATCCCCAAACCAGAAATCCTAAACTTTAACCCTAAATCTAACCCTAACCTTAAACCCTAACCTTAACCCCAACCCTACACCTAAAACTTAACCCTAACCCTAAACCCTACCTTAACCCCAACCCTAACCATAGTTCCAATTGGAACTTAGAAGAGACATTCCATTGTGCTGGCTGTATTATATAGGTCAGGTGCCAGTCAATAATCACCTCAGGGTTACACAGTGTTACTTATGCCACAGGTTGTGAGCCATTGTGAAGGCTGCAGTCCTCAGAGGTCCTAACGAGGCAATAGTGTCTCATTGTAAATGTAACAGGAAACAAGTGGAGAGTTTTACTACTAAAGATGACCATGTCTGCATATTGGAGCATTTCCAACCCATCATGCTTCCCCCATTGAAATGAGGCCAGAGGAAAAGTGACCATTGTGGTATTATGTTGCTGGAAACCAGGCTACTTTCAAGTGGAACTCCATGCCACATCCCACCCCTCTTTTCAGTCTTCCATCTTTCAATTTCCACCTCAGATACACAGGATACTAGCCCACACGTGTTAAAAATATCATTCATAGACACATGGTGATGTCCCTAGGAAGTAGAATCTAGCCTGATTCTAGTACCACCATACAGGTTGGGAAACTAGGGACCATGTGAGAGACACAGTGGGAAAGATAGGACACAGAACTGGGAAAGCAAGCAGAGAAATCAAAGTCTGAATTCAGTTCTGTCTCCTCAAAAATAGAATCTTACTTGCATTTTCAGGGAGTTGTGGCTATGGCAGTATTGGCTCATGATGTACTGTTAAGGAGATGACATGGGGTAAGCATTCATCTTCCAAGAAGGTGCTCCAGATAGTTCTGAATGAAGTGTCCCAGATACTAGAATCTTGAAAAAGTGACTTCACTTCCTTAGTGACATCCCACACTATCTCAGTCAGTTAGGCTTCTGGCTTATTGTCAGATCATGATCCAGAATCCAGGGTTAGAACCCTATACTGGGCTCCCTGATTCTCTCGCTCCCTCTTCTGCTCACCCTGCTTAGTCTCTATCTTCAAGAAATTAATAAATATCCTTAAAAATTTTGTAAAACATCAAGTAAAACTTTGGTTGGTCATTGGATCTAGAAGGAGAACTTTGATGCCTCCACAAATAATGTTAGGAGACTACAGAGGTTGTGGCTGGGGACAGACACTCAGAGGCCAGGATCTCATAGATCTTTTGATTTCCACTGGGAGTGTTTCATTTTGGGGGTTTCCTGTGAAGAGACAAATATGTCAAGAGAGCAGCCAATGGGATACCAAACCCAAAACAAAACTAACACTAACCCCTAAACCTAACCCCAAAACCGAACCTATTCCTAACCCCAAACCTAACCCGAACCCAAACCCGAGCCCCAACATTAACCCGAACCCGATCACAAATCCTAACCAAACCTGAAACCGAACCTAACCCCTAACCCTAAACCTAACATGAACCCCCACCTGAACCCTAACCCTAACCCAAAATCTAATCAAAACCCTAACCTGAATGACAATTGAACCCTAACCCAAAACCCACATGGACCCTAACCCGACCTGAACCTGGTCCAGAACCCGACCCTAACCCATAACCCTATCCCTATACCAAAACAACATGAACCCTAACTCGAACTGTAACCCTAACCCAAACCTTAACCTGAACCATGCCCGAAACCTAACCCTAACCTGAATCCTAACCCCAACCCTAAGAAGAACTCTTCCTGAACCAAAACCCTAAACTGAAACCTAACTCTAACCATAATCCTAACAGTAATCTGACACTATACCCTGACCTGAACCCTGACCGAGACCTGACTGGAATCCATAATCTGTTCTTGAACCCATACCCAATCCCATAACCCAAACCCATCGAACTCCAACCCCAATCTCAACCCAAACCCCTATTCATAACCCGTCCAAACCCCTATCCCAATACCAAACCACTACCCAAATCTGAACCCCAACCCCTAACCCTAGCCTCTTACCTGAACCCTAAACATAGGCCCTAATCCTAGTCCCTAACTTGACCCCTTACCTAAACGCTTACCTCTACCCCTGATCGTGACCCAGACTCTAAGGGTAAAATCGCCAAATGAGATGCTAATTTCAAACTGCCTTCTAGTAAACTTCTTTTCATGGATAAGTGTTGCTACTTGCCTGATGCTTTCAAAAACACTTTGAGATAGTTCTTTTTAAAGACTTATTTATTTATCCATGATAGACAGAGAGAGAGAGAGAGAGGCAGAGAACACAGGAGGGAGAAGCAAGCTCCATGCTGGGAGCCTGACATGGGACTCTATCCTAGGACTCCAGGATCACACCCTGGGCCAAAGGCAGGCGCTAAATCGCTGAGCCACCCAGGGATCCCAAGATAGTTTTTTTTAAGATTTTATTTTTTATTCATGAGAGAGACAGAGAGAGATAGAGGTAGAGAGAGAGTGAGAGAGAGAGGCAGAGGAAGAAGCAGGTTCCATGTAAGACTCCCTATGCAGGATTTGATTCAGAGACTCCAGAATCACATCCTCAGCCTAAGGCAGGTGCTAAACCTCTGAGCCACCCAGGGATTCCCTTTTGAGATAGTTTCTAAGATCAACACACAAGAGAATAGGTAAAACCCACTGTCTGCAATAACTTCTTTCTCAGAGTTCAAATTAGGTCAGTTGACATACAGGTGTACACATATATGTGGTATGGGTTAAAGCCTGACCAAAGATAATGCTAGCTGGAAGCTGCATTCTAGTAACACTTGTTTCTCAGAGTTAAGTATACATAACAGGTCATATGCTTTCACAGATCCTCTTCGATACCTCCTCAAGCATTATTACTAGAGTGGTGCTGACTCTGCCAGTACTAAGTGCTCCATGAACACTCACTAGGTTCTCCTTCTGACAACACCATGAGCTGACTTGACTGTGTATTGCTTCCCTTTGTGCAAGTATACAAAGGTGGAGCATTTCCCCACAGATGCACTGAGGACCTGGAATCTGACCTCAGATGTTTGGGTTCTGCTTTGTTCTGTGGTGAATGTTTTTAGAGCAGCCCACACACAGTAACTGGAGAGGGGGGACTTCGCTGGAGCTGGTGGCCCATATGGCCAGGGAGACTCCTGAGCCAGGGGCTCTTTGGACCACATATGTGTGGGGTCCTGCTGATGCTAGCCACATCATTCCCTGTGTCCCTGTGCCTACGATGCAATGCTCTCCTGGTGACTATCATCTGAGCGGAGTTTCTAAAACCTCCATTCTCACCCAGGATCTGACGCCTTACTCATTTACCACATGGTCTCTCCTATCCCCAGATGTGAGACACTGCCTGTCTGTTTACCCCTCAGGTGGGCTCAAAAAATGCCATACCTCCTCCTCTGCCTTGGTTTGTATTTGTGAGAAGGAAATTTGTCTCTTTGGTCAACTTTCTTCTTCTTGTTTGATAATACCATCTCCTTCCTTTCTGAGAATGTCCACCAGGGTGCCTTTTCCCTTCTCTCATATCTTTTATCTTTTATAAAAGTTATGAGCTACACCCATCTCTCAGTAACAGAATATGAAACACAGAGATATAAGTGTGTATACTGATTGATGTGTATTCACTTTTGACATGTAATAAATGTCCAGAGATACCTGGTGGTTGGCCCTGGTTCCATGGTTCTAGTTTGTCCAATATTCTTGGTCCAAGAGAGATGGCTGTAGTTCCACCCCTCACATCTTTGTTCTAGGCAACAAACAAAAGCAAGTAGGGAAAGGTAAGAGGAGGACCTTCCAGTGTCCCTTCATACACTAGATGTCTGTAATCCTACCTAGCCACTTGGACTTATGTTTTGTTAGACACCCTAGCTGTTGGGAAGCCTGAGAAAGGTAGAATTTGCTGAGAATTTTTCTACTTAAGTAAAGATAGGTTTCTGTTAAGAAACAAGACAAAGAAGTAGATGTTTGGTGGCTGTCTACTCTTTCTCATTCTCCTGATTGAATTCTTTGATCAGTTGAGGGCAGGTCTCAGAGTGTCATATAATGTGGGGTATATATTTCTAAGTTTTGTGTGAGCCATCATTGTGTGCACACATGGATGTGTGTGTGTGTGTGTGTGTGTGTGTGTGCATGGACAAGGGAGAGCTGAGTGCAGGGGTGTCACCTGATGACCAAGACTGGATAACACCACTTTCCATAGGGACTGGCACTCCACCCCAAGGAATTGGGGAGGCATTCCCAGATTATATTCATGGTGAATCGGAGGGCTCCCCAAGAGCCAACAGGCTGTTGCATATTCTCCAGTTCCCTGGAGAGAAGAGGCCATATCTGCAGGTTGCACCTGTTTCCTTTCCCCTACCCTGGACCAAATGGAATAGAATGCTTAAGTCTGAGTGGAAAAGTAAAGACTAGAATAAACCATGCTCCTGAGAGTTATCCTCATTTGACATACATCTGTCCAATATCTTGGCAGGGAAGGTAGATAAGGCTGTTGATGTATTTTATAAAAACCCAAAAAGATCCATAAGATTTTGAGAAATTCATTTTTTAAGGATTTTATTTATTTGAGAGAGAGACTGAATGAAGGAGCATTAGCGGGGCCAGGGACAGAGAGAGAGTGAGAAGCAGGATACTCACCGAGATGGGAGCCTGATGCAGGGTTCAACCCAGTAACATGGGATCATTATCTGGGCTGAAGGCAGATGCTTCACTCACTGATTCAGGCAGAAGCCAGGTTGTTGTGAGATTGTGCTACTCACTCAATTCTCCACATTATCCCACTTTTAACTCTTCTGAAGATTTTTGGCATCTTGTGTATCCATTTCCATCAATTGGCTCTCTTTTTAAAAACTAGATTCACCTTTGGAGAAAGGATTATCCTGTGTCTTAGAGCAAATTTATTTGCCTTAAATAGGAAGCCTGGGGAAATCTTGCATCTGTGTGAGAGATGTGGACCAAGGGCCCCTCTCAGTTTTGTCCCAGAAGCCTGTGGATGTCAGGAGGTCTAGCACATTTGAAGGTGCCTAGCAGAGCAGAGCAGTGTGTATCCTGGGCAAAAGGTTTTAGGAAGGTGCTGGCCTCATTTATGAGTCTAGAGAAACACATTTAGACATCTCTTTTCCAGATACTTCCTATTCGTCTTCCAAAATTAAAGTAGATTTGTAAAGACAGAAAGAATTGTGTTTGCCAAGGGGTGGAATGAGGCAGTAGTGGGAGTTTTCTGACTCATGGTAGAAAGTTTTAGTTTTACAAGAAGAAATGCGTTCTGAAGATGGAGTATAGGGAGGATGTACAAACCTATAAATGCATTTAATATGATTGCAATGTACTGGAATAATAATGTAATTAATGAAACATAAAAATAAACATAAATCTATAACATAGATTTATAGACGGTAGGTTTTTGACCATGTGTATTGTGCAACAATAAAATGTATTTCAGAGATGCCTGGGTGACTCTATGGTTAAGCACCTGCCTCCAGCTCAGGACATGATTTCGGAGTCTGGGGAACAATTCCCACATCAGGCTCCCTGAATGGAGTCTGCTTCTCCCTCCTCATGTGTCTCTACCTTTCTTTTCTCTGTCTCAGTCTCTGTCTCTGTTTCTCTCTCTCTCCCTCTGTGGGTGAGTGTGTCTCTCATGAATAAATAAATACAATCATAAAAAATAATAAATAAAATATATTTCATTTAAAAACTGGAAACAGAAATGTGGAAAGGATTATGTAGTCTTTCCTTTATACTCTCCAATTATACTGTTGCTATTTTATCTCAGCCACGTTTATTGAGACAACTTTGCTCAAACAAAATGTTTTTGTCACATGCCCAAGTACTTAAAGACTTCAAATCAAAATTTTTTTTAAAATTTTTATTTATTATTTATGATAGTCACACATAGAGAGAGAGAGAGAGGCAGAGACACAGGCAGAGGGAGAAGCAGGCTCCATGCACCGGGAGCCCAACATGGGATTCGATCCCGGGTCGCCAGGATCGCACCCTGGGCCAAAGGCAGGCGCCAAACCACTGCGCCACCCAGGGATCCCTAAATAAAAATTTTTGAAAGCATAAAAGAGCTTTTGAAAAGATTGATTTCAGGGCCAATTTATTTCTCCGTCTGTTTTTAAAATTTCACACAACTTAAAAATTCCATTGCATCCACTTCAATTTACATTCAATGATTTTTTAAAATAAGAATTGATTCTTTTTAGGCAAATTGTTGGATTTTTTTAATCCACATCATAATATACTGACTACTGACAGGGTATCCCGTTTAAAGTTTTGTTTAGGTGTCATTACTTTTACCAAGTAAACTTTTCCAATCCTAATGATGAATATTCCAATAATGTTGGCCCCAGTTTTATTGATATGATTGACATAGAGCACCTTGTATGTTGAAGGTAAACAGCATAATGATTTTGTATTCCTATATTGTGACACGATTACCAGAATAAGTTTGCTTAAACACCATAATCTCTGATAGATACAGAAATATAGTAAATAAAAAAACAATTTTCCTTGTGATGAGAACTCTCAATACTCTCTTGCCAACTCTCAGATACAATATAAAGCAGTATTCACTGTAACCATCATGTTGTACTGTAAATCGCTTTTACTTATTTATCTTAAAGTTGAAAGTTTGTACCTTTCCACCTTTCCCTCAACCGCCATTCTGGTTACTTCAATCTGATCTCTTTTTCTGAATTTATTTTTTCTTCTTTCTTCTGTTTCAGATTCCACTCATAAGGGAATACATAAAAAAGGGAATACATATATGTGCCATTCTCTATCTCACTCATTTCACTTGGCATAAGGCCTTCAAAATCCAGTACCGTTACCACACAGTACTGAGATTTCCTTTCCTATGGCAGACTCCTATTCCATTCTACAGCTAACACTTCTTTATTAGCTACTGATGGGCATGGACTTTCTCATGTCTTGGTGTTGAAAATAGAGCTTCCTGATCATGGAGATGCTGGCATTTCCTAGCCACATCCTTCTGTTTTCTACAGATATGGTCTCAGAAGTGGAAATGTTTGAACATATGGTAGTTCTCTTTTTAAATTTTGAGGAACCACCATATGTTTTGCATAGAAACCGTACTAATGTGTGATCCCAACAGTGCTCAAGGGGTCCCTTTTCTCCACATTCTCAGCAGCATTTCTTAATCTTGTCTTTTTATGATAGCTCTTCCAATGGAGGTCATATGATGTCTCATTTTGTACTTGGCTTCCAATTTTCTGATGTTTAGTCATGTTGGCTACCTGTTTATCACGTGTCTATTTTTTCTGGGGAATGCCTGATAACTGTACATCGTGTCTGGAGTCCAGGGACAAGAACAGTCTCCACAGGTCCAACAGGATCCTCATTTAGATAGGTATGGATAGGTGCAGGGTCACTCTTCTGGGTGAGGTGAGATCTCATATTTGTAAATAGGACACCAATGGAGAGGCAGGAAAGGGATGAAAGGAGGCTTCTGAGGTCTTTTACTCTGCCTTAGGAGCCCATAGGTCCTGGTCGTTTTCCCAGTGATTCTGGAAATACACTACCTTGAGGACACACAGAAAAAAACTATCCTTTTCTTAGGTGCTGTGCCTGCCTATCACTGTAATGCTAGAACTAGTGACCACAATGCAGGAGGCCTCTTTTGCAATGGTATCTAGGGACTTCTGTGGGAGTCACTCCAGTGGAAATTCTCCAGAAGAGGCTGTTGTGTTCATCCCCTTACCCTGAGTCTATTTGAATCTCTTAGTGGAATTTATCCCTGCAGTTGAGGTGGATGAAATGAGAAGTGGCTTCAGCCAAGTTCTCATTTATTTATTCCTATGTACTAAGTGCAGTATACACTTAGTGCACTAACTATGCACTAAATCCTTAGGTACCTTGGTGGGCCCATGGGTGGAGCTGAAAACACCATGAACTCTCTGCTTTTAGGAACGCACAGTCTGGATATGGACAAAAGCATGAAAACAACAACACATGAAAGAAAAGAAGTGCTGTATACTACACAAGACCGTGTGCTGTGAAACAAGACTGGGGAGTCATTGGAGAGAAAGGTATGAAAGGTCTCACTGAGGGTGACATTGACGTGAAGATAATAACAAAAAAGTGTTATATCTGCACACATCTGGATTTAGGATGCTGAGAAAAAAAGGGACCCCTTCTGTAGATACTGACTAATAGAAGCTGGTTTGGTCAGAGGAGGTGAAAAAGGCAGTCAGTGTGGCTGAGGGGAAATGCAGAGGAGATCAAGGAGAGGGAATAGGGCAGGGAGAGATGCTGAGGCCTGGTATTCTTAGGGGTATTTTCCTCTGTTAATATATTGCACCAATACCTCACATCTGAAAAAATCATATATTTAATTTCTCACCGTTCTTGTGGATGAGGAATCCAGGCACAAATTAGCTTGGTTCATCCAACACAAGGTATGTCAGAGGCTTTTGATGTGGCCTCATGGGAGACTAGCCTGGAAGAGGCCTTTCTGCCAAGTGGACTTAGTTCTCTGTCGCATGAGCCTCTATACATGGCAGCACAAAACATCTTTAGTTGATTTTTGATTCAGGGATAGAGAAGAACATGGGAAAAGGAAAGGGTCAGAAGTGGAACATGAGTGAGTGGAACAGGAGAGAGAAGAAACAGAAAGTGAGAGGCTATTTCCAAATGAAACATAGATGTGGCATGCCATCATGTTGGCTGTATCATACTGGTCAGAAGCCAGTCACTAAGCACGTAGGTGTTACACAAGGATACTTATTTCACAGGTCTGGACCACTGGGAGCCATTGTGCAGCCTGCAGCCCTCAGAGGTCCAAACGAGGCAACTGGGTATCATTCTAAATATAACAGGAAACAATTGGACAGTTTTACTACAGAAGATGACAATTTCTGAATCTTGGAGCATTTCCACCCAATTGTGGTGTCCCCATGGATATGTGGCCAGAGGGAAAGTGACCATTGTGATATTATGTTGCTGTAACCCAGGCCACGTTCAAGTGGTACTCCATACCACATCCCTCCCCTTCTTGTCAATTTTCCATCCTTAAATGTGCGCCTCAGACTCAGAGGATACCAGCACATATGCGTTATAATATCATCCATAGACTCCTGATGATGTCCCTAAGAAGTAGATTCAGGCCTGATTCTACCACAGTATGGCTTGGGAAATTGGGAACTATGTGAGAGACACACTGAGTTAGATAGGGCACAGAATTAGGAAATCAAGCAGAGAAATAAAGGACTTAATTCAGCTCTGTCTCCTCAATGGTAGGACCTTACTTGCATTTTCAGAGAGTGGTGGCTATGGCATTTCTGGCTCATGATGTACAATTTAGGAGATGACATGAGGAAAGCAGTCATCTGCCAAGAAGGGCTTTGGATAGGTCTGACTGAAGGAAAGGAAGGGGCCCTCGTGCTGGAATCTTGGAAAAGTGACATCAGGTCCTTGTTGACAGGCCCACAACTGATTTAGAACGCTAGTAACCATGAACCTGCATTCTAGAACTTCTGACTTTCCAGCTCACTTAACTGAAGATGGTCAAGTGAACAAGATATTCTGTTGCTGTGTTCCTACTTTCATGCACTTTGGGCTCAAGAGAATCCAGATAGATTTTCATTTCTCTGTCGATGTCAGAACTGCTCTCTTCTCTTGAGGCTTCTGCTTATATGTCAGGGGACACCAAAAGGTACCATAAGGCAGCTTTGGCAGCCCACTGGAGAAGACCACACTGTGATCTCAGCTCAGCATGTTCACACCTCTTACACTTCATTGTGTGTGTGTGCGTCTACATGTGTATGAGAGTGTATGAGTGTGTGTGTGTGTGTGTACATATATGGAGGGCACAGAGGAGAGAAACATGCCCTTGCTGGGCAGAAACCAGCTGCAAGGTGTTTGAAGACTGACACATCTTTTGTTTTCAGAATCCAGGTCAAAGTAGGAAAAATAAGAAGGTGAGTGCTAGGGACCAAGCTCAACTTCAAATATGTTAGTCGTGAGCACAAGAGTCACTGTCCTCTGGTTTCCTCCATGATGGGTGTCTCTTCAGCTATTCCTATGGCCTCAACTGGGGAACACAGTTTCTAATGGGGTTATACCCTTGGATTGATGTCCAAGGTGTTCCCCAATGACTGTTGTCACTGTATATATGAGGCACTCTATTTGCAGAACTGCATCCAGGAGATCTTGGAGGAGATGGTCTGTGGCTTCAACTATTCTAACTCCCTAGACTATGATCAGATGCATCAGCCAAACAGGGATCAGTGCTGCAATGAGGTGAGAATGGAAAGAGGGATCTCCACACAAATATGGCCCCCACACAAACATGGAGATAAACCTGTTGCTCTCCCATTGTGTTTTCATATGAGTGCCCCACAGGCCCAACCACAAAGAGATCTGAACCTCCACTCCTAATCTCCAGCTACGCTTGAGGTGGGAAAACACTCTTCACCTATGTTGGAATGGTGCAGAATATGTTTCATGTTTTTGAGGAGTGGGGTGGTTTATAGGTTTCACACAAAGCAATGAACATCTTTGCGTTTTACCACTATTTTTATTATTTCACCTAAGTGTCCCAGATATCCTGTGTAGAATCCAGCTCCTCCTATCTTGCAGAACATCTCCAAGCCCTTACAAATCATCACATTAAATAGGGCGATTTATCACAAAAGGAAGGATGGGATAAAGCCTGAGCAGGGGGAGTCCCCTTCCCTGCTCCTTCTGCTGCTTACTCTGCTTATTTTCTCTCTTAAGAAATTAATAAATATCCTAAAAATTCTTTGTAAATGATCAAGTAAAACCTTGATTGGTTGGATCCAGAAGGAAAAACTTGATGCTTCCTCAGAGGACATTGTAAGCCTACAGGGGTTGTGACTAGGGTGAAACTCTTAGAGCTCAGGATCTCATAGATCTCTTGATTTCAATTGGGAGGGCTTCATTTTGGGGGCTACTGTGAGGAGACAAATGAGTCAAAGGGAGCAGCAGCTGTCCCTAAACCGAACCCGAACCATAACCCTAATAGTAACCCTAAGACCTAACCTGAACCCTAAACCAATCCCTAACCCGAACCCTAAACTGAACCCTAAACCAAACAACTAGCTGAATCCTAATCCTAACCCTAACCCAAACCTGAATGCTACCCAAACCATTTTCCCTAAGCCAAACCCGAACCCAAACCTTGACCCTGACTGTAATCCTAAAATAAAACTGCACTTGAACTCTAACTGATCCTGAAACATAATCAGAACACTAACCTGGGGATCCCAGGGTGGCACAGTGGTTTAGCGCCTGCCTTTGGCCCAGGGCGCGATCCTGGAGACCCGGGATTGAATCCCACATCGGGGTCCCGGTGCATGGAGCCTGCTTCTCCCTCTGCCTGTGTCTCTGCCTCTCTCTCTCTCTCTCTGTCTATCATAAATAAATAAAAATTAAAAAAGAAACTTAACCTGACCCGAACTAGAATCAGAACCTGAACATTAACCCTAACCCAAAAAAGAACCCTAACCCTAAACCCTAATCCTAAAACCTAAACTTAAACCCTAAACTGTAACACTTAACCCTAAAGCTAATGCTCACCCTAAACCCTAACCTTAACCCCAAAACCTAACACTAAACCTAACCCTCACTCTAAGCCCTAAACCTAGCCTTAACCCTAAATCCTAACCCTTAACCTTAACACTAAACCTCAGCCTAAACAGTAAACCCTAACCCTAAACCCTAACCCTTACACTAACACTAAAACCTGTGTAAAACCCAGCTCCACTATCCCTGAAGAACGTCTCCAGCCCTTACAATTATTCACAGAATAGAGGGTGATTTAAGAAAAAGGAAGGATGGGAAGAAGCCATTCTATATGCTTCTCTACTTCATTTTGGGGCCTTCCTGTAAATAGGCAAATGAGTCAAAGGGAGCAGCAGATGGGGTCCCTACCCAAAAATGAACCCTAACACTAACTCTAAACCTAACCCTTAACCCGACCTAACCCTCAACCTAACACAAACTCTAACCCTAACCCTAACCCTAAATCGATCCCTAAACTGAAACATAACCCTAAACCTAACCCTAACCTGAACATGAACAGTCACTCAAAAACAATCTCCTACCCAAAAGGGAACCCAAACCTTTACCCTAAATATAACCCTAACACGAACACAAACCTGGACCCGAAAACTACCTTAGCCCTAATTCTGATCCAAACCCTAACCTGAACAGTAGTTACACCCTAAAAAGAAAACCAACCAAACCTTAACCTGACAAGAACAGAAACAGAAACGAGCACCCTAACACTAAACCTAACCCTAACACTAACCCCTAACCCTAACCCTAACCCTGACTCTAAACCCTAAACACAACCCAAACACTAACCCTAATCATAGTTTCATTGGAAGTTAGATGTGACATGCTATAATGTTGGCTGTATCATATTTATCAGAACAGGCACTAAGCTCCTCGGGGTTATACAGAGATAATTATGTGACAGGTCAGGATGCTGGGAGCCATGTGAAGGCAGGAGGCCCTCAGAGGCCAAAACGAGGAAACGGGGTCTCATTCTAAATATAATAGAAACAACTGGAAACTTTTACTACAGAAAATGATCGTGGCTGGATCTTGGAACATTTCCACCCCATTGTGGTGCCCCAATTGATATGAGGCCAGAGGGAAAGTGAACATTATGATATTACATTACTGGAACCCAGGCCACATTCAAGTGCTACTCCATGCCACATCCCACCCCTTCTTGTCAATCTTCCATCCTTAAATATGCGCCTCAGATACACAGGATACCAGCTCACACACATTATAAATATCCATAGACCACTGATGATGTCCCTACGAAGTAGATTCTAGCCTGATTCTCTCACTGTGCAGGTTCACAAACTGGGGACAATGTGAGAGACACCGTGGGTTAGATAGGACACAGAACTGGGAAAGCAAGCAGAGAAATAAAAGTCTGGATTCAGCTCCATCTCCTCCAATTTAGGACCTTACTCACATTGTCAGAGACTTGTGGCTATGGTATTTTTGGCTTAGGATGTACATTAAGGAGATGACATGGGGTAAGCAGTCATCTGCCAAGAAGTGGCTCTGGATAGGTCTGACGCAAGGAAGGGGCCCAGGTGCTAGAAACTTGAAAAAGTGACTTAACTTCCTTGGTAACAGGTCCACAACTGATTTAGAAAACTGGCAATCAGGACCTGTGTTCTAGAACTTCCAGCTTTCCAGCTCACTTACTTGCTGATGGTCAAGAGAACGAGAGTTCTGTTGCTGTATTCCTAGTTTCAAGCACTCTGGGCTCCAGAGAATCCAGAGGGAAAGAATTTAATGTCTCTGTCAATGTCAGCTTGGCCCTCTTGCCCCAAGCTTCTGATTATGTGTTGGGAGACATCAATAGGTACCACGAGACAACTTGGGACAGCCCACTGGAGAGCAAACCACATGGTGATCTCAGCTGAGCGGTTTCAAACTTTTTACCCCTCACTGTGTGTGTGTGTGTGTGTGTGTGTGTGTGTGTGTGTGTGTGTTTGTGTCTTTGCTTGTCTACAGGGTACAGAGGAGAGGAAAATGTCCTTCCTGGGCAGAAACTAACTGCCAGGTATTGGACATCTTTTGTTTTAAGACTCCAGGTCATAGCAGGCAAGATGAGAAGGTGTGTGCTAGGGAACAAGCTCAACCCTGACTATGTTAGTCATGAACCCAAGAGTCTCTTTCATATGGCTTCCTCCTTGTCAAATATTTCTTAAGGTGCCCCTCTGGGCTGAACTGTGGCATCCTCTTGGGGTGATGTCCAGGGAGGATCCAAATATCTCTAGCTCTGTATATATGGGGCACTGTATTTCCAGAGTTACACCTATGAGATCTTTGAGGAGATGGTCTGTGGCTTCAAAGATTCTAACTTCATAGAAAATATTTGGGTGCACCAGGGAAACAAGGATCAGTGGTATTCAGAGGTGAGAATAGGAAGAGTGTTTTACACACAAAAATGGCCCCCACAAAAGCATGGAGAGAACCCTGGGACCCTCCCATATTTGTTCCACTTGAGTGCCCCACAGGCCCAACCTCAAAGAGATCTGTATCTCCACTCCTAACCTCCAGCTACCTATGAGGTGGGAAGGCACTCTTGACCTATGTTGGAATGATGCAGAATATATTTCATGTTTTGATTAATGGGGGTGGTTTGTTTGTTTCACACAAAGCAATATTTTTGCCTTTTACTACTAGTTTTATTATTTCACCTATGCATCCCAAATATCCTGTCTAGAACTCAGCTCTACTGGGGATCCCTGGGTGGCTCAGTAGCTTAGTGCCTGCCTTTGGTCCAGGGAATGATCCTAGAGTCCTGAGATCAAGTCCTGCATCGGGATCCTGGCATGGAGCCTGACTACCCCTCTGTCTGTGTCTCTGCCTCTCTCTCTCCCTATGTCTATCATAAATAAATTAAAAAATCTTTAAAAGAAAAGAAGCCAGCTCCACAGTCCCTGCAGAACATCTCTGAATCCTTACAAATCATCACACTAAAGAGGGTGATTTAACACAAAAGGAAGGGTAGGATGAAGACATTCTAAATGTTTCTCTATAATGTCTCATCTGTCAGAACACATTAGATCATGGTCGGGCCAACAGGTCTTGAGCTGTGTCCTTATACATCTTTGTAGCACTCCATAAATGAGGCCATCTGCCACAATGATTCAAACATTCAAGGCCAATGGCACTTGACCTGATGCCATTCTCTTGCCAATTCTGCAGTGCTGCAAGGAACAACTTATGTGTCTCCACAGACTCTTTTATTTACTATATATGCCATAACCCGGGACCACAGATTAGGGGGAAGCCATCTGATGCCTTCTAACCTCAGTAACTGTTTCTGACTTTCTTGTAGAGATACACACAGGATATCTAGGATTAGTTGCTGCAAGTGTTCAATTACTCCATCACCCCTGACAAGCACAGGTGCATCAGGCCATTGACTACATAAATTGCTGATCTGGGGTGAAAACCTTATCCCTGGGTGATGCCTGGACTATGTTGATGCTCAGTGAAGGCAGAATGGATGGTTTTGTAAAGTCCCTGTTGGATCCTTCTGGGATAGAAACTCCCAAACAACACAATTGTTTCCTGTATCTACCAGATGTTCACCAGAGCATAACAGGTGCTGAGTCATCAGTTCCTCTGGTGAGTGACTATCCCATACACAGAACAGGGGCGAGGCTTGCCTCTATTATTGGTTTGTTTTGGAAATATCACTGCCCTTCTCTGGGCTTCCTTTTCCTCCCCTGATAAGTGTGTGGTAAAATGATGATCCTCATGAGGCTATGGAGGGAAATAGTGGGAGAAAACATGGAATAGATTTAACTGGTTCCAGGCATTGAGGGTTAGCATCATCCAGGCATCACCCAGGGATAAGGTTGATTACTTTTCACAATAAGAGAGAAGAGGGTGGGTACTGTAGTCAGCTTCAAAACCATGAACCACTGGGAAGATCAGGGTCTGGCGCTCAGCCAGAGACTCCCATCCCCTCGGGAAGTTGTAGAGTACCAAGGACTTCAGCTCCCACATAGAGAAAGGGTATAGGTTTCAAAGTACCATTGCTTAAAAAAAAGTGCCATTGCTTTGAAGGAACACATGTTTAACATTGGCAACTTCAACACATTCTGTTAGCTAAGCAACAACAGTATTTCTCTCAACTAAGAGCTTTTACGAAGACCAATATGCCATTGAGTCAACAGTATACATCCCCACTGCAGATAGAACACAGAGAGTTAGAACCTCAAATGCTGCTCAAGATCACATATGTTGGGCCTGAAAAGTGACCAAAGCATGGGCTGCATGGTGTTCCCCCAAAGCTGATGTAGTTTGTTCTATTCCTTACATGGGGACGAAGGTCAGGGCAGAACCACACTTTTGTGCAGCCCCAAGGGGAGACAACCATTTCTTTATTTTTTTTAATTTTTATTTATTTATGATAGTCACACACACACACACAGAGAGAGAGAGAGAGAGAGAGAGGGACAGAGACATAGGCAGAAGGAGAAGCAGGCTCCATGCACCTGGGAGCCTGACGTGGGATTCGATCCCAGGTCTCCAGGATCGAGCCCTGGGCCAAAGGCAGGCGCTAAAACGCTGCACCACCTAGGGATCCCGAGACAACCATTTCTATTCTGATAAGGCCCTGTAGAAAGTGCTGCTGAGCACTTCATGTGCAGCAGTTCTCTTTCCCTGGTGAAGAAACTGTCCACATCCACCCTCATGGGCCCCTGGCACATGGGGTTTACTGAAGCATGATAAAGCAGACAGTTATCCTGTTTTATATTTTAAAATTTTATATTAATTAAAAATTAATTAATTAATTAATTTTGCATTTCAATTTTCCAACATATAGCATAACACCTAGTGCTCAGACCAATTGTCCCCTCAGTGCCTGTCACCCAGTCACCCCCACTCCCCACCTGCCTCCTTTTCCACCACCCATTGTTTCTTTCCCAGAGTTGGGAGTTCCTCATGTTCTGTCTCCCTTTCTGATATTTCCCAATCATTTTTCTCTTATCCCTTTATTCCCTTTGACTATTTTTATATTCCCGAAATGAATGAAACATGTAATGTTTGTCCTTCTCCGATTGACTTATTACTCAGCATAATACACTGCAGTTCATCCAAGTCAAAGCAAATGGTGGGAATTTGTCATTTCTAATTGCTGAGTTATATTCCATTGTATACATAGACCACATCTTTTTTATCCATTCATCTTTTGATGGACACCGAGGCTCCATCCACAGTTTGGCTATTGTGGACATTGCTGCTAGAAAATTGGAGTGCAGGTGTGCCGATGTATCAATGCATCTGTATCTTTGGAGTATATCCCCAGCAGTGCAATTGCTGGGTCGAAGGACAGGTCTATTTTTAACTCTTTGAGGAACCTCCACACACATTCCAGAGTGGCTGCACCAGTTCACATTCCCACCAACAGTGTAAGAGGGTTCCCTTTTCTCAGCATCCGCTCCAACATATGTGGTTTCCTGCCTTGTTAATTTTCCCCATTCTCACTGGTGTGAGGTGGTATCTCATTGTGGTTTAGATTTGTATTTCCCTGATGGCAAGTGATGCCGAGCAATTTCTCATGTGGATGTTGGCCATATCTATGTCTTCCTCTGTGAGATTTCTCCTCATGTCTTTTGCCCATTTTATGATTGGATTGTTTCTTTGGTGTTGAGTTTAATAAGTTCTTTATAGATTGGGAACTAGCCTTTATCTGATACATCATTTGCAAATATCTTTTCCCATTCTGTAGGTTGCCTTTTCATTTTGTTGGCTGTATCATTTGGTGTGCAAAACTTCTTATATTGATGAAGTCCCAATAGTTCATTTTTGCTTTTGTTTCTTTTGCCTTCATGGATCGATCTTGCAAAAAGTTACTGTGGCCGAGTTCAAAAAAGGGTGTTGCCTGTGTTCTCCTCTAGGATTTTGATGGAATCTTGTCTCACATTTAGATATTTCATCCATTTTGAATTTATCTTTGTGAATAGTGCAAGAGAATGGTCTAGGTTCATTTTTCTGCATGTGGGGTCCAATTTTCTCAGCACCATTTATTGAAGAGACTGTCTTTCTTCCAGTGGATAGCCTTTCCTACTTTATCAAATATTAGTTGACCATAAAGTTGAGGGTCCACTTCTGGATTATCTATTCTATTCCACTGATCTATGTGTCTGTTTTTGTGCCACTACCACACTGTCTTGATGACCACAGCTTTGTAGTACAACCTGAAATCTGGCATTGTGATGCCCCCAGATATGGCTTTCGTTTTTAACATTCCCCTGGCTATTCAGGGTCTTTTCTGATTCCACACAAATCTTAAAATAATTTGTTCTAACTCTCTGAAGAAAGTCCCTGGTATTTTGATAGGGATTGCATTAAAGGTGTAAATTGCCCTGGGCAACATTGACATTTTCTCAATATTAATTCTTCCAATCCATGAGCATGGAATATTTTTCCATCTCTTTGTGTCTTCCTCAATTTCTTTCAGAAATGTTCAAAAGTTTTTAGAGTCTAGATCCTCTATCTCTTTGGTCAGGTTTATTCCTAGCTATCTTATGCTTTTGGGTGCATTTGTAAATGGGATTGACTCCTTAATTTCTCTTTCTTCAGTCTCCTTGTTAGTGTATAGAAATGCCACTGATTTCTGGGCATTGATTTTGTATCCTGCCATGCTACCAAATTGCTGTATGAGTTATAGCAATCTTGGGGTGGAGGCTTTTGGGTTTTCTATGTAGAGTATCATGTCATCAGTGAAGAGGGAGGGTTTGACTTCTTCTTTGCCAATTTGAATGCCTTTAATGTCTTTTTGTTACCTGATTGCTAAGGCTAGGACTTCCAATACTATGTTGAATAGCAGTGGTGAGAGTGGACATCCCTGTCTTGTTCCTGATCTTAAGGGAAAGGATCCCAGTGCTTCCCCATTGAGAATGATATTTGCTGTGGGCTTTTCGTAGATGGTTTTAAGATGTCGATGAAAGTTCCCTCTATCCCTACACTCTGAAGAGTTTTGATCAGGAATGGATAATGTATTTTATCGAATGCTTTCTCTGCATCTAATGAGAGGATCATATGGTTCTCAGTTTTTCTCTTGTTGATATCATGAATCACATTGATTGTTTTATGAGTGTTGAACCAGCCTTGTGTCCCGGGAATAAATCCTACTTGGTCATGATGAATAATTTTCTTAATGTGCTGTTGGATCCTATTGGCTAGTATCTTGTTGAGAATTTTTGCATCCATATTCATCAGGGATATTGGTCTGTAATTCTCCTTTATGGTGGGGTCTTTGTCTGGTTTTGGAATTAAGGTGATGCTGGCCTCATAGAACGTATTTGGAAGTACTCCATCTCTTTCTATCTTTCCAAACAGCTTTGGTAGAATAGGTGTTATTTCTTCTTTAAACGTTTGATAGAATCCCCCTGGGAATCCATCTGGCCCTGGACTCTTGCGTCTTGGGAGGTTTTTGATGACTGCTTCAATTTCCTCCCTGTTTATTGGCCTGTTCAGGTTTTCTATTTCTTCCTGTTGTAGTTTTGGTAGTTTGTGGCTTTCCAGAATGCGTCCATTTCTTCTAGATTGCCTAATTTATTGGCGTATAGGTGTGCATAATATGTTTTTAAAATCGTTTGTATTTCCTTGGTGTTGGTAGTGATCTCTCCTTTCTCATTCATGATTTTATTAATTTGAGTCTCCTCTCTCTTCTTTTTAAATAATGTTGTCTAATGCTTTATCTATCTTATTAATTCTTTCAAAGAAGCAACTCCTGGTTCTGTTGATCTGTTCCACAGTTCTTCTGGTCTCGATTTCATTGAGTTCTCCTCGAGTTTTAATTAATTCTTCTTCTGCTCGCTGTGGGGTCCATCTGCTTTTTTTTCTCTAGCTCCTTTATGTGTCAGGTTAGCTATTGTATTTGAGTTCTTTCCAGTTTTTGAATGGATGCTTGTATTGCGATGTATTTCCCCCTTAGGACTGCTTTTGCTGCATCCCAAAGATTTTGAACGGTTATATCTTCATTTTCAGTAGTTTCCATGAATCTTTTTAATTCTGCTTTAATTTTCTGGTTGACCCTTTCATCTTTTAGTCGGATGCTCCTTAACCTCCACGTGTTTGAAGTCTTTCCAAACTTCTTGTTTGGATTTAGTTCTGATTTCAAGGCATTATTGTCTGAGAATATGCAAGGGATGATCCCAATCTTTTGGTATCAGTTCAGACCTGATTTATACACAGTATGTGGTCTATTCTGGAGAAAGTTCTATGTGCACTTGAGAAGAATATGCATTCAGTTGAGTTTGGATGTAAAGTTCTGTAGATATCTGTGAAATCCATCTGGTCCAGTGTATCATTAAATAATAGTGAAAAGGAATATAAGGGAATGGAGAAGAAATTTGTGGGAAATATAAGAAAGCAAGATAGAACATAAAGACTCCTAACACTGGGAAACGAACTCAGGGTGGTGGAAGGGGAGGAGGGCAGGTGGTGGGGGTGAATGGGTATGGGCGCTGAGGGGGCACTTGATGGGATGAGCACTGGGTGTTATTCTGTGTGTTGGTAAATTGAACATCAATAAAAAATAAATTTATTATAAAAAAAGCTCTCGTTTCCTTGGAGATGTTGTTTTTCGAAGACCTATCGAGTGTAAAAAGCTCTAGATTGATGTTACCAAGTGTAAGTGTGTTATTATCTAAGAATGTCTTAATTTTGATTATTAAGTGATTGATATATTTGGCAGCTCCCACGTTCGGGGCATATATATTGAGGATTGTTAAGTCCTCTTGTTGGATGGATCCTTTAACTATGATATGGTGTCCCTCTTCATCTCTCACTACAGTCTTCAGGGTAAATTTTAGTTTATCTGATATAAGGATGGCTACCCCTGCTTTCTTTTGAGAACCATTTGAATGTTAAATGCTTTTCCTGCCTTTTATTTTCAGGCAGTAGGTATCCTTCTGTCTAAAATTAGTCTCTTGTGGACAGCAAATAGATGGTTCCTCCTTTTTTATCCTGACACCCTGCATCTTTTGATGGGGTCATTAAACCCGTTCATGTTCAGAGTTACTATTGAAAGATATGTTTAGTGTCATCATGATATCTATTCAGTCTCTGTTTTTATGACTGTTCCATTGGACTTCTTAAATGGGAATTTTGAGAGTCCCCCTTAAAATTTCTTGCAGAGCAGGTTTGGAGATCACATATTCTTTCAGGTCCTGCCTGTCTTGACAGCTCTTTATCTCTCCTCCCATTCTGAATGAGAGCCTTGATGGATAAAGTGTTCTTGGTTGCATGTTCTTCTCATTTAGGACCCTGAATATATCCTGTAAGCCCTTTCTGGCCTGCCAGATCTCTGTGGAGAGGTCTGCTGTTACCCTAATACTCCTCCCCATAAAAGTCAGGGATTTCTTGTCTCTTGGTGCTTTAAGGATCTTCTCTTTATCTTTGGAATTTGTAAGCTTACTTATTAAATGTTGAGGTGTTGAATGGTTTTTATTGATTTTAGGGGTGGGGATCTCTCTTTTCTTGGATCTGAATGCCTGTTTCTCTTCCCAGATTAGAAAAGTTTTCAGTTTTGATTTGTTCTGTACATATTATGGCCCTTTGGCCCTTTCAGTGTCCTGTTCTTCTGGGCTTGTGGTGTTGGATTGGCGCTCCTGGCCAGGGAGCCCCCTCTCTACGTTCTGGCCCCCTGAGCCCCTTCAAGCTGCTCCTGGGCCATGCAGACCCTCTGCATGGAGCCTCCTTCTGAGCCCCTTTGAGCTGCTCTTGGGTCAAGCCGTGCCTGAACTGCAGCTCTTTAGTGAGCTCAACACACTCTCCCTGGGGCACAAGTATCTGTTAGTGTCCCAGGGGAGCCTTAGGGCATCCCCGCCCCTCCTGGGGTCCTGCTCTAACTCCCTTCAAGCGCCTTTCCACCCGTGAAGATTGGTGAAGATCCTGCTTCTCCCGGACGGTGCTTTCCTGTCCTGGGGGCACTCACCCCAGTCTTAGCCCAGCTCCTCTTGGGGCCCCTCCCCCTTGGATATCTTTTGTTTCTTTATTTTTTTCCTCCATCTTCCTACCTTGATAGAAGTGTGAACTCCTCTCATTGTAGCATTACAGCTGTTCTCTCTTTAAATCTCAGACTGAATTCATAGATTTTCAGGATGGTTTGAAGGTTTTCTAGATAATTTGGTGCAGACAGGTGACTTGGGGACCCTACTCTTCTGCCATCTTGTCCTTCCTCCTCTCTTTCTCTCTCTCAAGGAAAGTAATAAATATCCTTCAAATTTTTTTGTAAAAGATCAAGTAAGAATTGATTCTTCTTTGGATCCAGTAGGAGAGCCTTGATGCCTCTACAGAGCATTTTGGATGACTACAGGTTTTTTGCTGGAGACTTAACATGAACCTTAACACAAACCTTAACTCTATCCCAAATCCTATCCCGACATATAACTCGAAACTGAACTCTAACCCAAGTCCTAAAGCAAACATTAAATCGTTCCCTAAACCTCACCTGAACCCTACGTGGAATCCTAACTGGAACCGGAACCCTAAACAGAACCCTAACCCACAACCTAAGTGTAATCCTTTTTTTTCCTAACCGTAATGCTAAACCGATCCTGAACCAGAATCTTCACCCAAATCCGAACCCTAACACTAACCCTAACCCTCACTCCTATCCGTCTTCTGACCCTAAACCCTGACCTGAATCCATAACCCAATCTCTAACCCATACCAAAATTCATAAACTAAACCCCATCTAACCCCAACCCTAAACCCAAACCGAACCCTGATTCCAAATCAGCCTGACCCATATCCCAAACCCAAACCCCTAACTCAAATCTGAATCCCAACTCCTCACCCTGGCCCCTAAACCTAACGCTAACTCTAGCCTTAAATCCCACCACCTAACTCGACCCCTTACTCTAACCCTAACCCCTACCCTGATCTGGAACCTGATGCTAAGTCTGCTTTGCCAAATGAGATGCTAGTATCAAACTGCTTTCTAGTAAATCTTCCTTCTCATGGTTAACTTGTTGTCATTTGCCTTATGCTTTCACACAGACTTTTGAGATACTTTCCTTTTCTTTTTTTATGATTTTATTTATTTTTTAATGAGAGTAAGAGAGAAAGAGAGAGAGAGAGAGAGAAGGCTTCATGCAGGACTCCCAATGTGGGATTGGATCCTGAGACACCAAGATCAGGTCCTCAGTCTAAGGAAGCACTAAACCGCTGAGTCACCCAGGGATGCCCCTTTTGATAGTTTCTAAGGTCAACACAAAAGAGTATGGGTAAAACCCGCTTCCTGTGATAACTTCTTTCTCATAATTAAAATAAGGTCAATTGACAATCACATACACACAAACATGTAATAGCGGTTAAAGTCTGACCGCAGATGATGTCAGCTTGAACTGGATTCTAGTAACGATTGTTTCTCAGAATTAAGTATCGCATGTCTTATGCCTTCACAGGTCCTCTTCAGATAGTTCCTCAAGCATTATTACTGGTGTGGTGCCAACCGTACCAGTACTTAGTGTTTCATCCACATTCCCTAGGTGCTCCTCCTTTTTTTTTTATTAAGACAGTGACCTTTTTATTATATAGGTATTATATAGGTATTTTCCATATCTACCTAGTATAATTCTTAATAGCGATGCTTAATTGATGCTCATTGAGAAGAAGCAATGATTTTTCATAGCCCATTGTTCAATGTTACTAATGGAGAAATATTCTAATTCTGTGGCTTAGAGACACATGAGGTGAGACCATGGGCACAATTTTTTTAAATAAATATTTTTTTTGCTGCTCAATTTGCCAACATATAGAATAACACCCAGTGCTCATCCCATCAAGTGCCCCTCACAGTGCCCATTACCTAGTCACCCTCACCCCTGTCCACTTCCCGTTCCACCATCCCTAGTTCTTTTCTATGGGAACAATGTTAAGGCTTTTGTGCCAAGTTTTGGCCCAAATCTAAAGTATTTTATTCTATTTTATATAATGTATGTTATATTAGGCTTATGTGCTAACCAAGATTCAATCCACTATTCAAGGACATGAGCTGGTACAATTTAAGACTAGGTACTCCCCCTGACAACAAAATGAGCAGCACCTGTGTATTACTTCCCTTTGTGCAAGTATAGAAATGTGGAGCATTTCCTGACAGGTGCACTGAGGATCTGGGATTTGAACTCGGGCCTTCTTGTTCTGCTATGTTCTGTGGTGTATGTTCTCAGGGCAGCCCCCACACAGTAACTGGAGAGACAGGGGTTGCGCTGGAGCCAAAGGCTTATATAGCCAGTGAGACTCCTGAGCCAGGGGCTCAATGGGCCACAAGCATGTGGGGTCCTGCAGATGCCAGCCCCATCATTGCCTTGTCCCTGTGTCTTCGATGGCAATGTTCTCCCAGTGTCCTTTCTCTTGGTGGCATTTCCAAAAACCCATTCTCATCCAAGATCTGATGCCTCACTCTTTTACCACATGGTCTCTCCTATTCCCAGATGAGAGATGCTGCCTGTCCGTTTGTCCCTCAGAGTGGACTGACAAAGTGCCATTACTCCTCCTCTGCCTAGGCTTCTATTTCTGAGAAGGAAATTTGCCTCTTTGGCTGACTTTCTTCTTCTTGTTTCATAATCCCACAATCTACTTCTGAGACCATCCTCCAGGGAAGTTTTTTCTTTCTGTCATACTTTCTGTCATACCTTTTATATCTTCTATAAAGTAATGAACTACATTCATGTCTTAGTCAGAATATGAAACACATAAATGTAAGTGTGTACATTGCCTTAAATATGTTCACTTTTGACACATAATAAAAGTCCAGAAATACCTGATGGTTGGCTCTGGTTCCATGGTTCAAGACTTTTCCAACTTCTTGGTCCAAGAAAGGCAGCTGTAGCTCCACCCCTCACATCTTTGTTCTAGACAGCAAACAAGAGCAAGTAGGGAAAGGAAAGGCAAGAGGAGCACCTGCCTCTCCCCCTTCATACATTAGCTGTCTGTAATCCCACCTAGCAACTTGTACTTATGTTTTGTTAGACACCCTGGTTGCTGGGAAGCCAGCATATAGAAATTACTGGGAATTTTCCATTTAAGTAAACTTAGGTTTCTGTTGAGAAGCAAGAAAAAGAAGTAGATATTGGGTGGCTGTCTATACTTTTTTGTTCTTCTGATTGAATTCTTTGCTCTGTTGGGAGTAGGTCATCAGGTTGACCAGGAGATGCTTTTGGGCCCCTCTTGCTTAGTGTCATGTAATGCAGCATAGATATACCTAAATTTTGTGTTAACCATCATTGAGTGGTGCACAAATGGATGGATGATTTGTACGTGTGTGTTCATGGACAACGGAGAGCTGGGGCACAGGGGAGGCCACCTGATGGCCAGGACTAGCTTGTACCCCTCTCTGTGGGCACTGAAATGGGGAGGAATTCCCAGATTATTTCCATGGTGAATTTGAGTGCATTCTGAGAGCCAAAAGGCTGTGGCACATTCTTAATCTCCCTGGTGGGAAGAGGTCACATTTCAAGTTTCACTTGTTTCCTTCCTCCTGCTCTGGACCAACTGGAGTAGAATGCTTAAGACTGAGTTGAAAATTAATCTGCCCAAGGGGGGAGAATAAATCATGTTTTTGAGGTCTAGAAGTCTGACATACACCAGTCCAATGTCATGTCAGGGAAGGTATATAAGGCTGTTTATGTATTTAAAAATGTTTTAAACAAATAAAATCCATAAGATTATGAGAATATTTCTTTCTTAAGGATTTTATTTATCAGAGAGAGAGAGAGAGAGACTGAATTAGAGAGGATAACCAGTGCCTGGAGCAGAGGTAGAGGGAGAATCAGGATACCTAAGGAGTAGGGAGCCTGATACAGGGCTCAACACAATACCCTGGGATCATGACCTAGTTTGAAGGCAGATGCTTCATCCACTGATCCACCCAGAAGCCATGTTGTTAAGAGATTGTGCTAGGCACTGAAATCTCCACATTACCCCCACTTTCACCTCTTCTGAAGATCTTTGGATTCTTGTGTATCCATTTCCATAATTTGCACTCTTTTAAAAAACTAGATTCATCTTTGGAGAAAGGATCAGCCCATGTATCAGAGCAAATTCATCTGCCTTAAACTATGGAGCTTGGGGGGAATACTTGGGACTGTGGGAGAGAATTAGACCCTAAGTTCCTCTAAATTTGGTCCCAGAAAACTATGGATGTCAGGAGGCCTAGCGCATTTGAAGGTGCCCAGCAGAACATAGCAATGTGTAGCCTGAGCAAGAGATTCTAGGAGGGTGCTGGCCTCCTTTCTGAGGCTAGAAAAACACATTTAGACAATCATTTTCCAGAAACCTCCTATTCCTCTTCTCAATGAAATATAGATTCGTAAAGTCAGAAAGTAGAATGGTGTTTGCCAAGGGCTAGAAGGAGGCAGTAGTGGGAACTTTCTGACTAATGGTAGAGAGTTTTAGTTGAACAAGAAGAAATGACTTCTCAAGATGGGTTACAGGGAAGTTGTCCAAAGCTATTAACGCATTTAATATGCTTAAAATGTACCAAATCATTTAATGTAATTAAGAAACAAAAACATATACTTGGTAAATAGGTTTTATCATGTGTATTGTACATCAATAAGATGTATTTCAGGGATGACTGGGTGACTCATTGTTTAAGCATCTGCCTTTGGCTCAGGGCATGATCCCGGGGTTCTAGAATCGAGTCTCACATCTGCCTCCCTCCATGGAGCCTGCTTCTCCCTCTATCTATATCTCTGCCTCTCTCTCTCTCTCTCTTAGTGTGTGTCTCATGAATAAATAAAAAAAATCTTTAAAAATAAACAAAATATATTTCATTTAAAACCTGGAAATACAGAGAAATGAGTACAGGACTATGTAGTCTTCCCTTTGTAGCCTACAATTTTCCTGCTGCTATTTTTTTAATTTTTATTTATTTATGATAGTCACACACACACACACACACACACACAGAGGCAGAAACACAGGCAGAGGGAGAAGCAGGTACCATGCACCGGGAGCCCGACATGGGATGCAATCCCGGATCTCCAGGATCATGCCCTGGGCCAAAGCACAGGCGCCAAAGAGCTGTGCCACCCAGGGATTCCTCCTGCTGCTATTTTTGTCAGCCACTTTACTTGAGACAACTTTGACAAACAAAATGTTCTTGAAAAATGCCCAAATACATAAAGGCTTTAAAAAATTAAAAAAAATTTAATTTATTTATGATAGCCACACAGAGAGAGAGAGAGAGGCAGAGACACAGGCAGAGGGACAAGCAGGTTCTATGCACCGGGAGCCCGACATGGGATTCGATCCTGAGTCTCCAGGATCGCACCCTGGGCCAAAGGCAGGCACCAAACTGCTGCGCCAGACAGGGATCCCCATAAAGGCTTTAAATCAGAATTTTCCAAAGCATAAAAGAGCTTTTGAAAAAGTAGTTTTCAGGGTCAATTTATTCCTCTATAATTTTAAAAATCTCACAGAAATTAAAAGCAAATATGAACTATTGGCACTTCATCAAAATAAGAAGCTTTTGCACAGCAAAGGATACAGTCAACAAAACTGAAAGACAACCTACAGAATGGGAGAAGATATTTGCAAATGACATATCAGATAAAGGCTAGTTTCCAAGATATATAAAGAACTTATTAAACTCAACACCAAAGAAACAAATAATCCAATCCTGAAATGCGCAAAAGACATGAAGAGAAATCTCACAGAGGAAGGCATAGACATGGCCAACATGCACATGAGAAAATGCTCAGCATCACTTGCCATCAGGGAAACACAAATCAAAACCACAATGAGATACCACCTCACACCAGTGAGCATGGGGAAAATTAACAAGGCAGGAAACCACAGATGTTGGAGAAGATTCAGAGAAAAGGGAACCCTCTTACACTGTTGGTGGGAATGTGAACTGGTGCAGCCAGTCTGGAAAACTGTGTGGAGGTTCCTCAAAGAATTAAAAATAGATCTGTCCTATGACCCAGCAATTGCACTGTTGGGTATTTACCCCAAATATACAGATGCAATGAAACGACGAGACACCTGCACCCCGATGTTTCTAGCAGCAATGTCCACAATAGCCAAACTGTGGAAGAAGCCTCAGTGTCCATCAAAAGATGAATGGATAAAGATGTGGTTTATGTATACAATGGAATATTACTCAACCATTAGAAATGACAAATACCCACCATTTGCTTCAACGTGGATGGAACTGGAGGGTATTATTCTGAGTGAAGTAAGTCAATTGGAGAAGGACAAACAGTGTATGTTCTCATTCATTTGGGGAATATAAATAATAGTGAAAGGAATATAAGGGAGGGAGAAGAAATGTGTGAGAAGTATCAGAAAGGGAGACAGAACATAAAGATGCCTAACTCTGGGAAACAAACTAGGGGTGGTGGAAGGGAGGAGGGCGGAGGGTGGGGGTGACTGGGTGACGGACACTTAGGCGACAGTTGATGGCATGAGCACTGTGTGTTATTCTGTATGTTGGCAAATTGAACACCAATAAAAAATACATTTATTATTAAAAAAAATAAAAAGAAGTCTACCTACCACAAAAAATAAATAAATAAGTAAAGAGCTATCTGAAGAGTAACTGTGAAAGCATAAGGCATGTGATATATACCTCACTCTGTGAAACAAGTGGTACTAGATTGCAGTTTCTGGCTGGCATCATTTTTGGTCAGGCTTTAACCCATATCACATATATGTGTGCATGTGTGTCAACTGACCTAATTTCAACTTTGAGAAAGAAGTTATCACAGGAAGTGGGTTTTACCTATAATCTTGTGTAAATATTAGAAACTATCTCAAAAGGTGCATCCCTGGGTGGCTCAGTGGTTTGGTGCCTGCCCTAGGCTGAGGACATGATAATAGATTTTCTGAATTGAATCCTGCATCAGGAGTCCTTCATGGAGCCTGCTTCTCCCTCTGACTCCCTCCCCCCCTCTCTCTCTCTCTCTCACTCTCTCTGTTTCACATGATTAAATGAAATCTTTATAAAAAAGAAAAAGAGACTATCTCAAAAATCTGTGTGGAAGCATAAGGCATGTGCCAACAACTTTTCCAAGAGAAAGAAGAGTTACTAGAAGGCAGTTTGAAACTAGCATCTCATTTGACAAACTTTGCCTTAGGGCAGGTTCAGGATCAGGGATAGAGGTAAGGATTTGAGTAAGGGGTCGAGTAATGGACTACGGTTATGGGATAAGGTTAGGGTAAGTTTTAGGGGCCAGGGTTAGCTGTTGGGGTTCTGATTCAGGTTACAGGTTTGGTTTTTGGTTAGGGTCGGGACGGGTACAAAATTGGGGTTGGAGTTGGTGTTAGAGTTGGAGTTGGATGGGGTTCGGGTTATTGGTTTGGGTATGGGTTTGAGATTGGGTTATGGATTCTGGTCAGGGATAGGGTCAGGGTTCATGTCAGGGTTTAGGTTCAGATTACGATTAGGATTAGTGTTAGAACCTGGTTCGGGTTAGGGTTAGGAATTAGTTTAGGGTTCTGGTTAGGAATCCGGTTAAGTTTTGTGTTAGGTTTAGGGTTCCGGTTAGTGGCAATGAAGATGTCACATCTGACAAACTATGGACAGGTGTGCCTATGACCTGTAGAGTGATTAACTCTCTGAGAATCTAATTAGACTTACAAAAAAGACAGTATCTACTGTATTGCTCCAATGATCTTAGTGGCTAGAAATATGTCTGCAATACTAGGTGCTTAATCTATATGATTGAATGAAGCAATCCCAACCAGCACTATCCATACACTGGGTGGACTTTGAGCTGTTCTGCATTTCCTGAGTGACCTCTACTCTGGGCACATAAAGGACAAGTAGCAGAAACAGGTGGAATTCCAGAAGTCTTTTGCAAACAGGAGAACTGCCTGCTTTCCAAGTGCTTCTGTAAACCCAGAGTGCCACAGGTCCATGAGAGTTGATGTTGGAAAATTACCACTGGGAGAGAGAGCTGCTACACATGAAGATGCCCAGCAGCCCTTTCTAGAGGGCCAGGCACCAGATAAGTCTATGCTATGTTTTTCCCCAGGATGTCCCACAGTAGCTCCATGAGGTTCATCCTCTTAGCACAGCACATTCCAGAGGAGGAAAAGGAAGCTCAGAGAAGTGCAGTGACAGTCCCAAAACATACCGGTAGTATAGGGGAGCCTCACCCTGTGTGCTGGGTGGTCACTCACCTGTGGAACTGCTGCACAGAACCTGTTGTGCTGTGGTGAACACCTAGTAGATACAGGAAATGATTGGGTTGTTTGAGAATCTTCTATCCTGGAAGATGGCACCAGGACCTATTCAAAGTTATCCATTCTGCCTTCCTTGAGCGTCAGCATGGTCCACGCCTCACCCAGGATCAGGGTATATTCCTTTTCACACCAGAGACACAAGGAGGGCCACTGTAGTCAGCTTCAAAACCACCAAAAATGAGAAAATCAGGATTTGGCTCACAGAGTGGAGACTTCCATCCCCTCAGGAATTTTTAAAGGAAAAAAGACTTCATGCTTACACAGAAAAATCTGACAGGCTTCAAAGTACCACTGACTTGAGGTGAGACATGGTAAACCATTGATAACTTCAACACATTTTTTTTCTCAGGGCCATAACAGCATTTCTCTCTAATAGCTTTTATGAAGACCACAATGCCATTGAGTCATCAGTAAATATCCCCACTGCATATACTACACAGAGGGTTAGAACCACAAATACTGCTCAAGATCACATACATTGAGCCTGAGAATAGATCAAAGCATGGGCTGCATGGTATTTTCCCTAAGCTGATGTAGCTTGATCTGTTCTTGACACAGGGAGGAAGGATCAGGGGATAACCTCTCTCTTTTGCAGGTCCTCGGGGATCCAAATGGTTCCAGTCTATTTTCTTGGCTTGCTATGATCATCTTGGGGTCTTGAGTTTGACCATTAATGTGACCTGTTCCACCACAGACTGGTAAATGATGTAGTTGGCGGCCTACCACACCTGTGATTGTCAGAGGAGATGTGGCAATTGAACACTTGGAGCAGCACATCCAAGATTTTCTGTGTGGATGTCTACAAAAAGACAGCACCAGCAAATGGGATAAAGGGCATCAGAGGCTTCCCTGCTAATATGGGGTTCCAGGTTATCAGAGATCTAGCAACTAAAAAACTCTGTGGGGACATATAAGGTGTTCATTGAAGGACTACAGAAATGGCAAGAGAATGGCATCAGATCAAGCACCAAGGACCTTGAAAGGCTGAATCACTGTGGCAGACAGCTTCATTGATGGAGTACTACGAAGATGTATATGGACACAGCTCATAAACTGTTGGGCCTACAATGATCTGATATGTTCTGAGAGATGACACCTTATTCAGAAACAGAATGGTTTCATCCAATCTTTCCTTTTGTGTTAAATCATCCTCTATAGTGAGATGATTTGTAAGGGCTCTGAAACGTTCTGCAGGGACACTGGAGTTGGCTTCTACACAGGATATCTGGGACGCATAGCTGAATAATAAAAATAGTAGTAAAATGCAAGAATACTCATTGTTTTCTGTGAAACAAAGAAAACACCGCCTCTCCTCAAAAACACTAAATCTTCTGCACAATTCCAACATTGGTGAAGAGTGTCTTCCCACCTCATATGTAGCTGGAGGTTAGGAGTGATTTGGATTAGGATTAGGAGGTTAGGATTCCATTTTCTTTGCGGTGTGTTTTGTGGTGCACTCTTGTGTAAACTTTATGGGAGGACACCAAGTTTCTCTCCATGTTTGTGTGGGGACCATATTTGTGTCAAGAATTCTCTTTCCATTCTCACCTGAGAACGGCACTGATCCTTGTTTGCTTGGTGCATCTGATAATTGTATAAGGAGGTAGAATAGTTGAATCACAGACCATCATCTACAAGACCTCCTAGGTACAGCTCTTGAAATACACTGTCCCATATACACAGGGCCAAGAGACATTAGGGTCCCCATGTCATCTGCTTAACTGTACATCAGGAGCCAAAAATGCGATAGCCACAACTCTCTGAAAATGCAAGTAAGGTGTGACATTTGAGGAGATGGAGATAAACCAGTCCTTTATTTCTCTGCTTGCTTTCCAAGTTCTGTGTCCAATGTAACCCATGGTGTCTCTCACAAAGACCCCAGTTTCCCAACCTGGACCGTGGTAGAATCAGGCTAGAATCTACTTCCTAGGTCATTATCAGGTGTCTATTAATGATATTTATAACACGTGTGGGCTGGTATCTTTTGATGCTGAGGTGTAAATTGGAGGATGGTAGATTGACAAGAAGAGTGGGATATCGCATGGAGCACCACTTGAAAGTGGTCTGTGAAAGTGGTCTATTCCAGCAACCTAATATCACATTGGTCACTTCTCCTCTGGCCTCATTTCAATGGGGACACCACGATGGGGTGAAAATGCTCCACGATGCAGGCAAGATAACCTTTTGTTGTAAAACTGTCCAGTTGATTTCTGTTATATTTAGAATGAGACTCAGTTGCCTCATTTTGTCCCCTGAGGGCCCCAGCCTTCACAATGGCCCCCAGCAGTCCTGACCTGTGGCATAAGTATTCCTATATAACCCCAAGGTGCTTAGTGACTGGATTCTGACCAATACAATACAGCCACCATGATGGCATGTCACATCTATGTTCCAGTTGGTAATAGATTCTCACTTCCTAATTATTTTCCCTCCTGTTCCACTTACTCATTTTCTAATTCTGACTTTTAACTTTCCCATTTTCTTCTCTATCCCTGAATCAAAAATCATCCAGAGATGTTTTGAGCAGCCAAACATAGTGACTCACGTGGCAGAGAACTGAGTCCACTTGTCAGAAAGTCCTCTGCCAGTCTAAAAGAATGAAAATTATAGGTTGGCCCCGGTGGCACAGCGGCTTAGCACTGCCTGCAGCCTGAGGTGTGATACTGGAGACACAGGATTGAGTCCCATGTCGAGTTCCTTGCATGGAACCTGCTTCTCCCTCTGCCTGTGTCTCTGCCTCTCTCTCTCACTCTCTCTCTCTCTCTGTCTCTCATGAATAAATAAATAAAATCTTTTTAAAAAAGAAAATTATAATGGATGTGATTGTATTTTTTAATGATCAATTTATTTTTTATTGGTGTTCAATTTGCCAACATACAGAATACCACTCAATGCTCATCCCATCAACTGCCCCCCTCAGTGCTCATCACGCAGTCACCCCCACACCCTGCATTCCTCCCCTTCCACCATCCCTAGTTCATTTCCCAGAGTTAGGAGTCTTTATGTTCTGTCTCCCTTTCTGATACTTCCTACAAATTTCTTCTCCCTAGCATTCTGTTCACTTAACTATTATTTACATTCCTTAAATGAATGAGAACATGTTTGTCCTTCGCTGTCTCGTTGATTCCTATATCTCTACATTCTGAAGAGGTTTTCAATAATAAATTTATTTTTATTGGTGTTCAATTTACCAACATACAGAATAAAACCCAGTGCTCATCCCGTCAAGTGCACCACTCAGTGCATATCACTCATTCACCCCCAACCCCAGCCCTCCTCCCCTTCCACCACCCTAGTTCATTTCCCAGAGTTAGGAGTCTTTATGTTCTGTCTCCCTTTCTGATATTTCCCACACATTTCTTCTCCCCTCCCTTATATTCCCTTTCATTATTATTTATATTCCCCAAATGAATGAGAACATACATTGTTTGTCCTTCTCCGATTGACTTACTTCAATCAGCATAATACCCTCCAGGTCCATCAACATTGAAGCAAATGGTGGGATTTGTCATTTATAATAGCTGAGTAATATTCCATTGTATACATAAACCACATCTTCTTTATCCATTCATCTTTTGATGGACAACAAGGCTCCGTCCACAGTTTGGCTATTGTGGACATTGTTGCTAGAAACATCGGGGTGCAGGTGTCAGGGTGTTTCATTGTATCTGAATCTTTGGGGTAAATCCACAACAGTGCAATTGCTGGGTCATAGGGCAGGTCTATTTTAACGCTTTGAGGAACCTCACACAGTTTTCCAAAGTGACTGCACCAGTTCACATTCCCACCAACAGTGTAAGAGGGTTCCCTTTTCTCTGAATCCTCTCCAACATTTGTGGCATCTAGCCTTGTTAATTTACCCCATTCTAACTGGTGTGAGGTGGTATCTCATTGTTGTTTTGATGTGTATTTTCCTGATGGCAAGTGATGCCGAGCATTTTCTCATGTGCATGTTGGTCATGTCTATGTCTTCCTCTGTGAGATTGCCCTTCATGTCTTTTGCCCATTTCATGATCGGATTGTTTGTTTCCTTGGTGTTGAGTTTAATAAGTACTATATAGATCTTGGAATGTCGCCCTTTATCTGATACGTCATTTGCAAATATCTTCTCCCATTCTGTAGGTTGTCTTTCAGTTTTGTTGACTGTATCCTTTGCTGTGCAAAAGCTTCTTATCTTGATGAAGTCCCAATAGTTCAGTTTTGCTTTTGTTTCTTTTGCCTTCGTGGATGTATCTTGCAAGAAGTTACTGTGGCTGAGTACAAAAAGGGAGTTGCCTGTGTTCTTCTCTAGGATTTTGATGGAATCTTGTCTCACATTTAGATCTTTCATCCAGTTTGAGTTTATCTTTGTGTATCATGAAAGAGAGTGGTCTAGGCTCATTCTTCTGTATGTGGATGTCCAATTTTCTCAGCACCATTTATTGAAGAGGCTGTCTTTCTTCCAGTGGAGAGTCTTTCCTCCTTCATCAAATATTAGATGACCATACTGTTGAGGGTATAATTCTGGATTCTCTATTCTGTTCCATTGATATATGTGTCTGTTTTTGTGCCACAACCACACTGTCTTGATGACAACAGCTTTGTAGTACAACCTGAAATCTGGCTTTGTGCTGGCCCCAGATACGGTTTTCTTTTATAAAATTCCCCTGGCTATTCGCGGTCTTTTCTGATTCCACACAAATCTTAAAATAATTTGTTCTAACTCTCTGAAGAAAGTCCATGGTATTTTGATAGGGATTGCATTAAACGTGTAAATTGCCCTGGGTAACTGACATTTTCACAATATTAATTCTTCCAATCCATGAGCATGGAATATTTTTCCATCTCTTTGTGTCTTCCTCAATTTCTTTCAGAAGTGTTCTATAGTTTTTAGGGTATAGATTCTTTACCACTTTGGTTAGGTTAATTCCTAGGTATATTATACTTTTGGGTGCAATTGTAAATGGGACTGACTCCTTAATTTCTTTCTTCAGTCTCCTTGTTAGTGTATAGAAATGCCACTGACTCCTGAGCATTAATTTTGTATCCTGCCACACGAGCAAATTGCTTTATGAGTTCTAGCAATCTTGGGGTACAGCCTTTTGGGATTTCTAGTAGAGTATCATGTCATCAGAATGAGGTAGAGTTTCACTTCTTTGCCAATTTGAATTCCTTGAATGTCTTTTTGTTGTCTGATTGCTGAGGCCAGGACTTCCAGTACTCTGTTGAATAGCAGGGATGAGAGTGGACATCCCTGTCTTGTTCCTGATTTTAGGGGAAAGGCTCCCAGTGCTTCCCCTTTGAGGATGATATTTGCTGTGAGCTTTTCTTTTTTTTATATATTTATGATAGTCACAGAGAGATAAAGAGAGGCAGAGACACAGGCAGAGGGAGAAGCAGGCTCCATACACCGGGAGCCCGACGTGGGATTCGATCCCGGGTCTCCAGGATCGCGCCCTGGGCCAAAGGCAGGCGCCAAACCGCTGCGCCACCCAGGGATCCCTGTGAGCTTTTCATAGACGGCTTTTAAGATGTTGAGGAATGTTCCCTCTATCTCTACACTCTGAAGAGTTTTGATCAGGAATGGATGCTGTATTTTATCAAGTGCTTTCTCTGCATCTAATGAGAGAATCGTATGGTTCTTGGTTTTTCTCTTGCTGATTTGATGAATCACATTGATTGTTTTACGAGTGTTGAACCAGTCTTGTGTCCCAGGGATAAATCCTACTTGGTCATGGTGAATAAAATTCTTAATGTACTGTTAGATCCTATTGGCTAGTATCTTGTTGAGAATTTTTGCATCCATGTTCATTAGGGATATTGGTCTGTAATTCTCCTTTTTGGTGGGGTCTTTGTCTGGTTTTGGATTTAAAGTGATGTTGGCCTTCATTCATAGAATGAATTTGGTAGTACTCCATCTCTTTCTACCTTTCCAAACAGCTTTAGTAGAATAGGTGTGATTTCTTCTTTAAACGTTTGATAGAATTCCCCTGGGAAGCTATCTGGCCCAGAACGTTTGTGTCTTGGGAGGTTTTTGATAACTGCTTCAATTTCCTCCCTGGTTATTGTCCTGCTCAGGTTTTCTATTTCTTCTTGTTCCAGTTTTGGTAGTTTGTGCTTTCCAGAAGTGCGTCCATTTCTTCTAGACTGCCTAATTTATTGTCATATAGCTGCTCATAATATGTTTTTAAAATAATTTTATTTCCTTGGTGTTGGTAGTCATCTCACCTTTACAATTCAATATTTTATTAATTCAAGTCTTCTTTCTCTTCTTTTTAATAAGGCTGGGTAGTGGTTTATATATCTTATCAATTCTTTCAAAAAACCAACTCCTGGTTTTGTTGATCTGTTCCACAGTTCTTCTGGTCTTGATTTCGTTGAGTTCTGCTCGAATCTTTATTAACTCTCTTCTTCTGCTGGGTGTAGGATCTATTTGCTGTTTTTTCTCTAGCTCCTTTAGGGGTAAGGTTAGCTTTTGTATTTTAGTTCTTTCCATTTTTTTTTAAATTTTTTATTTATTTATGATAGGCACACAGTGAGAGAGAGAGAGGCAGAGACACAGGCAGAGGGAGAAGCAGGCTCCATGCACCGGGAGCCCGACGTGGGATTCGATCCCGGGTCTCCAGGATCGCGCCCTGGGCCAAAGGCAGGCGCCAAACCGCTGCGCCACCCAGGGATCCCAGTTCTTTCCATTTTTTGATTGGATGCTTGTATTGTGATGTATTTCCCCCTTAGGACTGCTTTTTCTGCCTCCCAAGGATTTTGAACGGTTGTATCTTCATTTTCATTAGTTTCCATGAATCTTTTTAATTCTTCCTTAATTTCCTGGTTGACCCTTTCACCCTTAGCAGGATGGTCCTTAACCTCCACGTGTTTGAGGTCCTTCCAAACTTCTTCTTGTGATTTAGTTCTAATTCAAGGCATTATGGTCTGAGAAAATTCAGGGAACTATCCCAATCTTTTGCTATCAGTTCAGGTCCTATTTTTGACCCAGTATGTGGTCTATTGTGGAGAAAGTTCCATGTGCACTTGAGAAGAATGTGTATTCAGTTGAGTTTGGATGTAAAGTTCTGTAGATATCTGTGAATTCCATCTGGTCTAGTATATCATTTAAAGCTCTCATTTCTTTGGAGATGTTGGTTTAGAAGACCTATCCAGTATAGAAAGCACTAGATTGACGTCACCAAGTATAAGTGTATTATTATCTAAGTATGTCTTCTTTTGGTTATTAATTGATAGATATATTTGGCAGCTCCCACATTCAGGGCATATATATTAAGGATTGTTAAGTCCCCTTGTTGGCTAGATCCTTTAAGTATGATATAGTGTCCCTCTTTATCTCTCACTACAGTCTTTGGGGTATATTTTAGTTTATCTGATATAAGTATGACTACTGCTGCTTTCTTTTGAGGACAATTTGAATGGTAAATGATTCTCCAAACTTTTATTTTCAGGCTTTATGTATCCTTCTGTCTAAAATGAGTGTCTTATAGATAGCAAATAGATAGGTCCTGGGATCCCTGGGTGGCGCAGCAGTTTGGCACCTGCCTTTGGCCCAGGGTGTGATCCTGGAGACCCGGGATCGAATCCCATGTTGGGCTCCTGGTGCATGGAGTCTGCTTTTCTCTGTGCCTGTGTCTCTGCCTCTCTCTTTCTCTCTCTCTGTGACCATCATAAAAAAAAAGATGGGTTCTGCTTTTTTATCCAGTCTGAAACCTTGCGCCTTTTGATGGAATCATTAACCCCATTCACGTTCAGAGTTATTATTGAAAGATATGAGTTTAGTGTCATCATGATATCTATTCAGTCCTTGTTTTTGTGGATTGTTCCACTGGAATTCTTAAAGCTGTTTGGAGGTCACATATTCTTTCAGTTCCTGCCTGTTTTGGAAGCTTTTTATCTCTCCTTCTGTTCTGAATGAGAGCCTTACTGGATAAAGTATTCTTGGTTGCATGTTCTTCTCATTTAGGACCCTGAATATATCTTGCCAGCCCTTTCTGGCCTGCCAGGTCTCTGTGGAGAGGTCTGCTGTTACCCTAATTCTCCTCCTCATAAAAGTCAGGGATTTCTTGTCTCTTGCTGCTTTAAGGATTTTCCCTTTATCTTTGGAATTTGCAAGCTTCACTATTAAATGTTGAGGTGTTGAACAGTTCTTATTGATTTTAGGGGGATCTCTCTATCCCCTGGATCTAAATACTTTTTCCCTTCCTAGATTAGGAACGTTTTTGGCTATGATTTGTTCAAATACATATTCTGACCTCTGTCCCCTTCAGCGCCCTCGGGAACTGCAATTAAATGTAGGTTTTTCTTCCTCAGGCTGTCGTTTATTGTCCTTAATCTGTCCTCATAGTCTTTTAGTTGTTTGTCCCTTTTTTCCTCAGTTTCCCTCTTTGCCATTAACTTGTCTTCTATGTCAGTCAAGCGTTCTTCCACCTTGTTAATCACCGTCATTAGGACATCTAGTTTGGATTGCATCTCATTCAATTGATATTTAATTTCTGCTTGATTAGATCTAAATTCTGCTGTCATGAAGTCTCTTGAGTCCTTTATGCTTTTTTCTAGAGCCACCAGTAGCTGTATAATAGTGCTTCTGAATTGGCTTTCTGACATTGAATTGTAATCCAGATTTTGTTGCTCTGTGGGAGAGAGAACTGTTTCTGATTCTTTCTTTTGAGGTGAGGTTTTCCTTCTAGTCACTTTGCTCAGTGCAGAGTGGCCAAAAACATATTGTATTGGGAAAAGGAGAAAAAGAGAGGAAAGAAAGAAGGAGAGACAAGAGAAAAAGAAAAAAGGATGAAAAGAAAAAAAGAGAAAAAAATGAAAGAAAGAGAAAAAAACGGTTTGGGAAGAAAACAGAAATAAAAAAGCAAAAAAAAAAAAAAAAAGAACAAAAAACAAACAAATAAAACCACGGGGGAGTATCTTCAGATTATGTCCACTTTAAGCCCCTTGCGTTCCCCTGGAACTTGTCTGTCTAGTTGTTCTTCTGAGGGAGGGGCCTGTTGTGATGATTTTCAGGTGTTAGTACTTGGGGGAGCTGCTCAGCCCCCTGCCTGCTGCAGGGCTCAGTGGGGGTTGTTTACCCCGTGAGGCCCCAGGACGAAGAACCACAGTGGCGGCGGCCAGCTCTGAAGCCCTGGATTCAGCTCCCATAATAATTTATGGAGCTCTCAGTCTGCAGGGGCCTGGAGGCTCTGGAGGCAGGGCTGCTGATCTGCTCAGCTTGGGGCAGCTTGCTCTCCTGGGCCCTACTGGCCTCTGCCTGTCCCAGGGGGAGGCCATATCCTGGGCTGTGTCCCTGGCGCCCAGTGCTCCCGGGCCTGTGCTGTTGGATTCGCCCTCTGACCATGCAGCCTCCTCCGTGGAGCCTTCGCCCGAGCCCCTCTGAGCTGCTCCCGGAGCTGCGCAGCCCCCTCCACATGGAGCCTCTTCCTCTGCCGGAGTCGCCTCTGAGCTGCTCTTGGGGCACTTAGCCCCATCTCCATGGAGCCGCCACCCCAGCCCTTCCAAGTTGCTCCCGGGTCAATGCGTTTGTGCACTGCCGTCCTTTAGGGAGGTCAGTGCACTCTCTGTGGTGTACAGTTGCTCTGTTAGTGTCCTAGGGAGGCTGAGGGCATCCCCGCTTTTCCTGGGGTCCTACTCTAACTCCCTGCATGTACCTTTCCGCCCAGCAAGATTGGTGAAGCTCCTGTTTCTCTGGGATGGAATTTTCCTGTCCTGGGGGCACTTGCCCCAGCCTTAGCCTGGCTCCTCGAGGGGCTTTCCCCCTTGGATGACTTTTGTTTCTTTATTTCTTTTTCCTCCCATCTTCCTTCCTTGATAGAAGTGCGAACTCTTCTCACTGTAGCATTCCAGCTGTTCTCTCTTTAAATCTGAAGTCAAATTCATAGATTTTCAGGATGATTTGAAGGTTATCTAGCTAATTTGGTGGGGCCAGGTTGTTTGGGGACCCTACTCTTCCACCATCTGCCCCTCCTCCCTCAGATAGCTCTTTAAACATTATTACTTCTGTGGTGCTGACTCTGCCAGTACTTTGTGCCTTATGTACATTTCCTAGGTGCTCCTCCTGACAACACCATGAGATGCCTTGTGTATTAATTCCCTTTGCACAAATATAGAAAGGTGGAACGTTTCCTGACTGGTGCACTGAGGAGATGGGACTTGAACTTGGTCTTTCTGGTTGTGCTTTGTTCTGTGGCATATTTTCTTAGATCAACCAACTCAGTAACTGGAGAGTTGGGGCTGCACTGGAGCTGTGGGGCCTATATGGCCAGTGAGACTCCTGAGCCAGGACTCGATGAACCACATGTTTGTGGGGTCTTCCTGATGCCAGCTGCATGGTCCCCTGCGTCCCTGTGCCTGCGATGGTAATGCTCTCCTGGTGATCTTTCTCTGGACAGTGTTTCCAAACTTTCATTCTCACCTAGCATCTGACACCTCACTCATTTACCGCATGGTCTCTCCTATTCCCAGATGAGAGATGCTGCCAGTCTATTTGCCACTCAGGGTGGGATCACAAACTTCCATTCCTCCTCCTCTGCCTTGGTTTCTATTTCTGAGAAGGAAATTTTCCTCTGGTCAATTTTTTGTTCTTGTTTGGTAATCCTGCAGTCTCCTTCCCTTCTGAGACCTTCATCCAGGGTGTTCTTTTCCCTTCTCACATACATTTGATCTTCTGTAATAGTTATGAGCTATATCCATCTCTTAGTAACAATATGAATCACAGATATGTGTGTACATTGACAAGTGTATTCAATTTTTACATGTAATAAAAGTCCAGAAATACCTTGTGGTTGGCACTGGTCCACTTGTTCAAGTCTTTCCAATCTTCTTGGTCCAAGAAAGGTGGCTATAGCTCTACCTCTCATATCATTGTTCTAAGCAACACAGAAGAGCAAGCACAGAAAGGCAACTAGTGTCCCTTTGTACACTAGTTGTCTGTAATCCTACGTACCCATTTGCACTTATGTTTTGTTAGACCCCTCAACTGCTAGGAAGCATGAAAAATGTTGAATTTGCAGGGAATTTTGCCAGTTAAGTGAAGGTAGGTTTCTGTTAAGAACCAAGACAAAGAAGTAGATGTTGGGTGGCTGTCTATACTTTCTCATTCTCTCGATTGAATTATTTGCTCTGTGAGGGCAGGTCATCAGGTAGACCAGGGAATGGTCTTGGGCCCCTCTTTTTCTTATCATATTATGCGGGGTAAATATTTCTAAGGTTGTTGTGAGCCATCAATGTATTTGTGCACAGTTTAATGGATGTGTGTGTATGTGTCCTTGCATGGACAAGAGAGGCCTGGGGCACAGGGGAGGCCACCCTATGGCCAGGACTGGCTAGTACCACTCTCCATGGGCACTGACACTCCATCCCAAGGTATTAGTGAGGCATTTTCAGATGATCTCCATGGTGAGTTGGAGTGTATCATGAGAGCCAGCAGGCTATGGCACATTCTCCATCTCCATGGAGGGAAGAGGCCACATCTGCAGGTTGCACCTATTTCCTTTCCCCTGCTCTGGACCAAGTGGAATATAATGCCTAAGTCTGAGATGAAAAGTAATCTTCCCAAGAGTGGAGAGTAAATTATGCTTTTGAAGTCTAGAAATTTGACATACACCTCTCCAATATTTTGTCAGAGAACATAGATAAGGCTGTTGATGTATAAAAAAGCTTTAAGAAGGGATCCCTGGGTGGCGCAGCGGTTTGGCGCCTGCCTTTGGCCCAGGACGCGATCCTGGAGACCTGGGATCGAATCCCACATCGGGCTCCCGGTGCATGGAGCCTGCTTCTCCCTCTGCCTGTGTCTCTGCCTCTCTCCCTCTCTCTTGGTGACTATCATAAATAAATAAAAAAATTAAAAAAAAAAGCTTTAAGAACAAAGAAAATCCATAAGATCATGAGAAATTTTCTTTCTTAAGGATTTTATTTATTTGAGAGAGAGAGACTGAATGAGATAGCATGAACAGGACCAGGAGCAGAGGGAGAGTGAGAAGCAGGATACCCACCGAATATGGAGCCTGATGCAGGTCTGAACCCAGTATCCTATGATCATGAGCTGGGTTGAAGACAGATGCTTCATCCACTGATCCACCCAGAAGCTATGTTGTTATGAGATTGTACTAGTCACTCCATTCTGCACATTACCCCACTTTCACCTCTTCTGAAGATCTTTGGCATCTTGTGTATCCATTTCCACCATTTGGCTCTCTTTTAAAAAAAACTATATTCACCTCTATAGAAAGGAAGAACCCGTGGCTCAGAGGAAATTCATCTTTTTAAATGAGGGAGCCTGGAGTAATCCTTGCGATTGTGGTTGAGTTTTGGACCATGGGCCCCCCCAAGTTTGGTGACAGAAGCCTACATATTTCAGGAGGCCTAGTGCATTTGAAGATGCCCAGCAGAGCAGAGCAGTGTTTAACCTGGGGAAGAGATTTTAGTAGGTTGCTGGTCTCATTTCTAGGCCAAGAGAAACACGGTTAGAAATCTCTTTTCCAGAAACATCCCACTCCCCTTGCAAATGTAAATTAGATTCCTAAAGAAAGAAAGTAGAATGATGTTTGCCAAGGGATGGAAGGAGGCAGTAGTGGGAAGTTTCTGCATCTTGGTAGAGAGTTTTAGTTGTACAAGAAGAAATGCCTCCTTCTAAAGATGGGTTACTGGGAGATTGTCCAAAGCTATTAATGTATATAATATGCTTAAATATATTCTATTAACTTAATGTAATTAAGGAACTAAAAACATATACATGGTAGATTTGTAGATGTAGGTTTTTGTTCATGTGTATAGTACATCAATAAGATGAATCTGGGACGCCTGAGTGGCTCAGCATTTAATAATCTGCCTTCCACTCAGTACATGATCCTGTGGTCCAGGGATTGAGTCCCAACTCAGGCTCCCTCTATTGAGCCTGCTACTCCTCTGGTTGTGTCTCAAACTCTCTCCCCCCCTTTCTCCCTCCCTCACTCCCTCTATCTTTCTTTTCTTGTGTCTCTCATAAATAAATATGCAAAATATTTTTAAAAATAAGTAAATAAAATATATTTTATTTAAAAGCTGTAAATACTGAGTGATGAGTGCAGGACTATGCAGTCTTCCCTTTAGAACCTCCATTTTTACTGCCACTATTTTATCTCAGCCACTTTCCTTGAGAAAACTTTGCTCGAAAAAAATGTTATTGACACATGCCCAAGTATTTAAAGACTTAACAATAGAATCTTTCAAAGCATAAAAGAGCCTTTGAAAAGGTAGTTTTCAGGGTCAATTTATTCCTCCATCAATTTTTTAAATCTCACACAAATTAAAAATTCTATTGCATCCCCTTCAATTATCATTCAATGATTTTTAAAATCAGAAGATTCTTTTTAGGCAAATGGTTGAATGGTTTATCCATATTATAACCTATTGGATACAAACAGAGGCTGCTGTTTAATGTTTGGTTTGTGTGTAATTATGTGTAATAAGTCAACTTTTCCAATCCTCATTATGAACATTACAATAATGTTGGCCCCAGTTTTATTGATATAATTGACAGAGAGCACCTCATATGTTGAAGATAAACAGCATAACGGTTTCACATTTCTCTATTGTGACACGATGACCAAAATAAGTTTGATTATACACCATCATCTCTGATAGATACCAAAATACAGTAAATAAAAAACGATATTCCTTGTGATATGGAACACTCAATATTTATTCTCTTGCCAAATCTCAGGTACATTATAAAGCAGTACTCACTGGGTAGTTGCCATATTGTACTGTAAAGCATTATTACTTCTTTATCTTAAAGTTGAAAGAGTGTACCTTTTCACCTTTCCCTCAACCACCATTCTGGTTACTTCAATCTTATCTCTTTTTCTGAATTATTTTTTCTTCTTTCTTTTGTTTTAGATTCCACACATAAGGGAAATGTAAAGGAGATCTAAGGAGAGGAAAGAGGGCAAGAAGAAATGTTAAGGCCTGGTAATCCGTTAGTTATGTATGGTTCCTCTGGTAGTATATTAACCAATGCTTTGTAACTCAGAAATCATATATTTAATTTCTCTCCTGTTCTGTGGATGAGAACCCAGGCACAAATTACCTTGGGTCCTCCAACTAAAGGTACATCGGAGACTGTGGCTGTGGCCTAATGGGAGGTTGGCTTGGTAGATGACTTTCTGCCAAGTAGACTCAGTTCTCTGCCACGTGAGCCTCTATATGTGGCACCTCAAAACAACTCTGGTTGATTTATGATTCAGGAATAGGGAAGAAATTGGGAAATGGAAAGGGTCATAAGTGGAACATCAGTGAGTGGAACAGGGGAGGAAAGGAATAGGAAGTTAGAGGCTATTCCAATTGGATTATAGATGTGATAAGCCATCGTGTTGCAGAATCATACTGGTAAGAAGACTGTCACTAAGCAACTCGGGGTTACACAGGGATACCCATGCCACAGATCATGATCTCTGGGAGCCATTGTGAAGGCTGTGGCAATCAGAGGCCAAAATAGATCTCATTCTAAATATAAGAGGAAACAATTGGACAGTTTTAACAGAAGATGACCATGTCTGCTTCTTGGAACATTTCCACCCCATCATGGTTTCCCCATTAAAATGGATACAAAGGGAAAGTGACCATTGTGATATTATGTTGCTGGAACCCAGGCCAGTTTCAGGTTGTACTCCATGCCACATCCCATCCCTCCTTGTCAATCCTCCATCCATAAATTTGCACCTCAGAATCAGAGGACACCTGCCCACATGCTGTATAAATATCATCCATAGACACCTGATGAGGTCCCTAGGAAGCAGATCCTAACCTGATTCTACCACTGTACAAGTTGGGAAACATGGACTATGTGAGAGACATCATGGGTTAGATAGGACACAGAATTGGGAAAGCAAGACAGATATAAAGGTCTGGATTCAGTTCCATCTCCTCAGAGATAGGACCTTACTGGCATTTTCAAAGAACTGTGATTGTGGTATTTTGGCTCATAATGGACAGTTAAGGAGATGACATGGCATAATCAGAATTCTGCCAAGAAGGAGCTCTGGATGGGTTGAAATGAAGGAAGGGGCCCAGGTGCTGGAATCTTGAAAAAGTGACCACACTTCCTTGGTGACAGATCCACAAGTTATTTAGAACTCTGGTAACCAGGAATCTGCATTCTAGAACTTCCCACGTTCCAGATCACTTGATTTGAGATGGAAAAGAGAACAAGATATTTTTTGCTAATGTCCCACGTTCAGGCTATATGGGCTCAGGAGAATCCAGATGGACATATTTTCATGTCATTGTCGATGTCACTTGGTACTCTTCTCTGAAGCTTCTGGTTATGTGTCAGGAGACATCAACAGGTACCACAAGGCAATATGGGGCAGCCCACTTGAGAGCAGACCACACTTGATCTCAGCAGAGTGGGCTCACAAAGCTTACCTGTCCTTGTGTGTGTGCCTGTGTGAATCTGTGTATAAGTGTGTGTGTGTGTGTGTGTGTGTTTGTCCATAGAGGGGACAGAGGAGAGGAACATGCCAATCCTCCACAAAAACCAGCTGCCAGGTGTTGGAAGACTAACACACATTTTGTGTTAAGACACAAGGTCAGGGAACCCTGGGTGGCGCAGCGGTTTGGCGCCTGCCTTTGGCCCAGGGCGCAATCCTGGAGACCCGGGATCGAATCCCACATCGGGCTCCCGGTGCATGGAGCCTGCTTCTCCCTCTGCCTCTCTCTCTCTCTGTCTCTCTGTTACTATCATAAATAAAAAAATTAAAAAAAAAGACACAAGGTCGTAGCAGGCAAGACGAGAAGGTAAGTGCTAAGAGCTCAGAGCTGAGTGCTAAGAGCACCAGGCCCTCATCTTCTCTTTAGTTACTGGCTTTGAAGCTGACTACAGTGCACTCCATGTGTCTCGGCGTGAACAGGAATAAACCCTTTCCCTGGGTGTAGTCTGGACCATGCTGATGCTCAAGGAAGGCATAATGGATAATTTTGTAGAGTCCCTGGTACCACCTTTACAGGATAGAATCCTCTGAAACCACACAACCATTCCCTGTTTCTACCAGTTGTTCACCAGAGTCCAACTGATCCTGAGACAGCAGTTCCACAGAGTTCAACTTCAAATATGTTAGTCATGAGGCCAAGAGTCTCTTTCATCTGGATTCCTCCTTTCCAGATGTCTCTTCAGCTGCCCCTTTGCCTGGAACTGGAGAACATGGTTTCTAATGGTGGCATCCACTTGTGGTGATGTCCAGGGAGGACCCTAATGTCTCTTGATCCTGTATATACAGGGCACTGTATTTGCAGAGCTGCACCCAGGAGATCTTGAAGAAGATGGTCTTTGGCTTTCACTATTCTAACTGCCTATACAATTATCAGGTGCAACATGTAACAAGGATCAGTGCAATCAAAGGTGAGAATGGGAAGAGGGTTCTTCAAAGAAATATGGCCCCCACACAAACATGGAGAGAAACCTGGGGCCCTCCCATAGTGAATCCTCATGAGGACCACACAGGCCCAAACCCAAAGAGTTCTAAACTTCCACTCGTAGCCTTCAGCTATGTATGAGTTGAGAAGACACTCTTCACCTATATTGGAATAGTGCAGAATATATTTAAATTTTGAGGAGTGGGGGCAGTTTGTTGTTTCACTGGAGCAAAGGGTATTTTTGCATTTACCACTATTTTTATTATTTCACTTATGTGTTCTCTATATCCTGTGTAGAACCTAGCTTCACTGCCTCTGCAGAACATCTCTGTGCCCTTATAAATCATCACAATAAAAATAGAGATTTAACGCAAAAGGAACGGTCAGATGAAGCCACTCATATATTTCTCTGTAAGGTGTCCTCTGTCAGAACACATCAGATCATTTTAAACCTAACTGGTCATGAGCTGTGCCCTTATAGATCTTCATAGTATTCCATAAATGAGGCCGTCTGCCACAGTGATTCAGTATTTCAAGCCATGATGCCATTCTCTTGCAATTTTTGACAGTGTTGCAAGGAACAACTTATGTGTCCCCACAGAGTGTTTTAGTTGCTAGATCTGCTTTATCTTGAACCCCACAACAGAAGGAAGGCCTCTGATGCCTCCTGACCTCAGAATATGGATCTGTTTGTTGTAGAGATCCACAGAAGAAATTTTTAATGGGTTGCTCCAAGGTATCAATTACTCCATCTCCCCTGAGAAGCACAGGTGCATCAGGCCATCAACTACATCAATTGCAGGCCTGTGAGCACCAATTGTGACCTGGTGACAACAGGTCACAATCAGGGCCAAACCCAAGTCCCAGAGATGATCAGAGCAAGCGAACAACCCACACTAGAAACAATTGGCTCCCGCAGGGCCTGCAAAAGAAGGTGGTTCTCCCCTGACACTTCCTCCCAATGTCAGGAAGAGACCAAGCTACATCAGCTTAGGGGAAATGCCTTGCAGCCCATACTTTGGTCTTTCTCAGGACCAATGATCTTGACCAGCATTTGTGGTTCTGTCTGTGTTCTATATGCACTGGGGATGTTTAATGATGACTCCATGACATATTGGTCTTTGTAAAGGCTATCAGTTGAGAGAAATGCTTTTTTCCTATACTAGCAGAATGTGTTAAAGTTACAAAGATTTACCATGCCTCCCCTCAAATCAGTAGTACTTGGAAACCTAGAACATTTTTCTGTGTGGATACTGAATTTCTTTGTCCTGAAAAATTTCCCAAAGGGGATGGGAGTCTCTGGTCTGAGCACCAGGCCCTCATCTTCTCTTTAGTTACTGGTTTTGTAGCTGACTACAGTGCCCTCCATGTGTCTCTGTTGTGAACAGGAATAAACCCTTTCCCTGGGTGTAGTCTGGACCATGCTGATGCTCAAGGAAGGCATAATGGATAATTTTGTAGAGTCCCTGGTACCACCTTTACAGGATAGAATCCTCTGAAACCACACAACCATTCCATTTCTACCAGGTGTTCACCAGAGTCCAACAGATCCTGAGACAGTGGTTCCAGAGGTGAGTGATCACCCCATACACAGCACAGGGGGAGAGGCTCACCTCGTCTACCAATGTTTTTGGAATCTCACTACACCTCTCCGAGCTTCCTTTTCCTCCTGTGATAAGAAGATGAACCTCATGGGTCTACTGTGGGGTTTCCTGGCAGAAAACATTGCATAGACTTATCTGGTGTCTGTCGCTGTAGAAAGTGCTGCTTGGAATATTCATGTGTACCAGTTGTCTCTCCTCAGTGAAGAAGCTCTCCATATCAACACTCACGGACTTTTAGCACACTAGATTAACAGAAGCTCCTGGAAACCAGGCAGTTTTCATGTTTGCAAAGGATTTCTGGGATTACATCAACCTGGTCCTGCTATTTGTCCTTTATGTGCCCAGAGAAAAGGACACTGGGCAATGACAGGGCAGCTCAGAGTCCACTCAGTATTTGGAAACTACTGGTTGGGATTCCTTCATCCAATAATATATCATAAACACCTATCTAGTATTGCAGTCACATTTCTGTTCGCTAGGACATTGAAATAATACAGTAGATACAGTGTCTCGGTCTCAAGTCTAATCAGAGTGTAAGACAATCATTCTACATGTAGTAGGCAGGCATGTCGATGGTTTGTTTGATGTGACATCTTCATGGCCACCTCATGGGATGAATGGATCAACTCACATTTTGACGTTCGGTTGGACGATAAGATCGAGTAAGGACACTGGGTGGCTCAGTCAGGTAGGCCTCTGCCTTCAGGTCATGTCATGATCTCAGAGTCCTGGGTTTGAGCACTACATTGGGCTCCCTGCTCAGTGGGGAGCCTGCTTCTCCCACTCCATCTCCATCTGCTTATTTTCTCTCTCTCTGAGAAATTAATAAATATTCTTAAACATTTTTGAAAAACTTCAAGTAAAACTATGATGGTCTTTGGAATCAGAAGGAGAAATGATGCCTCCACAGAACATTTTGGAGGCTCCAGAGTTTGGTTGCAGAGCGACACTCGGGGATCAGGATCTTGTAGATCTCTTTATTTCCATTGGGAGGGCTTTATTTTGGGGACTTGTGCAGTGGCAAATGATTAAAAGGGAGAAGCAGATGGTTCCCTAACTGGAATATAAACCCTAAACCTAAACCTAACACTAACTAATCCAAACCTTAGCTCTAGTCCTAACCAGATCCCGAACCCAAACCTTTACTCCAACGCTAGCCCTAACCTGAACACAAACCCTAAACCAAACAGGAACACCTACCTGAACCCTAAACACTAACCCAAACATTAACCAGAAGATTGACCCTAAACCTAACACTACACTATCATGGACTTGAACCCACACCCTAACCCAATCCATAACCCTAATCAGAACAAAACCAGAAATCTAACCCGACCCAAACACAGAACCCAAATCTGAACTCAAACCCAAACCCTAATATTAGACCTAATCACTAACACTAAACAATAACACTAACCCCTAACCCAAACCTTAAACCGTAATGCTAAACCCTAGCGCTACCCCTCTCTCTATACCCTAAAAATAACCCTAACCCTAATCCTCACACTAATCCTAAACATAGTTCCAATTGGAACATATATGTGACATGCCATTGTGTTGGCTATATTGTATTGGTCAGTAGACAGTCACTAAGCACCTCAGGGTGACACAGAGATACTTATGCTACAAGTCAGGATTGCTGGGAGCATTTGTAAAGGCTGCAGCCCTCAGAGGCCCAAACGAAACAACTGCATCTCATTCTAAATATAACAGGAAAGAATTGGACTGTTTTACTATACCATATGACCATGTCTGCATCTTGGAGCATCTCCACCCCATCCTGTTGCCCCCATTGAAATGAGGCCAGAAGGAAGTGACCATTGTGATATTACATTGCTGGAACCCAGGTCACTTTCAAGTGCTACTCTATGCCACATCCCACCCCTTCTTGTCAATCATACATCGTTCAGTTTGTGCCTCAGATACACAGGATAGCAGCCCACACACATTATATATATCATAATGGATACCCGATGATGTCCCTTGGAAGTAGACTCTGACCTGATCTATCACCGTGCAAGTTGGGAAACAGGAGATTATGTGACACACACCATGAGTTAGATAGGAGACCGAACTGAGAAAGCTTGCAGAGAACTAGAGCTCTGGATTCAGCTCCATCTCCTCAAAGGTAGGACCTTACTTGCATTTTCAGAGTTGTGACTATGGCATTTTTGGCTCAAAAAGGAGATGACATGGAGTAAGCAGTCATCTGCCAAGAAGTGGCTCTGGATAGGTCTGAATGATGGAAAGGTGTCCACATGCTGGAATCTTGAAAAAAGTGATTTGACTTCCTTGAACAGGCCAACAACTGATTTAGAACTCTGGTAACCTGGAACTAGAACCTGCATTCTAGAACTTCCTACTTTCCAGCTCACTTAACTAAACATGGTCAAGAGAAAAAAATATCTGTTTCTGGAATCCTATTTTCAGGTGCTCTGAGCTCAGGAGAGTCCATAGGGAGAGATTTTCATGTCGCTGTCAATGTCAGGTCGGATTTCTTCTCTGAATCTTCTGGTTATGTGTCGGGAGACATCAACAGGTACCACAAGGCAACATGGGGCAGCCCACTGAACACTAGACAACACTGTGTCTTAGCTTAGTGGGCTCACACCTCTTACCCTGTGGTGTTTGGGTGTGTGTGTGGAGGGGACAGAGAGGAACATGCCCCTCATGGGTAGACATGAGTAGCCACTTTTGGAATCCTTACCCATATTTTGTGTATAGACCCCGGGTCATAGCTGGGAAGATGAGAAGATGAGTGCTGAGGACCAAGCTCAACTTCGAATTTGTTAGTCATGAGCCCAAGAGTTTCTTTCATCTGGCTTTCCTTGACAGATGTTTTTTCAGCTGCCCCTTTGTCCTGAACTGGAGAACATGGTTTCTAATGGGGTATCCCCTTGTGGTGATGTCCAGGGAGGACCTAATGTCTCTTGGCACTGTATACAAGGTGCACCATATTTGCAGAGCTGCACCCAGGAGATCTTGGAGGGGATGGTCTGTGGCTTAAAATGTTCTTACTCCCTAGAAAATTATGGGTGCACAAGGCAAACAAAGATCAGTGGTGTTCTGAGGTGAGAATTGGAGGGGAGTTCACACAAATATGGACGCTACATAAACAGAAACCTGGGAACCTCCCATAGTGAATCCTCATGAGGGTCCACAAGCCCAACCTCAAAGAGATCTGAACATCCACTCAGAACCTCCAGCTACATATGAGTTGGGAAGATATTCTTCACCTATTTTGGAATGGTGCAGAATATATTCAATATTTTGAGGAGTGGGGGTGGTTTGTTGTTTCATTCAGAGCATGAGTATCTTTGCATTTTACCACTATATTATTTCACCCATGCTTCTCAGAGGTCATGTGTGGAACCCACCTACGTTTTCCCTGCAGGACGTCTGCAAGCCCTTAAAATCATCACACTAAGAGGGTGATTTAATACAAAAGGAAGGGTGGGATGAAGCCATCATATATGTTTCTTTATAACGTGTCATCTGCCAGAACACATCGGATCATTATCGGCCCAACAGTTCATCAGCTGTGTCCTTATATATGTTCATAGTACTCCATAAATGAGGCCTTCTTCTACAGTGATTCAGCCTTTTAAGGCCCTTGGCACTTGACCTAATGCCAATCTCTTGTCATTTCCATATTGCTGCAAGGAACATGTTATGTGTCCCCAAAAGACTGTTTTAGTTGCTAGATCTCCTATATTCTAAACCCAGATTAGGGGGAAGGCCTCTGATGCCTCCTAACCCCAGGGGCTTGCTCCATACTTTTTGTAGAGATCAGTAAAAGAAAATTTTGTATGATTTGTTCCAAGCGTTCAATTACTCCATCTCACCTGACAAGCACAGGTGCATCAGGCCACCATTTACATCAATTGCTGGTCTGGAGTGAGAACCGATCACATTCATGGACAAACTCAAAACCCAGAGGTGATCAGGGCAAGCCAAGAACTCAGACTAGAAAGAACTGGCTCTCCTGGGGCCTGCAGAAGAAGGTGGTTCTTCCCTAACCCTTCCTCCCAATGTCAGGAATAGTCCAAGGTACATAAGCATAGGGGAAATGCCATACAACCCAGGCGTTTGTCTATTCTCAGGCCCAATGTATGTGATCTTCAGCAGCGTTTTATGTTTTACCTCTCTGTGTTCTATCTACAGTGGGGATGTTTACTGATGACTCAATGGCATACAGGTCTTCATAAAGCTATTAGTTGAAAAATATGCTGTTGTTGCTCAGCTAATAGAATGTGTTGAAATTACCAATGATTTACCATGTCTCCCTCAAACCAATGGTACTTTGAACCCTAATACCTTTTTCTATGTAGGCACTGAAATCTTTTATTCTGTACAACTTCCTGAGGCGATGGGATTCTTTGGTCTGAGCACTGGACCCTGATCTTCCCAATGGTTCATGGTTGTGCAGCTAACTACAGTACCCCCTCCTTGTGTCTCTGGTGTGAAAAGGAATCAACCCTGTCCCTAGGTGAGGCCTGGATCACGATGACACTCAAGGAAGGAAGAATGGACATCTGTACAATCCCTGATGCTAGGATAAAATACTTTAAACAACCCAATAATTCCCTGTATCAATGAGGTGTTCACCAAATTACAAGAAATCTGGGGCCAAGAGTTCCACAAGTGAGTGATCACACTATACACAGCACATGGGGTGTGACTTACCTTTCCTCCCTTCATGTTTTGGGAATGTCACTGGACCTCCCTGAGCTTCCTTTCTCCTTTGAAAAGTGCTGTGCTAAAAGCATGATCCTCTTGGGGTTACTGAGGGAAATCCTGGGATAAAACATGGCATAGACTTATCTGGTGCCTGGCCCTGTAGAATGGGCATCTTCATGTGTAGCAGTTCTCTCTCACCAGTGAAGAAGCTCTACACATCAACCCTCATGGGCCTGTGGCACTCAGGGTTTATAGAAGCACATGGAAAGCCAGCAGTTTTACTCTTTGCAAAAGATTTCTGTGATTCCATCTAACTGGTCCTGCTACTTGTCTTTTAGGTGCCCAGAGTAGAGGTCATAGGGGGAAGACAGAGCAGCTCAATGTCCACTCAGTATTATGAAAGTGCTCATTGGGATTCGTTCATCCAATAAAGTATATTGAGAACCTAGTATTGCAGAAACTTTTATAGTCACCAAGATCATTGAAGGAATATAGTAGATACAATGTCTCAGTCTCAAGTCTTTTCAGAGTGTTGGTCAATCACTATACACGTTGTAGGCCCACATGTCCCTGTTTGTTAGATATGACATCTTCGGGATCCCTGGGTGGAGCAGCGGTTTAGCGCCTGCCTTTGGCCCAGGGCGCGATCCTGGAGACCCGGGATCGAATCCCACTTCGGGCTCCCGGTGCATGGAGCCTGCTTCTCCCTCTGCCTGTGTCTCTGCCCCTCTCTCTCTCTCTCTGTGAATATCATAAATAAATTTAAAAAAATAAAAAAAAGATATGACATCTTCATTGCTGCCGATGGGATGAATGGAGAATGGATCAACACACATTTGGACCATTAAGATGGACCATAAGGTAAAGTAAGGGCACTTGGTGGCTCAGAGAGTTAGACTAGTGATCAGTTCATGATTCAAGGTCCTGTGTTGGAGACTTACATTGAGTTCCCTGCTCAGTGGGGAGCCTCCTTCTCCCACTACCTCCTTCTTATCCTCTCTCTCCAAGAAATTAATAATTACCCTTTTAAATCTTTTAAAAAGATCAAGTAAATATTTGATTGGTCTTTAGATCCAGAAGGAGAACCTTGATGCCTCCACAGAGCACAGCGAGAGACTATAGGTGTTGTGGCTGGGGACGGACTCTCATACACCAGTATCTTACAGACCTCTTGTTTCCATTGGAAGGCCTCATTTGGGGATTTCCTGTGAAGAGGCATATGAGTCAAAGGGACAGACACCTGGAGTCCCTAACCCGAACACGAAACATAACCCTAACCCTAACCCTACCCCTAACCAGAGCCCTAACCCTAACCGTAAACTGAACCCTAACCCAACAAGAACCCTAACCTGAACACTAACTTGAACCCTAACCCAAACAGAAACACAACCCGAACCCTAACCCCTAACCCCCATGTGAACCCGAACCTTGACCCTAACCCTAAACCTAACACCAACCTGGACCCAAACCCTAACCCAAACGTGATCTCTTATTCGAACCCTAACCCCAAATCTAGTCAAACCCTAATCTGAAACCTAAACTGTCCCTAACTCAGCCAAAACTGAAACCGAACCCTAAACATAAAGCTAACCCCAACTGTAAACTATAACTCTATCCAATAACCCTAAACCATAGCCCTAATGCTAAACCCTACCCCGTCTACTAAACCCTAACTATAACCCAAAACTAATCCTAATGCTAACTTTAAACGTACTTCCAGGGATCCCTGGGTGGCGCAGCGGTTTGGCACCTGCCTTTGGCCCAGGGCGCGATCCTGGAGACCCGGGATCGAATCCCACATTGGGCTCCCGGTGCATGGAGCCTGCTTCTCCCTCTGCCTATGTCTCTGCCTCTCTCTCTCTCTGTGACTATCATAAATAAATAAAAAATTAAAAAAAATAAATTAATTAAACGTACTTCCAATTGGAAATTAAATGTGATATGCCATTGTGTTGGCTGTATCATATTGGTCAGAAGCCAGTCACTAAGCACCTTGGGGTCACACAGTGATATTTATGTCATAGGTCAGGATCACTGGGAGCCATTCTGAAAGTGTGGGTTTCAGAGACTGAAACAAGGCAACTGGGTCTCATTTTAAATATAATAGGGAGGAGGGGCAAGATGGCGGAAGAGTAGGGTCTCCAAATCACCTATCTCCACCAAATTACCTAGAAAACCTTCAAATTATCCTGAAAATCTATGAATTCGGCCTGAGAATTAAAGAGAGAACACCTGGAATGCTACAGTGAGAAGAGTTCGCTCTTCTATCAAGGTAGGAAGACGGGAAAAAAGAAATAAACAAAGGCATCCAAGGGGGAGGGGTCCCACGAGGAACCAGGCTGAGGCCGGGGCGAGTGTCCCCAGGACAGGAGAGCCCCATCCCAGAGAAGCAGGACTGCACCAACCTTCCCAGGCGGAAAGGGGCTCCCCGGGAGTTGGACCAGAACCCGGTAGGGCGAGGATGCCCTCGGGTTCCCTGGGACAGTAACAGAGCAACTGCACACCCAAGAGAGTGCGCCGAGCTCCCTAAGGGCTGCAGCAGGCACGGCGGGACCTGGAGCAGCTCGGAGGGGCTCGGGCGGCGGCTCCGCAGAGGGGGCTGCGGGGCAGGAGCAGCTCGGAGGGGCTCGGGCAGAGTAAGAGGCTCCATGCGGAAGGGGCTCTGCGGTTCCAGGAGCAGCTTGGAGGGGCTCGGGCGGCGGCTCCACGGAGGGGGCTGCGCGGCCTGGAGCGTGAATCCAACAGGGCAGGCTCTGGAGCACAGGGCGCTGGGACACAGCCCAGGATCCGGCCTCCCTGGGATAGGCAGTGGCCATGAGGGCCCAGGACAACAAGGACGCTCCTGCCCCGAGAGAGGAGATCAGCGGCCCCGTCCCAGAGCCTCCAGGCCCTGCAGGCGGAGAGCTCCGGAGTTCCTGCCAGACCTGAATCCAGGTTTCCAGAGCAGGCCCCGTCACTGGGGCTGTTGCTCCTGGGGTCTCACGATGTAAACAACCCCCACTGAGCCCCGCACCAGGCAGGGGCACAGCAGCTCCCCCAACTGCTAACACCTGAAAATCAGCACAACAGGCCCCTCCCCCAGAAGACCAACTAGACAGACAAATTCCAGGGGAAGCCAAGGGACTTAAAGTACACAGAATCAGAAGATACTCCCCCGTGGTTCTTTTTTTCTTTTTTCTTTTTTTCCTTGTTTGTTTTGTTTTGTTTTGCTTTTTGATTTGTTTCCTTCCCCCACCCCCTTTTATCCCCTTCTTTCTTTTTCTTTCCCTTTTTCTTCTTTTTTTTCGTTTTTTTCTTCCTTTTTTTCCTCTTTCTATTTTCTTTCCTTCTTTATCTCCACTCTTTTTCTCCTTTTCCAAATACAACTTACTTTTGGACACTCTGCACTGAGCAAAATGAGTAGAAGGAAAACCTCACCTCAAAGGAAAGAATCAGAAACAGTCCTCTCTCACACAGAGTTACAAAATATGGATTACAATTCAATGTCAGAAAGCCAATTCAGAAGCACTACTATACAGCTACTGGTGACTCTAGAAAAAAGCATAAAGGACTCAAGAAACTTCATGACTGTAGAATTTAGATTCAATCAGGCAAAATTAAAAATCAATTGAATGAGATGCAATCCAAACTAGAAGTTCTAATGACGGGGGTTAACGAGGTGGAAGAATGAGTGAGTGACATAGAAGACAAGTTGATGGCAAAGAGGGAAACTGAGGAAAAAAGAGACAAACAAATAAAAGACCATGAAGATAGATTAAGGGAAATAAACGACAGTGTGAGGAAGAAAAACTTACTTAATTGGTGTTCCCGAGGGCGCCAAAAGGGACAGAGGGCCAGAATATGTATTTGAACAAATTCTAGATGAAAACTTTCCTAATCTGGGAAGGGAAACAGACATTCAAATACAGGAAATAAAGAGATCCCCCTCCAAAATAAAAAAAAAAAAAAAAACGTTCAACACCTCAATATTTAATAGTGAAGCTTGCAAATTCCAAAGATAAAGAGAAGATCCTTAAAGCAGCAAGAGACAAGAAATCCCTGACTTTTATGGGGAGGAATATTAGGGTAAGAGCAGACCTCTCCTCAGAGACTTGGTAGGCCAGAAAGGGCTGACAGGATATATTCAGGGTCCTAAATGAGAAGAACATGCAACCAAGAATACTTTATCCAGCAAGGCTCTCATTCAAAAATGGAAGGAGAGGGATCCTTGGGTGGCGCAGTGGTTTGGTGCCTGCCTTTGGCCCAGGGCGCGATCCTGGAGACCCGGGACCGAATCCCACGTCGGGCTCCTGGTGCAGGGAGCCTACTTCTCCCTCTGCCTGTGTCTCTGCCTTTCTCTCTCTGTGACTATCATAAATAAATAAAAATTTTAAAAAAATAAAAAAATTAAAAAAAAATGAAGGAGAGATAAAGAGCTTCCAAGACAGGCAGCAACTGAAATAATATGTGACCTCCAAACCAGCTCTGCAAGAAATTTTAAGGGGGACTCTTAAAATTCCCCTTTAAGAAGAAATTCAGTGGAACAATCCACAAAAACAAGGACTGAATAGATATCATGATGACACTAAACTCATATTTCTAAATAGTAACTCTGAATGTGAATGGGCTTAATGACCCCATCAAAAGGCAGAGGGTTTCAGACTAGATAAAAAAGGAAGACACATCTATTTGCTGTCTACAAGAGACTCATTTTAGACAGAAGGACACCTACAGCCTAAAAATAAATGGTTGGAGAACCATTTACCATTCGAATGGTCCTCAAAAGAAAGCAGGGGTAGCCATCCTTATATTAGATAAACTAAAATTTACCCCAACTATTGTAGTGAAAGATGAAGAGGGACACTATATCATACTTAAAGGATCTATCCAACAAGAGGACTTAACAATCCTCAATATATGTGCCCCGAATGTGGGACCTGCCAAATATATAAATCAATTATTAACCAAAGTGAAGAAATACTTAGATAATAATACACTTATACTTGGTGACTTCAATCTAGCTCTTTCTACCCTCGATAGGTCTTCTAAGCACAACATCTCCAAAGAAACAAGAGCTTTAAATGATACACTAGACCAGATGGATTTCACAGATATCTACAGAACTTTACATCCAAACTCCACTGAATACACATTCTTCTCAAGTGCACATGGAACTTTCTCCAGAATAGACCACATACTGGGACGCAAATCAGGTCTGAACCGATACCAAAAGATTGGGATCGTCCCCTGCATATTCTCAGACCATAATGTCTTGAAATTAGAACAAAATCACAACAAGAAATTTGGAAGGACCTCAAACACGTGGAGGTTAAGGACCATCCTGCTAAAAGGTGAAAGGGTCAACCAGGAAATTAAGGAAGAATTAAAAAGATTCATGGAAACTAATGAGAATGAAGATACAACCGTTCAAAATCTTTGGGATGCAGCAAAAGCAGTCCTGAGGAGGAAATACATCGCAATACAAGCATCCATTCAAACCTGGAAAGAAAAAAAAAAAACTGGAAAGAACTCAAATACAAAATCTAACCTGACACATAAAGGAGCTAGAGAAAAAACAGCAAATAGATCCTACACACAGGAGAAGAAGAGAGTTAATAAAGATTCGAGCAGAACTCAACGAAATCGAGACCAGAAGAACTGTGGAACAGATCAACAAAACCAGGAGTTGGTTCTTTGAAAGAATTAATAAGATAGATAAAGCATTAGTCAGCCTTATTAAAAAGAAGAGAGAGAAGACTCAAATCAATAAAATCATGAATGAGAAAGGGGAGATCACTACCAACACCAAGGAAATACAAACGATTTTAAAAACATATTATGAAGAGCTATATGCCAATAAATTAGGCAATTTAGAAGAAATGGACGCATCCTGGAAAGCCACAAAACCAAAACTGGAACAGGAAGAAATAGAAAACCTGAACAGGCCAATAACCAGGGAGGAAATTGAAGCAGTCATCCAAAACCTCCCAAGACACAAGAGTCCAGGGCCAGATGGCTTCCCAGGGGGAGTCTATCAAACGTTTAAAGAAGAAACCATACCTATTCTCCTAAAGCTGTTTGGAAAGATAGAAAGAGAGGGAGTACTTCCAAATTCGTTCTATGAGGCCAGCATCACCTTAATTCCAAAACCAGACAAAGACCCCACCAAAAAAGAGAATTACAGACCAATATCCCTGATAAACATGGATGCAAAAATTCTCAACAAGATACTGGCCAATAGGATCAACAGTACATTAAGAAAATTATTCACCATGACCAAGTAGGATTTATCCCTGGGACACACGGCTGGTTCAACACCCATAAAACAATCAATGTGATTCATCATATCAGCAAGAGAAAAACCAAGAAGCATATGATCCTCTCATTAGATGCAGAGAAAATATTTGACAAAATACAGCATTCATTTCTGATCAAAACTCTTCAGAGTGTAGGGATAGAGGGAACATTCCTCGACATCTTAAAAGCCATCTACGAAAAACCCACAGCAAATATCATTCTCCATAGGGAAACACTGGGATCCTTTCCCCTAAGATCAGGAACAAGACAGGGATGTCCACTCTCACCCCTGCTATTCAACATAGTACTGGAAGTCCTAGCCTCAGCAATCAGACAACAAAAAGACATTAAAGGCATTCAAATTGGCAAAGAAGTCAAACTCTCACTCTTCACTGATGACATGATACCCTACATAGAAAACCCAAAAGCCTCCACCCCAAGATTGCTAGAACTCATACATCAATTTGGTAGCGTGGCAGGATACAAAATCAATGCCCAGAAATCAGTGGCATTTCTATACACTAACAAGGAGACTGAAGAAAGAGAAATTAAGGAGTCAATCCCATTTACAATTGCAACCAAAAGCATAAGATACCTAGGAATAAACCTAACCAAAGTGGTAAAGGATCTATACCCCAAAAACTACAGAACACTTCTGAAAGGAATTGTAGAAGACACAAACAGATGGATAAATATTCCATGCTCATGGATTGGTAGAATTAATATTGTGAAAATGTCAATGTTACCCAGGGCAATATACACGTTTAATGCAATCCCTATCAAAATACCATGGACTTTCTTCACAGAGTTAGAACAAATTATATTAGGATTTGTGTGAAATCAGAAAAGACCTCGAATAGCCAGGGAAATTTTAAAAAAGAAAACCATATCTGGGGTCATGACAATGCCAGATTTCAGGTTGTACTACAATCTGTGGTCATTAAAGTAGTGTGGCACTGGCACAAAAACAGACACATAGATCAATGGAACAGAATAGAGAACCCAGAAGTGGACCCTCAACTTTATGGTCAACTAATATTCGATAAAGGAGGAAGGACTCTCCACTGGAAGAAAGACAGTCTCTTCAATAAATGGGGTGGGAAAATTGGACATCCACATGCAGAAGAATGAAACTAGACCACTCTCTTTCACCATACAGAAAGATAAACTCAAAATGGATTAGAGATCTAAATGGGAGACAAGATTCCATCAAAATCCTAGAGAAGAACAGAGGCAACACCCTTTTTGAACTCGGCCACAGTAACTTCTTGCAAGATACATCCATGAAGGCAAAAGAAACAAAAACAAAAATGAACTATTGGAACTTCATCAAGATAAGAAACTTTTGTACAGCAAAGGATACAGTCAACAAAACTAAAAGACAACCTTCAGAATGGGAGAAGATATTTGCAAATGACATATAGATAAAGGGCTAGTTTCCAAGATCTATAAAGAACTTATTAAACTCAACACCAAAGAAACAAACAATACAATCATGAAATGAGCAAAAGATATGAACAGAAATCTCACAGAGGAAGACATAGACATGGCCAACATGCATATGAGAAAATCCTCTGCATCACTTACCATCTGGGAAATACAAATCAAAACCACAATGAGATACCACGTCACACCAGTGAGAATGGGGCAAATTAACAAGGCAGGAAACAACAAATGTTGGAGAGGATGCGGAGAAAAGGGAACCCTCTTACACTATTGGTGGGAATTGAACTGGTGCAGCCACTCTGGAAAACTCTGTGGAGGTTCCTCAAAGAGTTAAAAATAGACCTGCCCTATGACCCAGCAATTGCACTGTTCGGTATTTACCCCAAAGATACAAATACAATGAAACGTCAGGACACCAGCACCCTGATGTTTATAGCAGCAATGGCCACAATAGCCAAACTGTGGAAGGAACCTCGGTGTCCATCGAAGGATGAGTGGATAAAGAAGATGTGGTTTATGTATACAATGGAATATTACTCAGCTATTAGAAATGACAAATACCTACCATTTGCTTCAAGGTGTGTGGAACTGGAAGGTATTATGCTGAGTGAAGTAAGTCAGTCGGAGAAGGACAAACATTATATGTTCTCAATCATGTGGGGAATATAAATAATAGTGAAAGGGAATATAAGGGAAGGGACAAGAAATGTGTTGGAAATATCAGAAAGGGAGACGTAACGTAAAGACTGCTAACTCTGGGAAACGAAATAGGGGTGGTAGAAGGGGAGGAGGGCGGGGGGTGGGAGTGATTGGGTAATGGGCACTGGGTGTTATTTTGTATGTTGGAAAATTGAACACCAATAAATAAATACATAAATACATAAATACATAAATACATATAATAGGAAGGGCAGCCCTGGTGGCACAGAGGTTTAGCGCCGCCTGCAGCCCGGAGAGTGATCTTGGACCCTGGAATCGAGTCCTACATAGGGCTTCCTGCATGGTGCTGGTTCTCCCTCGGCCTGTGTCTCTGTCTCTGTCTCGTTCTCTATGAATGAATGAATAAATAAATCTTAAAAATAAATAAATACATAAATACATAAATACATAAATACATAAATACATAAATAAAATAGGAAACAATTGGACAGTTTTACTACAGAAGATGACCATGTCTGAATCTTTGAGCATTTCCACCCAATTGTGGTTCCGCCATTGAAATGACCAGAGAGAAAGTGATTATTGTGGTATTACATTGCTGGAACCCAGGCCACTTTCATGTGGTACTCCATGTCACATCCCCAGCATTCTTGTCAAACTTCCATCCTTCAATTAGCACCTCAGATACAGGATACCAGCCCACACATGTTGTAAATATCATCCATAGACACCTGATGATGCCCCTAGAAAGTTGATTCTGATCTGATTCTACCACTGTGCTAATTGGGAAACAGGGACCTATATGACAGACATCGTGAGTTAGATACAACACAGAACTGAGAAGCCAAGCAGAAAACTAAAGGTCTGGATTCAGCTCTGTCTCCTAAAAGTTAGGACCTTACTGGAATTAACAGAGAGTTATGGCAATGGCATTGTTGGCTGATGAGGCAGTTAAGGAGACGACAGGGGTAAGCAGTCATCTGCAAGAAGGGGTTCTGGATAGGTCTGACTGAAAGAAGAGCCCCAAATGCTGGAATCTTGAAAAAGTGACGTCACTTCCTTGGTGACATCCACAACTGCTTTAGAACTCAGGTAACCAGGACCCTGCATTCTAGAACCTCCTGCTTTCCAGCTCATTTAACTCAACATGGTTAAGAGAACAGGTTGCTCTGTTGCTGGTTTCCTTCTTTCAGGTGCTCTGGGTGCAGAAAAGTCCAGAATGAGGATTTTCATGTCATTGTACGCCTGCTCGACCCTCTTCTCTGAAGCTTCTTGTTATGTGTCAGGAGACATCAACAGGTACAGCAAGGCAACTTGGGGCAGCTCACTGGTGAGCAGACCACACTACCATCACAGCTGAGTGGAGTGAGACCCTTTACCCATCATTGTGTGTGTATCTGTGTGTGTGTGTGTGTGTGTGTGTGTGTGTGTGTGTGTGTGTGTAGAGGGGAAAATTAGAGGAATATACACTTCCAGGGCAGAAACCAGCTGCCAGATGTTGGAAGATTGACACATCTTTGTGTTCAAACCCCAGGTCATGACAGGCAAGATGAGAACGTGAGTGCTAGGGACCAAGCTCAACTTCCAATAAGTTAATCATAAGCCCAGGAGTCTCTTTCATCTGGCTTCCTCCTTGCCAGATGTTTCTTCAGCTGCCCCTGTGACATTAACTAGAGAACACAGTTTCTAGTGGGGCTGTCCCCTTGGGTGATGTCCAGAGAGCACCGTATTGTCTCTTGATTATAAACAGGGCACTGTGTTTGTAGAGCTGCATCCAGGAGATATTGGAGGAGACAGTCTGTGGCTTCGATTATTTTAACACCCTCGACAATTATCAGGTGCACCAGGTAAAAAAGGATCAGTGCTATTTTGAGGTGAGAATGGGAAGAGGGTTCTCCACAAAACTGTGGCCCACACACAAACATGAAGAGAACCTGGGAACTCCCATGTTTGCCCCACATGCACAACTGCAAAGAGATCTGAACCTCCAGTCCTAAACTCCAGCTCTGTATGACATGGGAGGACACTCTTCACCTATCTTGCAATAGTGCACCCCATATCTCATTTTTTAAAATTTTTATTTATTTATGATAGTCACAGAGAGAGAGAGAGAGAGGCAGAGACACAGGCAGAGGGAGAAGCAGGCTCCATGCACCGGGAGCCCGACATGGGATTCGATCCTGGGTCTTCAGGATCGTGCCCTGGGCCAAAGGCAGGCGCCAAACCACTGCGCTACCCAGGGATCCCCCATATCTCATGTTTTTGAAGAGTGTGGGTGGTTTTCTTGTTTCACAGAAATCAATGAGAATCTTTGTGTTTTAATAGTGTTTTATTATTTCACCTACGCATCCCAGATATCATGTGTAGATACTGTCTCCACTGTTCCTGCAGAATATTTCCAAGCTCTAACAAATCATCACACTAAATAGGGTGATTTAACACAATACAAAGGGTGGAATGAAGCCATTCTGTATGTTTCTCTATAAGGCCATCTGTCAGAACACATTCCAGATCATTGTTGGCCCACCAGGTCATGAACTGTGTCCTTATCAATCTTCATACTACTCCATCAATGAGGCCATCTGTCACAGTGATTCAGCCTTTCAAGGCCCTTGGCACTTCATCTGATGCCATTCTCTTGACATTTCTGCAGTGTTGCAAGGAACACCTTAAGTGTTCCCACAGACTGTTTTAGGTGTTATACCTCTCATAAACTGGAACTCCCGGTTACACAGAAGGCCTCTGATGCCTCCTGACTTCAACAGATGTGGCTGTCTTTTTTGTAGAGTTCCACGCAGGAAATCTTGGATGAAATGCTCCAAGGATTCATCACTACATCTCCACTGACAAGCACAGGTGCATCAGGCCACTACCGATATCAATTGCCGGCCTGGGTTGAGAAAAGGTCACATTCATGATCAAATTCAAGACCCAGAGATGATCAGAGTAAGCCAAGAATACAGACTAGAAAGAATTGTCTACCCTGGCAGCTGCAGAACATGGTTCTTCCCTGACCTATCCTCCCTATGTCAGGATCAGACCAAGCTACATCAGCATATGGGAAATGCAATGGAGCCAATGCTTTGGTCTTTTCTCAGGTCAACTGTATGTGATCTTGAGCAGAATTTGAGGTTCTAACCCTCTGTGTTCTATCTGCAGTGGGGATGGTTACTGATGACTCAATGGCATAGGTCTTCATAAAAGCAATTAGTTGAGAGAAATGCTATTGTTGCTCAGCTAACAGAATGTGTTGAAGTTACAAATGGTTTTCCATGTCTCCTCTCAAACCAATGGTCCTATGAAGCCTAGAACCTTTCTCCATGTGGTCACTGATGTCCTTTGTCCCGTACAAAATCCCTAGGCGATGGGAATCTGTGGTCTGTGTGCCACACCCAGATCTTCCCAGTGGTTCGTGGTTTTGTAGCTGACTAGAGTGCCCCTCCTTTTGTCTCTGGTTTAAAAAGGAATCAGCCCTGTTCCAGCGTGAGGCCTTGACCATGCTGATTCTCAAGGAAGGCAGAATGAATAAATTTGTAGAGTCCCTGGTACCATCATTCCAGGATAAAGCTCCTCAAAATACCTAATCATTGGGATCCCTGGGTGGCACAGCGGTTTGGCGCCTGCCTTTGGCCCAGGGCGCGATCCTGGAGACCCAGGATCGAATCCCACATCAGGCTCCCAGTGCATGGAGCCTGCTTCTCCCTCTGCCTATGTCTCTGCCTCTCTCTCTCTCTCTCTGTGACTATCATAAATAAATAAAAATTTAAAAAAATTAAAAAATACCTAATCATTGACTGTATTATCTGGTATTCAGCATAGCCCAACAGGTCCTGGTCCACCAGTTCCATATCTGAGTGACCACTCCATACACAGCACAGTGGGTGAGACTCGCCTCTACTACTGATATGTTTTGGGAATGTCCCTGCAAGTATCTGAGCTTCCTTTTCCTCCTCTGAAAAGTGCTGTAACAGGAAGAACCTCATGGGGCTACTATTGGAAATGCTAGGAGAAAACATGGCATAGAGTTATCTGGTGCTTGACCCTGTAGACAGTGCTGCTGGGCAACTTCATGTGTAGCAGACATCCCTCCACAGGGAAGAAGCTCTCTACATCAACCCTCCTGGGCCTGAGGAACTCTGTACTTACAGAAGCACATGGAATGTAGCCCTACATTGCGCTCCTGCTCAATGTTGAGCCTGAGTCTCCTGCTTCTTCTGCTGTTCACCTGCTAATTCTCTCTCTCTCTCTCTCTCTCTCCAAGAAATTAATAAGTATCCTTAAAATATTTTATAATAGATCAAGTAAAACTTTGATGGGTCTTCTGATCCAGAAGGAGAAACTTGATGTCTTCACAGAATATGTTGGGGGACTACAGGAATTGTGGCTGGAGAGAGACTCTCAGAGCCCAGGATCTCATAGATATCTTGATTTTCATTGGGAGGGCTTCATTTTGGGGGTTTTCTGTGAAAAGGCAAATGAGTCAAATGAGGCAGCATATGGAGTCCCTAATCTGAATCAGATCCCTAACCCTAACCATAAACAGAACCCCTAACATGAACCCGAACCCAATGTGAACCCTAACCCGATATCCAACCTGAAACCCATCCCTAACCCGAACATAAAACCTAACCTGAAAAATAACTCCGAAACTGAATAACCCTGAAATTGAACCTAATCCTAACCCTAACACGAAACCGGAACCTACCCATAACTCTAATGCGACCTCTAACCTACACTAGTTGAACTATAACACGAAACTTAACCGGACCCTAAAACCACCCAACCCGAACCTGAACCTTAACCCTAACATGAAAATGAACCCTAACCCAAACCCTAAACTCTTACCCAAGCCCAAACTTGACCCTTGACCCTAACCCTAAAATGAACCTGGACTCAAACCCTAAAACTAACTTGAACCCTAACCCAAATCCTAAACTGAAGACTAGTCAAACCCTTACCTGAAACCTAATTCAAACCTAGTGGAACCAAACCCAAACAAGAACCCGAACCCTAACCGTAAATCTCCCACTAACCATAAAACTAAATGCTAAAACCTAACCCAAAACACTAGACCCTAACACTAAATCCTAACCCTAACCCTTACCCTAAACCCTAACCCTAACCCTAACACGAACCCTCAACCTAAACCCTAACCCTAACCCTAACCCTGATCATAACCACATTTTTAATTGGAACTTAAATGTGACATGCCATTTTGTTGGCTGTAACAGTATTGGTCAGAATCCAATCACTAACAATCTTGAGGTTACAAAGGGATACTTATATCACAGGTTAGGATACTGGGAGGCATTGTGAAGGCTGTGGCCCTCAGATGCCAAAACGAGGCAACTGGGTCTCATTCTAGTATAACAGGAGAACATTGAACAGTTTTCCTAGAGAAGATGACCATGACTACATCTTGCAGTATGTCCACCACATTCTTATATCCCTATTGAAATGAGGCCAGAGGGTAAGAGACCTTTATGAAATTACATTGCTGGATCTCATAGTACATTAAAGTGGTACTCCAAGCCACATCGTACCCCTTCTTGTCAAACTTCCATTCTTAAATGTGCGCATCAGATACAAAGGACACCAGCTCACACACATTATAAATATCATGAATAGACACCTGATTAGGTTGTCTTAGTTTTGTTGACTGTATCCTTTGCTGTACAAAAGCTTCTTATCTTGATGAAGTCACAATAGTTCATTTTTGTTTTTGTTTCTTTTGCCTTCATGGATGTATCTTGCAAGAAGTTACTGTGGCCAAGTTCAAAGAGGGTGTCGCCTGTGTTCTCCTCTAGGATTTTGATGGAATCTTATCTCACATTTAGATCTTTCATCCATTTTGAGTTTATCTTTGTGTATGGTGAAAGGGAGGTCTAGCTTCATTTTTCTGCATGTGGATGTCCAAATTTCCCAGCACCATTTATTGAAGAGACTTTCTTCCAGTGGATAGTCCTTTCTCCTTTATCGAATATTAGTTGACCATAAAGTTGAGGGTCTACTTCTGGGTTCTCTATTCTGTTCCATTGATCTATGTGTCTGTTTTTGTGCCAGTACCACACTGTCTTGATGACCACAGCTTTGTGGTACAACCTGAAATCTGGCATTGTGATGCCCCCAGATATGGTTTTCTTTTTTAAAATTCCCCTGGCTATTCGGGGTCTTTTCTAATTCCACACAAATCTTAAAATAATTTTTTCTAACTCTCTGAAGAAAGTCCATGGTATTTTGATAGGGATTGCATTAAACGTGTAAATTGCCCTGGGTAACATTGACATTTTCACAATATTAATTCTGCCAGTCCATGAGCATGGAATATTTTTCCATCTTTTTGTGTCTTCCTCAATTTCTTTCAGAAGTGTTCTATAGTTTTTAGGGTATAGATCCTTTACCTCTTTGGTTAGGTTTATTCCTAGGTATCTTATGGTTTTGGGTGCAATTGTAAATGGGATTGACTCCTTAATTTCTCTTTCTTCAGTCTCCTTGTTAGTGTATAGAAATGCCACTGATTTCTGGGCATTGATTTTGTATCCTTCCACGCTGCCAAATTGCTGTATGAGTTCTAGCCATCGCCATTGGTGGAGGCTTTTGGGTCTTCTGTGTAGAGTATCATGTCATCAGCCAAGAGGGAGAGTTTGACTTCTTTGTCAATTTGAATGACTTTAATGTCTTTTTGTTGTCTGATCGGTGAGGCCAGGACTTCCGGTACTATGTTGAATAACAGTGGTGAGAGTGGACATCCCTGTCTTGTTCCTGATCTTAGGGGAAAGGCTCCCAGTGCTTCCCCATTGAGAATGATATTTGCTGTGGGCTTCATAGATAGCTTCTAAGATTCCTGACCCCAGTATCTGTGTCTGTCTTTTTTTGCAGAGATCCACACAGGAAATCTTGGATTAGATGCTCCATAGTTTCAATTACTCCATATCCCCTAACAAACACAGGTGCATCAGGCCACTACATGCAACAATAGCCGGTCTGGGAGAGAACAGGTCACATTCAAACTCAAGGGCCAGAAATGATCAGGGCAAGCCAAAAATGGAGACTATAAAAAATAGGCTTCCCTGGAGCCTGTAGAAGAACGTGGTTCTCTCCTGACCCTACCTTCCTATGTTAGGACCAAAACAAGCTACATCAGCTTAGGGGAAATGCCTTGAAGCCCATGTTTTGTTCTATTTTCAGGCCCAATATATGTGATCTTGAGCATCATTTAATGATCTAACCCTCTGTGTTTTATCTGCACTGGGAATGTTTCTGATGACTCAATGGCATATTGGTCTTTGTCAAGCTCTTATTTGAGAGAAATGCTGTTGTTACTCAGCGAACAGAATGTGTTGACAATACCATTGGTATAGCATGTCTTCCATCACACCAATGGTACTTTGAAGCCAAGAACATTTCCTGTGTGGGAACTGAAGTCCTTTCTCCTATATAACTTCCTGAGGGGACAGGAGTCTCTGCTCTGGGTGCCAGAACCAGATCTTCCCAGTGTTTCATGGTTTGGAAGCTGTCTCTTGCCCATCATTGTGTCTCCAGTGTGAAAAAGAATCAACCCTGTCCTTGGGTAATGCCTGGATCATGCAGACGCTCATGAAGGTAGAATGGATAATTTTGTACACTCCCTGGTATCATCCTTCCATCCTTCCTATCCTATCCTGGAAGGATAGAAGCCTCTGAAATAACCCAATATTTCCTGTATCTACCAGGTATTCCCCACGGTCCTGGGACAGGAGTTACTCAGGTGAGTGATGACCCATACACAGCAAGGGGGTGTAACTCGCACCAACTACCGGTATGTTTTGGGACTGTCACTGCACCTCTATCAGCTTCCTTTACCTCATCTGAAAAGTGCTGTGGTAAGTGGATGAATCTCATGGGGCTATTGTGGGAAATCCTGTGAGATAACCTGGCAAAGCCTTCTCAGTGCCTGGCCCTATAGAAAGGGATGCTGGGTTTTTTCATGTGTTGTAGTTCTCTCTCTCCTGTGAAGAAGCTCTCCACATCTACGCTCATGGGCCTGTGGCACTTTGGGTTTACAGAAGCATATGGAGATCAGGCAGTTTTCTTGTTTGCAAAGGACTTCTGGGATTCCATCTAATTGGTCGGCTACTTGTCCTTTATGTGTCCAGAGTAGATAGAGGTCACCAGGAGAAGACAGAGCAGCTCAGGTCCACTTAGTCTATGGAAAGTGCTGGCAGGGATTTCTTCATCCAATCATATAAATTAAGCACATATAGTATTGCAGACCCATTTCTAGCCACTAAGATCATTGATGGAATACAGTAGATACAGTGTCTGGGTCTCAAGTCTAATCAGAGTGTCAAACAGTCAATCACTCATCACATCGTAGACACACATGTCCATAGTTGGTTAGATGTGACATCTTCATGGCCGCCTCATGGGATGAATGGATCCACCCACATTTGACAATTAGGATGAATGATAAGATTTAGTAAGGGCACTGGGTGGCTCAGCCAGTGAGGCCTCTGCCTTCATGTCAGGTCATCATTACAGGGTCCTGGGTTGAAGCCCTACATTGGGATCTCTGCTCAGTGGGGAGCCTGCTTCTCCTGCTCCTTTTGCTGCTCACTCTACTGATTCTCTCATTCTCTCTCCAAGAAGTTAATAAATACCCTTAACAAGTTTTGGTAAAAGATCAAGGAAAATTCTGATTGCTGTTTGGATCCAGAAGCAAAACCTTGATACCTCTACAGAGCACTTAGGGAGACAAAAGGGATTTTGGCTGAGGAGTGACTCTCAGAGTCCAGAATCTCATAGATCTCTTGATTTCCATTGGGAGGGCTCATTCGAGGACTTCCTGTGATGAGGCAACTGAGTCAAATGGAGCACCAGATGGAGTCCCTAACCCAAAACTGGTCCCTAACCCTAACCTGAACACAAACCCCAACTTGATCCCTAATACCTAATCTAACATGAACCTTGACCCTAACCCTAATATGAGCCATAATACAAACCAGACCCAAACTCAAAACCCAACCCTAATCCAAACTCTAACCTGAACTCTAGTCAAACCCTAACCTAAAACCTAATCTGACCCAAACCTGAAAAAGAAACCATAAACCTAAACCTAACCCTAAACCTAATCCTTAACCCTAACTAGAACAAGTGCCTTATTCTGAACCCCAAGTCTAACACTAACCCGAACCCAGGAATTAACCCGAACCTTGACCCTAACCCTAATCTTAACCTTAAAATGAACATGAACCTGAACACTAATCCTAACCCAAACCCTATCCTAAACCATCACCAGAACACTAGTCAAACCCTAATCTGAAATCTAACCTGACCCTAACCTGACCTTAACCCAAAACCGAACTGGAACCCTAATCCTTAACCCTAACCCTATCCTGAAACTTAACCCATACCCTAACCCGACCTTTACCCTAACCCTAACCCTAAACCTAATTCGTACCTGAACCCTAACCTTAACCCTAACCCAAATCTTAACCTGAACACTAATCCCTAACCCTAACCCAAACCGAGCCCTAAATCTAATCCTAATTGTAATCTGACCCGTACCCCTGACCCAAACCCTAACCCGACCTTTACCTTAACCCTAACCCTAAACCTAATTCGTACCTGAACCCTAACCTTAACCCTAACCCAAATCTTAACCTGAACCTAATCCCTAACCCTAACCCAAACGGAGCCCTAAGTCTAATCCTAATTGTAATCTGACCCGTACCCCTGACCCAAACCCTGACCCAAGCTGTGACCCCAATCCATAACCCAATCTTGAATCTGTTCCCAAAACATTAACCCAAAACCAATCAAACCCCAAACCCAACCTCAACCTGAAACCCTATACTGAACCTGTCCTGACCCCTATCCTGAACCAAACCCGACCCAGAACCCTACCCAAACCTTGACCATAATGCTAATTCTAACTCTAAGATGAACACGGAGCAAAACATAACCCTAACCCGATCCCTAACCCGTCCCTAAATCGAACACTAGTTGAACACTATTATGAAACCAAACAGAAGCCTAACCTGACACACACCTGAACCCGAACCCCAAGCCTAACCCATAACCCTAACACTAAACCTAACCAGAAACCTAACACGAACACTTCCCTGAACCCAAACATGAACCCTAACTCGAACCCTAACCAGAACCTTAACCTGATCCCTAACCCCGATCCGAACTGAGCCCTAACTCTAATCCTAATCATAATCTGACCCTAAACCCAGACCCAATCCGACCTGAGCCCTGACCCAAACCATAAACTGATCTAGAACCCATAGCCAAACCCATAAACTGAAACCCATCCAAACCTAACCTGAACCCCAACACAAGCCCGTATTCTGAAACCGTCCAGACCCATATCCAGAATCCAAACCCCTAACCTGAAACCAAATTTCAACTTTTAACCTCAGCTACCAACCCTAACCATAACCCTAACCCTAACCACTAACTCAACCATTTATTCTTACCCTAACTTCTACCACTATCCTGACCCTGACCCTAAGTCTTAATTCGCCAAATGAGATGCTAGTTTCATACTGCCTTCTAGTAAGTCTTCTTTCTCTTGGTTAAGTAATTGTTACATAGACTTTTGAGATATTTTATTTTTTAAGATTTCCTTTATTTATGAGAGAGAGAGAGAGAGGAGAAGGAGAAGCAGGGTCCATGCAGGACTCCCAATGCAGGATTCTATCCTGAGATTCCAGGATCTGACATTGTCCTAAGGCAGTGTGGCTGAACTCTGCCAGTCCTAAGGCTGGTGTGGCTGAACTCTCCCAGTACTTAGTGCTTCATGCACGTTCCCTACATGTTCCTCCTGACAACACCATCAGCTGTCTCTGTGTATTACTTCCCTTTGCACAAATTTTGAAAGGTGGAGCATTTTCCAACAGGTTCACTGAGGTGCTGGGATTTGACCTCGTGCCATCTGCTTCTGCTTTGTTCTGTGGAGTATTTTCTCAGGGCAGCCCACACACAGTAAGTGGAGAGGGGGGCCTGCACTGGACCTGGGGGCCCCGTATAGCCAGTGATACTCCTTATTCAGGGGCTCAATTGGCAACATGTGTATGGGATCCTACAGATGCCAGCGCACTGTCCCGTGTCCTGTGCCTGCGGGGCCAATGCTCTTCCAGTGAACTGCCTCTGTGCAGTGTTTCCAAAGCCTCCATTCTCACCCTGGATCTGATGCCTCACTCATTTACCACATGGTATCTCCTATCCCCAGATGAGTGATGCTGCCTGAAAGTTTGCTTCTTAGGGTGGGCTCTCAAACTGGCATTCCTCCTCCTCTGCCTTGGTTTCTATTTATGAGAAGGAAATTTGCCTCTTTAGTCAACTTTCTTATTTTGTTTGATAATCCCGCAATCTCCTTCCCTTCTGAGACCATCTTCCAGGGTGTTTTATCCCCTTCTCTCACACCTTTGATCTTCTGTAATAGTTATGAGCTACATCCATCTCTTAATAACAGAACATGAAGCACACAGATGTAAGTGTGCACAATGACTGAAGTGTATTCACTTTCAACATGAAGTAAAAGTCCAGAAATACCTGGGGGTTGGCAATGGTTCCATGGTTCTAGTCTTCCCAATCTTCTTGGTCCAGAAAGGTGGCTGTAGCTCCACCCTTCATATCATTGTTCTAGGTATCACAAAAGAGCAAGTAGGAAAGGCAAGATGAGCACCTGACATTATCCCTTCATACACTAGCTGTCTGTAATCCCATGTAGCCTCTTGCACTTATATTTTGGTAGACACTCTGGCTGCTGAGAGGTCCGAGAAATGTAGAAATTGCTGAGCATTTTACTTAAGTGTAAAGTTAGTTTTCATGAATACAAGACAAAGAACTGGATGTTGGGTGGCTGTCTACACTTTCTTGTTCTTCTGATTGAATTCTTTGCTCCATTGAGGGTAGGTCATCAGGTTGACGAGTGGATGCTCTAGGTCCCCTTTTGCCATAGTGTCTGATGATGTGGGGTAGATATTCCAAAGTTTTGTATGAACCATCATTGTGTATGTGAACACATGGATGCGTGTGTGTGTGTGTGTGTGTGTGTGTGTGTGTACATGGATATGGGAGAGCTGGGGTACAGGAGAGGCCACTCGGCCAGGAATGGCTAGTAACACTCTCCTTGGCACCGACTATCCATCCCAAGGAATTAGGGAGGCAATCCCAGATTATCCCCATGGTAAATTGGAGTGCCTGCCGAGAGCGAACAGGCTGTGGCATATTATCCATCCCCCAGAAGGGAAGAGGCCACATCTACAGGTTGCACCTGTTTCTTTGAGCATGCCTTGGACCAACTGGAAGAGAATGCTTAAATCTGAGTTGAAAAGTAATCCTCCAGGGATCCCTGGGTGGCTCAGCATTTAGCACCTGCCTTTGTCCCAGGGCACGATCCTGGATTCCCAGGATCGAGTCCTGCTTCGGGCTGCTGGCATGGAGCCTGCTTCTCCCTCTGCCTGTGTCTCTGCCTCTCTCTCTCTCCGTCTATCATGAATAAATTAAATAAATAAATAAATAAATAAATAAATAAATAAATAAATAGAAAAGTAATCCTCCCAATGGGGGACATATCATGCTTCTAAAATCTAGAAATTTGAAATACACCTATCCAATATCCTATCAGGGAAGGCTATTAACATCAGAATGTTAAGCATAAAATATCTTTTGACAAGTTAGTTTTCAAGGTCAAATAATTTCTCCATAAATTTAAAAAATCTCACACAAATTAAAAATTCTATTACATCCACTTCAATTTTCTTTCAATAATTTTTAATTTAATTGTACAATTTTTATAAGGCTATTGATATATTGAAAAAAACTTTTCAAACAAAGGAAATCCATAAGAGTTTGAGAAAAAAAATTTAAGGGTTTTATTTATTTGAGAGAGAGACTGAATGAAGGAGCATCAATGCGCCAGGGACAGAGGGAGAGGGATAAGCAGGATACCCACCAAGTAGGGAGCCTGATACAGGGCTCAACCTAGTATTCCGGGATCATGACCTCAGCTGAAGGAAGATGTTTCACCCACTGATCATCACAGAAGCCAAGTTGTTATGAGATTGTGCTAGTCAATCCATTCTTCACATTACCCTACTTTCACCTCTTCTGAAGATCTTTGGCATCTTGCATATCCATTTCCATCATTTGGCTATCTTTTTAAAAAGTAGACTTACATTTGGAGAAAGGATAAGCCCGTGTCTCAGACAAAATTCATCTGCCTTAAACTATGGAGCCTGGGAAATCCTCAGGCCTGTGGGAGTTTTTTAGACCATGGGGACCTCTAAGTTTGGTCACAAGAGACTGTGGACATCATGAGGCCTAGTGCCTTTGAAGGGGCTCGCAGAGCCTAGCAGCTTGTAGCCTGGGCAAGAGGTTATGGGTGCATGCTGGCCTTATTTCTGAGGCTAGAGAAACACATTTAGATGTCTTTTTTTCCATGCATCCTATTCCTCTTGCAAATGTAAAGTAGATTTGTAAAGACAGAAAATAGAGTGCTGCTTGCCAAAGGCTGAAAGGACACAGAAGTGGGAAGTTTATGACTCATGGTAGAGAGTTTTAGTTGTACAAAAGGACATGCCTTCTGAAGATGGGTGACAGTAAGGTTGTACAAAACTATTAATATATTTAATATGCTTAAATTGTACTCAACTTAATAATTAAGTAAATATAAATATATACATGATAGATATGTAGATAGTATGTTTTTGATCATGTGTATTGTACATCAATAAGATGTATTTCAGGGATGTCTCAGTGGCTCAGCGGTTAACCATCTGCCTTTGGCTTACGGCATGATCCCAGGGTCCTTGGATCCAGACCCACCTCAGGCTCCCTATATGGAGCCTGCTTCTCCCGCTGCTTTTGTCTCTTCCTCTCTCTCTCACTCTCTCTCTTTCTCTCAAACAAATAAATAAAACCTTAAAAAACAAATAATTGTAATATATTTCATCTCAAAGCTGTAAATGCAGAGAAATAAGCACAGGACTGTGCTGTTTTCCCTTTATACCCTCCAATTTTCCTGCTGTTTTTTATCACAGCACATTCCTTGAGAACAATATGCTCAATAAAATGTTCTCATCCCATGCCCAAGTACTTAAAGGCTTAACATCAGAATGTTAAGCATAAAATATCTTTTGACAAGTTAGTTTTCAAGGTCAAATAATTTCTCCATAAATTAAAAAAATCTCACACAAATTAAAAATTCTATTACATCCACTTCAATTTTCTTTCAATGATTTTTAAAATCAGAATTGATTCTTTTTAGGCAAATAGTTGGATATTTTTATCTGTATCATACTAGAGACAGGGTCTGCTCTTTAAAGTTTTTTTTTGTGTGTGTGTCATTACTTTAACCAAGTCAACTTTTCTAATCCTTATTATGAATACAACAGTATTGATGGCCACAGTTTTATTGATATAATTGACAGAGAGTACCTTGTATGTTGAAGACAAACAGCAGAATGATTTTACATTCCTATATTCTGAGACGATGACCAGAATATGTTTGCTTAAACACCATCATATCTGATAGATACAGAAATATAGTAAATAAAAAACAATTTTCCTTGTGATGAGAACTCTCAATATTTACTCTCCTGCGAACTCTCAGATACACTATAAAGCAGTATTCATTGTAGTCATCATGTTGTACTGTAAGTCGCTAATAATTCTTTATCTTAAAGTTGAAAGATTGTACCTTTTCACCTTTCCCACAACCAGCATTCTGGTGACTTCAATCTGATCTCTTTTTCTGAATTAGATTTTCTTCTTTCTTTTGCTTTAGATTCCACATGTAAGGGAATATAAGCCATTTTCTGTCTCACTCATTTCATTTGGCATAATGCCTTCAGGTCCAGTACTGTTACCACTTGTAGCAGGATATCCTTTCCTATGGCTGACTCCTATTCCATTCTACAGCTAACACTTCTTTATTGATTCACCACTGAGGGGCACGGACATTTTCCTGTCTTGGTTGTTGAAAATAGTGCTTCCAGGGGGGTGGGGCAAGATGGCTGAAGAGAAGGGACCCCAAGTCACCTGTCCCCACCATATTACCTAGATAACCTTCAAATCATCCTGAAAATCTATGAATTCAGCCTGAGATTTAAAGAGAGAACAGCTGGAATGCTACAGTGAGAAGAGTTCATGCTTCTATCAAGGTAGGAAGATGGGGGAAAAAAGAAATAAACAAAAGGCATCCAAGGGAGAGGGGCCCCGTGAGGACCCAGGATAAGGCTGGAGAGAGTGTCACAAGGACAGGAAAGCTGAATCCCAGAGAAGCAGGAGCTTCACCAATCTTCCCAGGCGGGAAGGCCAGGGCAGGGAGTTAGAGAAGGACCCTAGGAGGGGCGGTAATGCCCTCAGACTCCCAGGGACACAAAAAGAGCACCTGAACCCCAGGGAGACCATGCCACACCCCACAGCCAAGCTCCCTAAAGGGCTGCAGTGTGAGCATGGATGGACCCAGGAGCAGCTCGGTGGGAGCTCCAGCAGAGGCTCCATGCGGAAGGGGGTGTGTGGCACCATGAACAACTCAGTGGGGCTCAGGCTAAGGCTTAGCACAGAGGGAGCTGTATGGCCCCAGGAAGAGCTTGGAGGGGATTGGGCAGGGGTTCCAGGGGGAGGGGGTGCGTGACAGGGAATGCAAATCCAACAGCGCAGGCCCAGGAGCACAGGGCACAGGGGACACAGCCCAAGATCTGGTGCTCCCCCTGGGACAGGCAGAAGCCAGGAGGGCACAAGACAGCAAGAACACACTGGCCCCAACCTGAGCAAATCAAGGGCCCCACCCCAGGAGCATCAGGGCCCCTGCATACTGAGAGATCCATATTTAATGTGGGAGCTGAATCCAGGGCTTCAGAGCTGGCCGCTGCCACTGTTGTTGTTCCTCCTGGGGCCTCACAGGATAAACAACCCACACTGAGCCTCACAGTGACCTCACCAGATAAACAGCTTAAACATCTTTCACTGAGCCCTGCACCAGGCAGGGGGCTGAGCAGCACCCCAACTGCTAACACCTGAAAATCAGCACAGCAAGCCCCTCCACCGGAAGACCAGCCAGACGGACAGGAGAAAAACAAATTAGACATAGACATAGTCAACACACACATGAGAAAATGCTCCACATCACTTGCCATCAGGGAAATACAAATCAAAACCACAATGAGATACCACCTCACACGAGTCAGAATGGAGGAAATTAACAAGGCAGAAAACTACAAATGTTGGAGAGGATGCAGAGTAAAGGGAACCCTCTTACACTGTTGGTGGGAATATAAAATGATGCAGCCACTCTGGAGAACTCTGTGGAGGTTCCTCAAAGAGTTAAAAACACACCTGCCCTATAACCCAGCAATTGCACTGTTGGGGATTAACCCCAAAGATACAGATGTAATGAAATGCCAGGACACCTGCACCCTGATGTTTAGAGCAGCAATATCCACAATCGCCAACTGTGGAAGGAGCCTCAGTGTCCATCGAAAGATGAATGGATAAAGAAGATGTGGTTTATGTATACAATGGAATATTACTCAGCCATTAGAAATGACTAATACCCACCATTTGCTTCAACGTGGATGGAACTGGAGGGTATTATGCTGAGTGAAATAAGTCAATCAGAGAAGGACAAGCATTCTATGTTCTCATTCATTTGGGAAATATAAATAATAGTGAAAGGGAATAGAAAGGAAGGCAGAAGAAATGGGTAGGAAATATCAGAAACAGGGACAGAACATGAAGACTCCTAAGTCTGGGAAACAACCTAGGAGTGGTGGAAGAGGAGGAGAGCAGGGAGTGGGGGTGAATCGGTGATGGGCATTTAGGTGGGCACTTGATGGGATGAGCACTTGGTGTTATTCTGTATGTTGGCAAGTTTTAACAAAAAATAAATTTATTATTTTTTTAAAAAATAAATTTATTATAAAAAACAGCCAATATATCCTACAGCCAGCAGAAGAGAGTTAATAAAGATTTGAGCAGAACGCAATGAAATCGAGACCATAATAACTGTGGAACAGATCAACAAAACCAGGAGATGGTTCTTTGAAAGAAATTAATAAGATAGATAAAACATTAGCCAGCCTTATTAAAAAGAAGAGAGAGAAGACTCAAATTAATATAAAATCATGAATGAGGGAGGACAGATCGCTACCAATACCAAGGAAATACAAACAATTTTAAAAACATATTATGAACAACAATACACCAATATATTAGATAATCCAGAAGAAATAGACATATTTCTGGAAAACAACAAACTACCAAACCTGAAACAGGAAGAAATAGAACACCTGAACAGGACAATAAATAGGGAGGAAATTGAAGCAGTCATCCAAAATCTCCCAAGACACAAAAGTCCAGGGCCAAATGGCTTCCCTGGGGAATTTTATCAAATGTTTAAAGAAGAAACCATACCTATTCTAAAAGCTGTTTGGAAAGATAGAAAGAGATGGAGTGCTTCAAAACTCATTCTATGAGGCCAGCATCACCTTATTTCCAAAACCAGACCAAGACCCCATCAAAAAGGAGAATTTTAGACCAATATCCCTGATGAACATGGATGCAAAAATTCTCAACAAGATACTAGCCAGTAGGATACAACAGTACAGTAAGAATATCATTCACCATGACGAAGTAGGATTTATCTCTGGGGTGCAAGGTTGGTTCAAAACTCATAAAACAATCAATGTGATTCATCATATCAGGAAGAGAAAAACCAAAAACCATATGATCCTTTCAATAGATGCAGAGAAAGCACTTGACAAAATACAGCATCCATTCCTGATCAAAACTCTTCAGAGTGCAGGGATAGAGGGAACATTCCTCAACATCTTAAAAGCCATCTATGAGAAGCTCACAGCAAAAAATCATTCTCATAGGGGAAGCACTGGGAGTCTTTCCCCTAAGATCAGGAACAAGACAAGGATATCCACTCTCACCACTGCTATTCAACATAGTCTAGAAGTCCTAGCCTCAGCAATCAGACAACAAAGAGACATTAAAGGCATTCAAATTGGCAAAGAAGAAGTCAAACTCTCCCTTTTCGCTGATGACATGATACTCTACATAGAAAACCCAAAAGGCTCCACCCCAAGATTGCTAGAACTCCTACAGCAATTTGGCAGCATGGCAGGATACAAAATCAATGCCCAGAGGTCAGTGGCATTTCTATACACTTACAATGTGAATAAGAAAGAGAAATTAAGGAGTCAATCCCATTTACAAGAGCATAAGATACCTAGGAATCAACTAACCAAAGAGGTAAAGGATCTATACCCTAAAACTTATGGAACACTTCTGAAAAAAAAATGGGGAAGACACAAAAGATGGAAACATATTCCATGCTCATGGATTGGCAGAATTAAAATTTTTAAAATTTTTTTTATTTATTTATGATAGTCACAGAGAGAGAAAGAGAGAGAGGCAGAGACATAGACAGTGGGAGAAGCAGGCTCCATACACTGGGAGCCTGATGTGGGATTCAATCCCGGGTCTCCAGGATCGCGCCCTGGGCCAAAGGAAGGTGCCAAACCGCTGCGCCACCCAGGGATCCATGGATTGGCAAAATTAATATTGTGAAAATGTCAATGTTACCCAGGGCAATTTACACATTTAATGCAATCCCTATCAAAATACCATGGACTTTCTTCAGAGAGTTAGAACTAATTAATTTAAGATTTGTGTGGAGTCAGAAAGACCCCAAATAGCCAGGGGAATTTTAAAAAAGAAAACAATAGCTGTGGGCATCACAATGCCAGATTTCAGTTGTACTACAAAGCTGTGGTCATCAAGACAGTGTGGTGCTGTCACAAAAACAGACACATAGATCAATGGAACAGAATAGAGAATCCAGAAGTGGACCCTCAACTTTATGGTCAACTAATATTCGACAATGGAGGAAAGACTATCCACTGGACAAAAGACAGTCTTTTCAATCAATGGTGCTGGGAAAATTGGACATCCCCATTCAGAAAAATGAAACTAGACCACTCTTTCCCCATACACAAAGATAAACTCAAAGTGGATGAAAGATCTATATGTGAGACAACATTCCATCAAAATCATAGAGGAGAACACAGGCAACATCCTTTTTGAACTCAGCCACAGTAACTTCTTGCAAGATACATCCACGAAGGCAAAAAGAAAGAATAGCAAAAATGAACTATTTGTACTTCATCGAGATAAGAAACTTTTGCACAGCAAAGTATAGAGTCAACAAAATGAAAAGACAACCTACAGAATGGGAGAATATATTTGCAAGTGACATATCAGATGAAGGGCTGGTTTTCAAGATCCATAAAGAACTTATTAAACTCAACACCAAAGAAACAAAAAATCCAATCATGAAATGGGCAAAAGGTATGAATAGAAATAGATGTGGTTTATGTATACAATGGAATATTACTCAGCCATTAGAGATAACAAATACCCATCATTTGCTTCAACCTGGGTGGAACTGTGGAACTGGGGGGTATAATGCTGATTGAAATAAGTCAATCAGAGAAGAACAAACATTATATGTTCTCATTCATTTGGGGAATATAAAAATATTGAAAGGGAATAAAGGGGAAATGAGAAAAATAAGTGGGACATATCAGAAAGGGATACAGAACATGAAGACTCCTAAGTCTGGGAAACGAACTAGGGGTGGTGGAAGGGGAGGGTGGTGAGGCATGGGGGTCACTGAGTGGCTGGCACTGAGGTGGGCACTCGATGGTATAAGCACTGGGTATTATTCTCTATGTTGACAAATTGAAAACCAATAAAAAACAAATGTATTGGATCCCTGAGTGGCGCAGCGGTTTAGCGCCTGCCTTTGGCCCAGGGCGCGATCCTGGAGACCCGGGATCGAATCCCACGTCAGGCTCCCGGTGCATGGAGCCTGCTTCTCCCTCTGCCTATGTCTCTGCCTCTCTCTAGCTCTCTCTCTGTGTAACTATCGTAAATAAATAAAAATTAAAAAAAAAAACACAAATTTATTAAAAAAAAACAAAAAAGAAAGAAAATAGTGCTTCCAGATCATGGAAGTGCAAGTATTTTCTAGCAATATTCTTCTGTCTTCTATGGATATGGTGCCCGAAGTGGAAATGCTTGATCATATAGTAATTCTTCTTTTAAATTTTGAGGAACCACCCTATGTTTTACATAGCAACTGTACTAATGTGCGATCCCAACAACAGTATCCAAGTGTTCCCTTTTCTCCACATTTTCAGCATCATTTCTTATTTATTCTCTTTCTATGATAGCTCATCCAATGGATATGATGTGATGTCTCATGTGTTCTTTGCTTGTATTTTTCTGATGGTTAGTCATGTTGGCTACCTGTTTATTCTGTGTCTATTTTATCTAGTGGAATGCCAGAGCACTCTACAATGCAGCTGGGGTACTTGGACAAGAAAAGTGTCCACAAGACAGTCAGCATCCTCGTTTAGATAGGTATGGATGGGTGCAGGGTCACTCTTCTGTCTTCTGTCTGAGGTGTGGTCTCATCATTGTAAAGAAGACACCAATAGAGAGGAAAGGAAAGCAAAGAAAGGGAGGTTTCTGAAGTCATTTACTCTGCTCCTGGAGCCCATAGGTCCTGATCCTTTGTCCTGTGATTCTGAAAGGGCACCGAAATAATATTATCATTTTCTTTGGTGAAGTGTAGACCTGGGGCTGTAACACTAGAGCTGGAGAACACGATGCAGGAGACCTCCTTTTCAATTGTATCTAGGGAATTCTGATGGAGGAACTGCAGAGGAAAGTCACCTTCAGGGCCAATTTGTCATCCTCCTGGTAAGAAACCACTTGAAAAATCTGAGTGGCATTCATTCATGCAGTCAAGGTAGTTAAAATGGTAAGGGCTTCCACAAATTTCTCATTGATTTATTCCATAACACAGCACTAAGAACTCGTGTACCTTGTTGGGACCATGGGTGTAGCTGAAAATACCATGAGCTCCCTGCCATTAGGAACTCACAGTCTGGAGATGGACAGGTGCACAGAAACAACAATGTATGAAATAAAAGAGCTAGTGCTGCTTGCTACTCAAGATTCTGTGATGTGAGGCAAGGCTGGGGAATCAATGGAAATGTATGAAAGGTCTCACTGAGGATGACATTGCTGAGAAAAGAATAACAAAAGCGAGTTATATACCTCTGGGTGCAGCGTGTTGAAAAGAAAGGACCCCTGCTGCAGAAACTCACTATCAAAAGATGGTTTGGCCAGAGGAGGTTAAAAGCAGCCAGTGTGTCTGAGAAGAAATGTGGGGGGGATCTAAGGAGAGAGATTAGGGCAGGGAGAGATGCTGAGGCCTCGTAGACTGTTAGTTGTGCATTATTCCTCTACTACTGTATTGCCCCAATACCTCTCATGACAAATTGTATGTTTAATTTCTCACCTGCCCTGTGCTTGAAGAATCCAGGCTCAAATTAGCTTGGTTTCTACACCCCAAGTTATGTCAGAGGCTGTGACTATCCCTCATGAGTGTCTAGACTGGCAGACGACTTTCTGCCAAGTGGACTCAGTTTTCTGCCACATGAGCATCTATATATGGCAGTTCAGCAACTCTGGTTGATTTTTGATTCAGGTATAGAGAAGAAATTGGGAAGGGAAAGGGCCAGAAGTGGAAGATAAGTGACTGAAACAGGAGAGGAAAGAAATAGTGAGAGTCTATTCCAATTGGAATTTAGATGTGACATGTCAGTCTCTAAGCACCTTAGGGCTACTCAGGAAAACTTATGCCACAGGTTATTATCACTGGTTGTCATTGTGAAGGCTGGGGGTCTTACAGGCCAAAACAAGGCAACTGGGTCCCATTATGAATATAACAGGAAGTAATTGAACAATTTTACTACAGAAGATGACCATGTCTTCCTCTTGGAGAATCTCCACCCCATCGTGGTGCCCCCATTGAAATGATTCCAGAAAGAAAGTGACCATGGATATTATGTTGCTGGAACCCAGGCCACTTTCAAGTGGCACTGCATGCCATATGCCATCCCTTCTTGTCAATTTTCCATCCTTCAATTTGCCCCACAGAATCACAGGATACAAGCCCACACGCATTATAAGTATCATCTATAGACACCTGATTATGTCCCTAGAAAGTAGATTCAAGCCTGATTCTACCATCATACAGTTTGGGAAAATGACACTATGTGAGAGACACCATGGGTTAGATAGGACACAGCACTGGGAACGCAAGCAGAGAAATAGAATTCTGGATTCTTTGAGGAGCTTCATCTCCTCAAAGTAGGTCCTTACTTGCATTTTCAGAGAGTTGTGGCTATGACATTTTTCACTTATGATATATAATTAAGGAGATGTCATGGGGTAAGCAGTCATCATCCAAGAAGGGGCTCTGAATAATCTGAGAGAAGGAAGGGGCCCAGCAGCTGGAATCTTGAAAAAGTGGCTTCACGTTCTTGGTGACAGACCCAAAACTATTTGAGAAATCTGGTAAACAGGACGCTGCTTTCTAGAGCTTCCCGCTTTCCAGCTCACATAACTGGAGATGGTCAAAAGAACAAGATTTTCTGTTGCTGTTTTCCTACCTTCACGCACTCTGGGCTCAAGAGAGTCCAGAGGGAGAGATTTTCATGTCTCTGTTGACATCAGTTTGGCCCTCTTCTCTGAAGCTTATGGTATTGTGTCAGAAGATATCAACAGGTACCCCAAAGCAACTTGGGGAAGCCTCTGGAGAACAGATCACACTGTGATCTCAGCTGAGCAGGTTACAACTCTTACCCCCCCATTGTGTGTGTCTTGGCATGTGTATGTGTGTGATTGTGTGTGTGTGTGAGTGTATGTGTGTAGTGGACAGAGGAGAGAAACATGATATTTCAGGGCAGAAACCAGCTGCCAGGTGTTGGAAACCTGACACATCTTTTGTGTTCAGACCCCAGTAATAGCAGGCAAGATGAGAACTTGAGTGTGGGGGACCAAGAGCAACTCCAAATATGTCATGAGACCAAGGGTCTATCTCATATGGATTCCTTCTTGCCAGTATTCTCTTCCGTTGCCCCTCTGGCATGAACTGGAGAACACGGTTTCTTTTTTTAAAGATTTATTTATTTGTTTATTCATTCAGAGAGAGAGAGCAAGGCACAGACAAAGGTAGAGGGAGAAGCAGTCTCCATGCAGGAAGCATGACATGGGACTAGATCCCAGTCTCCAGGATCACACCCCAAGCTGCAGGTGGTGTTAAACAGCTGCGCCACTGGGGCTGCCCAAGAACACAGTTTTTAATGGGGGAACCCTTTGCAGTAATGTCTAAGGAGGACCCTAATGTCTCTTGGCCCTGTTTCCATGGGGCAATGTATTTTCAGAGCTGTAATCAGGAGATCCTGGGAGAAGACGCTGTGTGGCATCAACTACTCTACTCCCTAGACAATTTTCAGGTGCAATGGGCAAAGAAGGATCAGTGCTTTTCTGGGGTGGGAATGGGAAGGGGCTGCTCCATATAAATATGACCCCCACACCAACATGGAGAGAAACATGGGTCCCCCCCATAGTGTTTCCACATGAATACCCCACAGGCCCATCCGAAAAGTGATCTGAACCTTCAGTCATAACCTCCAGCTACCTATGATGTGGGAAGAGAGGCTTCACCTATGTTGGAATGCTGCAGAATATATTTCATGTTTTTGAGGAGTGGGGATGATTTGCTTGTTTCACACAAATCAATGAGTATCTTTGCATAGTACTGCTATTTTTATTATATCACCTACACGTCCCAGATATCCTGTGTAGAACCCAGTTCCACAGTCCCTGCAGAAGGTATCCTAGACCTTAGAAAGCATCACACTAAAGAGGTGATTTAACATAAACGGAAGGTTGGTATGAAGCCATTCTATATGTTTCTCTATAAGGTGTCCTCTGTCAGAACAATCAGATCTTATTAGGCCCAACAGGTCCTGAGCTGTGTCCTCATAGATCTAGTACTCCATAATTGAGGCCATCTGCCATAGTGATTCAGCCTTTCAAGGTCCTCAACACTTGACCTGATTCAATTCTCTTTCCATTTTTGCAGTGCTGCAAGGAACATCTTATGTGTCCCCACAGTTGCTAGATCTTCCAAAACCTCGAACTCCAGATTATAGGGAAGGCCTCTGATGCCTCCTAACATCAGTAGCTGGCTCTGTCTTTTGTGGACATCAAACAAGAAATCTTGGATGAGTTGCTCCAAGGGTTCAAAGACTCCATCTCCCCTGACAAGTACAGGTACATCAGGCTACCAACAAAATCAATTGCCAGTCTGTGGTGAGAACACATCACATTCATGGTAAAACCATGACCCAGAGTTGATCATGGAAACCCATGATTCTGGACTAGAAAGAACTGGTTCCCCTGGGGCCTGCAGAAGAAAGTGGTTCTCCCCTAACCCTTCCACCCTATTTCACGAACAGACCAAGATACATCAGCTTTTGGGAAATGCCATGCAGCCCATGTTTTAGTTTATTCTCAGGCCCAACAAATGTGATCTTGAGCTGCATTTGAGGCTCTAACCCTCTGTGTTCTATCAGCAATGGGTATGTTTACTGATGACTCAATGGCATCCTGGTTTTCATAAAAGCTATTAGTTGAGAGAAATGCTGTTGCTGCTCAGCTAACAGAATGTGTTGAATTTACCAATGGTTTTCCATGTCTCCCCTCAAACCAATGGTACTTTGAAGCCTAGAATCTTTTACTGTGTGTTCACTGAAGTCCTTTGTCCTACACAACTTCCCAAGTAGATGGGGTCTCTAGCCTGAGCGCCAGACACTGATATTTTCAGTATTTCATGTTTTGAAGCTGACTGCAGTGCCCCTCCTTGTGTCTCTGGTATTAAAAGGAATCAACCCTGTCCCTGGGTGAAGTCTGGACCATGCCGACACTCTCGGAAGGCAGAATGGATAATTTTACTGTCCCTGGTGCCATCCTTCCAGGATAGAGGCCTCTCAAACAATCTAATCATTTCCTATTCCTATGAGGAGTTCAGCGCAGCCCAACAGGTCTTCGGCCAGCAGTTCCACAGGTGAGTGACCACGCCAATCACAGCACAGAGTGTGTAGTTTGCCTCTACTAATGGTATGCTTTGGGAATATCATTGCACTTCTCTCAGCTTTTTTGTCCTCCTGTGAAAAGTGCTGTGGTAAGAGGATGAACCTCATGGTGCTACTGTGGGAAGTCCTGGGGAAACCATGGCATAGACTTAGCTGGTGCCTGGACCTGTTAAAAGGGCTGCTGGCATCCTCATGTCTAGCTGTTCTCTCTCCCCAGGGAAGAAGCTCTCCACATCAACTCTCATGGGCCTGTGTCCCTCTGGGTTTACAGAAGCTTGTGGAAAGCAGGCAGTTTTCCTCTTTGCTGAGGACTTCTGGGATTCCATCTAACTGGTTCTGCTACTTGTCCTTTATATGGGCAGCGTTGAGCTCACCGTAGGAAGGCAGATTAGCTCAAAGGACACTCAATATATGTAAAGTGCTTGTTGGGATTCCTTCATCAAATAATACAGATTAAGCACCTAGTGTTACAGACACATTTCTAGTCTCTAAGTTCATTAAAAGAATACACTACATACGTGTCTCAATCTCAAGTATAATCAGAGTGTCAGACAGACAATCACAGTACACATCGTAGACATCCATGTCTTGTTAGATGTTAGATGTGACATGTGCTTGTTAGATATGACATCTTCATGGCCACATCTTGGGATGAAGTATACACACACTTGGACCATTTGGGTGGACAATAAGATCAAGTAAGGCACTGGGTGGCTCTTTCAGCTTGGTCTCTGCCTTCAGGTCAGTTCATGGTTCCAGGTCCTGCATTTGAGCCCTACATTGGGCTCCCTGTTCAATAGGAGCAGAAGGGAGCCTGTTCCTCCAGCTACCTCTGCTCACCCTCCTTATTCTCTCTCTCCCACAAATTAATAAATATTTGGGTAATTTTTTGTTAAAGGTCAAGGAAAACTTTGAAATTTTTTGTATCCAGAAGGAGAAACTTGATGCCTCCACAGAGCATGTTGGGAGACTACAGGGTTTCTGGCTGGGAAACAATTCTCAGAGCCTAGGATCTCATATATCTTTTGATTTCCATTGGCATGGCTTCATTTTGGAGCTTCGAGTGAAGGAGAAAATGAGTCTAAGGGAGCAGCAGAGGAGGTGCATGAGCCAAACCCGAACCCTAACCCTAACACTAACCCTAACCCGTAACCCCAACCTCAACTCTAACTGAACACAAAACCAAACCACAACCCAATCCCAACCCTTGTTCGAATCTGAATCCTAATGCAAACCCTAACACAAACACGAACCCTAACCCAAACAGGAACACTAACGTGAACCCTAACCCCTAACCCACCAAACCAGAACCTTGGGCCTAAGCCAACTCTAACACTATCGTGGACCTGAAACCTAACCCTAATCCTAAACCCTAAACCAAACCCTAACCCGTGCCCTAACATTAACTTGAACACCGAGCCTAACCTAAACCCTAACTCTAACATGAACCCGAACACAATCCTATTTTTTAAATAAATTTATTTTTTATTGGTGTTCAATTTACCAACATACAGATTAACACCCAGTGCTCATCCCGTCAAGTGCCCCCCTAAGTGTCCATCACACATTAACCCCAACCCCACACCCTCCTCCCTTTCCACCAGCCCTACTTCGTTTCCCAGAGTTAGGAGTCTTTATGTTCTGTCTCCCTTTCTGATATTTCCCACACATTTCTTCTCCCTTCCCTTATATTCCCTTTCACTATTATTTATATTCCCCAAATGAATGAGAACATACATTGTTTGTCCTTCTAAAATTGACTTACTTCACTCAGCATAATACCATCCACTTCCATCCAAGTCAAAGCAAATGGTGGGTATTTGTCATTTCTAATAGCTGAGTAATATTCTATTGTATACATAACCACATCTTTATCCATTCGTCTTTCGATGGACACTGAGGCTCCTTCCACAGTTTGGCTATTGTGGACATTGCTGCTAGAAACATCAGGGTGCAGGTGTCCCGGTGTTTCATTGCATCTGAATCTTTGGGGTAAATCCCCGAACAGTGCAATTGCTGGGTCATAGGGCAGGTTTATTTTTAACTCTTTGAGGAACCTCCACACAGTTTTCCAGAGTGGGTGCACCAGTTCACATTCCCACCACAGTATAAGAGGGTTCCCTTTTCTCTGCATCCTCTCCAACATTTGTGGTTTCCTGCCTTGTTAATTTTCCCCATTCTCACTGGTGTGAGGTGGTATCTCATTATGGTTTTGATTTGTATTTCCCTGATGGCAAGTGATGCAGAGCATTTTCTCATGTGCATGTTGGCCATGTCTATGTCTTCCTCTGTGAGATTTCTGTTCATATCTTTTGCCCATTTCATGATCGGATTGTTTCTTTGGTGTTGAGTTTAATAAGTTCTTTATAGATCTTGGAAACTAGCCCTTTATCTGATACATCATTTGCCAATATCTTCTCCCATTATGTAGGTTGTCTTTTAGTTTTGTTGATTGTATCCTTTGCTGTGCAAAAGCTTCTTATCTTGATGAAGTCATAATAGTTCATTTTTGCTTTTGTTTCTTTTGCCGTTGTGGATGTATGTTGCAAGAAGTTACTGTGCCTAAGTTCAAAAAGGGTATTGCCTGTGTTCTCCTCAAGAATTTTGATGGAATCTCGTCTCACATTTAGATCTTTCATAGATTTTGAGTTTATATTTGTGTATGGTGAAAGAGAGTGGTCTAGTTTCATTCTTCTGCATGTGGATGTCCAATTTTCCCACCCCATTTATTGAAGAGACTGTCTTTCTTCCAGTGGAGAGTCCTTCCTCCTTTATCGAATATTAGTTGACCATAAAGTTGAGGGTCCACTTCTGGGTTCTCTATTCTGTTCCATTGATCTATGTGTCTGTTTTTGTGCCAGTACCACGCTGTCTTGATGACCACAGCTTTGTAGTACAACCTGAAATGTGGCATTGTGATGCCCCCAGATATGGTTTTCCTTTTTAAAATTCCCCTGGCTATTTGGGGTCATTCTGATTCCAGACAAATCTTAAAATAATTTGTTCTAACTCTCTGAAGAAAGTCCATTATATTTTGATAGGGATTGCATTAAACGTGTAAATTGCCCTGGGTAACATTGACATTTTCACAATATTAATTCTTCCAATCCATGAGCATGGAATATTTTTCCATCTCTTTGTGTCAACCTCAATTTCTTTCAGAAGTGTTTTATAGCTTTTAGGGTATCGATCCTTTACCTCTTTGGTTAGGTTTATTCCTAAGTATCACATTCCTGGAAAGCCACAAACTACCAAAACTGGAACAGGAAGTTATAGAAAACCTGAACAGGCCAATAACCAGGGAGGAAATTGAAGTAGTCATCAAAAACTTCCCAAGACACAAGAGTCCAGGGCCAGATGGCTTCCTAGGGGAATTCTATCAAACGTTTAAGGAAGAAATCATACCTATTCTCCTAAAGCTGTTTGGAGAGATAGAAAGAGATGGAGTACTTCCAAATTCGTTGTATGAGGCCAACATCAGCTTAATTCCAAAACCAGACAAAGACCCCACCAAAAAGGAGAATTACAGACCAATATCCCTGATATACATGAATGCAAAAATTCTCAAAAAGATACTGGCCAATAGGATCCAACAGTATATTAAGGAAATTATTCACCATCTCCAAGTAGGATTTATCCCTGGAATACATGGCTGGTTCAACACTCATAAAACAATCAATGTGATTCATCATATTACCAAGAGAAAAACCAAGAACCATATGATCCTCTCAATAGATGCAGAGAAAGCATTTGACAAAATACAACATCTATTCCTGATCAAAACTCTTCAGAGTGCAGGGATACATGGAACATTCTTCAACATCTTAAAAGCCATCTATGAGAAGCCCACAGCAAAAATCATTCTCAATGGGGAAGCACTGGGAGCCTTTCCCCTAAGATCAGGAACAAGACAAGGATGTCCACTCTCACCACTGCTATTCAACATAGTACTGGAAGTCCTAGCCTCAGCAATCAGACAACAAAAAGACATTAAATGCATCCAAATTGGCAAAGAAGAAGTCAAACTCTCCCTTTTCGCTGATGACATGATACTCTATATAGAAAACCCAAAAGCCTCCACCCCAAGATTGCTAGAACTCCTACAGCAATTTGGTAGCATGGCAGGATACAAAATCAATGCCCAGAAATCAATGGCATTTCTATACACTAACAATGAGCCTGACAAAAGAGAAATTAAGGGGTCAATCCCATTTACAATTGCACTGAACACGATCCTTGAACCAAACACTAAGGTTAACATGATCCTGGATCCGGACCCTAATCCAAACTTGAACCTTAATCCAAATGGTAACTCGAACACTAGTTGAACCCTAACCAAAACCTAACACATCCTCAGCAGAATCAAACCTGAACCTGATCCCTAACCATAATCCTAAACCTAACACTAAACCCTAAGCCTAGACCAGAATCCTAAACCCTAAACCTAACCTTCAATCCTAAACCTAACTCTCACCCATAACCCTAAGCTTAACCCTCACCTGTAACCCTAACCATAACCCTAAATCCTACTCCTAACCCTAACCCTAACCCTAAACCTAACCCTAACCATAGCTCAAATTGGAAATTAGATATGACATGCCATTGTGTTGGCTGTATTGTATTGGCCAGAAATGTGTTACTAAAGATATCGAGTTTACAAAGGGATACTTATGCCACAAGTTACTATCCCTGGGAGCCATTGTGAAGGCTGTGTCCCTCAGAAGCCCTAACAAGGAAACAGTTTCTCATTCTAAATATAAGAGCAAACAAGTGGACAATTTTACTACAGAAGATGACCATGTTTGAATCTGGAACACTTCTAACCCATCGCTGTGACCCCATTGAAATGATGATAGAGGAAAAGTGGCTGTGGGTGACCACGGACTAGCTGGAGTAGCTAAACCAAACCAGGCCAGGACTTGCATCCCTCATTCACTCAAAAGGCTCAGGAGCCTAAAGGGTAAATAGTTGGTTGACGCTTGAGAAAGGGCTTGAGCAATGGTTTTCAGAGCTCACTTGTACGTGATTGCCCACATAACACATTAGACACAATGTATTCTGGCCTGGCCATAAAGTTAAATAGGGGTATGTGCTGTTCTTGCTGGTCTGTTAACCATATCTAATGTTCCTTTGAAGTATATACATCTGGAGCAACTAGCTTATCTATTAACCAAGGTCTTCTGGCGCCAGTGGGTCTGTTTTGCATGCTGATAAAGGGGAGGCTTGGAGGTTTTCAGAAACATGCTAAGAATAGTTTTGCTCATGCTATATAATGTAGAACCTTGAGTAAAGCCTGACACTGCTTGGACATCATTCACTGTGTCCCTCATGTCCCCATCTCTTTACTTTTATTTCCTCATCCCCTTTCCCTCAGGACCCTGATTGTGTTGCTGCAGAGCGTGCAACAAGTGACCGTTGGATATCACATTCCTGGAACCCAGGCCACTTTCAAAGGTATTCCATGCTACATTCCACCCCTTCTTGTCAATCTCCATCTTTCAATTGGCGCTTCAGATACACAGGATACCAGCCCACCCGTGTTATAAGTATCATGCATAGTCACATGATGATGTTTCTAGGAATTAGATTCTAGTCTCATTCTAACAAGGTGCATGTTGGGAAACTAGGGACTATGTGAGAGACACCATGGGTTAGATAGGACACAGAAGTGGGAAAGCAGGCAGAGAAAAAAAAACTGATTTCAGCTTCATCTCCTCAAATGTAGGACCTTATTTGAAATTTCAGAGAGTTGTGGCTATGGAATTTTGGCTCTGATGTACAGTTAAGGAGATGACGTGGGGTAAGCAGTCATCTGTGAAGAAGAGCCTCTGGATAGTCTGAAGAAGGAAAAGGCCCAGGTGCTGAAATTTTGAAAAAAGTGACTTCACTTACTTAGTGACAGGCCCCAAACTGATTGAGTACTCTGGTAACCAGGAACCTGCTTTCAAGAACTTCCCACATTCCAGCTCACATAACTGGAGACAGTCCAGAGAACAGACATTCTGTTGCTGTTGTCCTAATTTCAGGCTCTCTGGGCTCAGAAGAGTCCAGTGAGAGAGATATTTATATCGCTGTTGATGTCAGCTTGGCCCTCTTCTCTGAAGATTCTGGTTATGTGTTGGAGACATCACCAGGTAACCCAAGGCAACTTGGGGTAGCCCACTGGAGAGCAGACCACACTGTGATCTCACTGAGCGGGCTCACACCTCTTATGCCTCCTCATGTGTGTTCGTGTGTGTATGTGTTTTTGAGTATGTGTGTGTGTGTGTGTTTGCCTCTGTACTAGATAAAGGAGAGAAACATGCCCTTCCTGGGCATAAACCAGCTGCCAGATGTTGAAAGCCTGGCATATCTTTTGTGTCCAGACTCCTGGGTGTAGCAGGCAAGATGAGAAGTTGAGTTCTGGGGACCAAGCTCAACTTTGAATATGGTAGCCATGAACCCAAGAGACTCTTTAAGCTGGCTTCCTCCTTGCCAGATGACACTTCAGCTGTCCCTGTGGTCTGAACTGGAAAACAGGGTTTCTAATTTTGGTATCCCCTTGCAGTGATGTCCAAGGAGGATCCTAATGTCTCTTGGCTTTGTGTCTACAGGACACGGTATTGGCAGAGCTGCACTCAAGATAGCTTGGAGGAGATGGTCTGTAGCATAAACTATTCTAACTCCCTAGGCAATTGTTGGGTGTAACAGGCAAAAAGGATCAGTGCTCTTCTGGGTGAGAATGAGAAGAGGGTTCTCCACACAAATATGGACTCCACACCAACATGGAGATAAACCTGGGGTTTATCCCAGGTTCATATGGCTTCCCATATGATTCCACCATGAGCGCCCTACAGGCCAAATGCAAAGAAATCAGAACCTCCACTCCTAACCAGGTACATGTGAGGTGGGAAGACACTCTTAACCTATGTTGGAATGGTGCAGAATTGATTTCATGTTTTTGAGGAGCAAAAAAGGTCCTTTGTGCTTCACACAAAGCAATGAGTATCTTTGAGTTTTACTACTATTTTTTTTATTTTACCTATGTGTCCAAGGTATACTGTGTAGAACCCTGCTCCACGGTCCCTGCAGAGGGTCTCTGAGTCCTTACAAGCCATCACACTAAAGATGGTGTTTTAACATAAAAGGAAGTGAGGGACGAATCCAATCTATATGTTTATCTATAATGTGTCATCTGTCAGAACACATTAGATCATTGTAGGCCCAACAGGTCCTGAGCTGTGTCCTTATAGATCTTTGTAGTACTCCATCAATGGGGCCGTCTGTCACAGGGATTCAGCCTTTCAAGGCTCTTGGCACTTGACCTGATGCCATCCTCTTGACATTTTTGCAGTTCTCCAAGGAAAACCTTAGTGTTACCCAGGATCATTTAGTTGCTTAAACTACAATATCCTGGAACCTCAGATTACATTAAAGGCCTCTGATGCCTCCTGACACCAGTAGTTTTCTCTGTATTTTTGGTGAGATCCACACAGGAAATCTTGTATGAGTTGCTCTAAGGGTTCAACGACTCCATCTCCCCTGACAAGCCCAGGTGCATCAGGCCAACAATGACATCAATTGCCAGTCTGGGGTGAGAACAGGTTACATACATGGTCAAACTCAAGACCCAGAGATGATTAGGGAAAGCCAAGTACCTAGACAAGAAACAATTGGCTCTCTGGTGACCTGCAGTAGAAGGTGGTTCTTGCCTGACCCTTCCTCCATATGTCAGGAACAGACAAGCTACAACAGGAACAAGGCTTACAGGAAATGCCATGCAGCCCACTCTTTGGTCTCAGACCCAATGTATGTGATCTTGAGCATCATTTGGGGTTCTAACCCTCTGTGTTTTATCTGCAGTAGGTATGTTACTGATGACTCAATGTCATACTGGACTTCCTAAAAACTCTTAGTTGAGAGAAATGCTATTTTTGCTCAGTGAACAGAATGTGTTGAAGTTACCAATGATTTACCATGTCTCACTTCAATCCAATAGCACTTTGAAGCCTAGAACTTTTCTCTGTGTTTGCACTGCAGTCCTTTGTCCTGCACAACTTCCCAAGGGGATGGGAGTCTCTGGTCTGAGAATCAGACACTGATCTTCCCAGTGGTTCATTGATTTGAATCTGACTACAGTGCCCCTCCTTGTCTCTGGTGTGAAAAGGAATCAACCCTGTCCTTGGTTGATGCCTGGATAATGCTGACTCTCAAAGAAGGCAGAATGGATAATTTTGTACAGTCCCTGATGCCATCCTTCAGAGATGGAAGCCTCTCAACCCAATCATTTCCCTATCTACCAGTGGCTAACCACTGCCCAACAGGTCCTGGGTCATCAGTTCCACAGGTGAGTAACCACCCCATATAAAGCACACAGGGTGATGTTCGCCTCTACTACCAGCATGTTTTGGGAATGTCACTGCACCTCTCTCAGCTTCCTTTTCATCCTCGAAAAGTGCTGTGGTAGAGAATAAACCTCATTGGGCTACTGTTGGAAATCCTGGGAGAAAACCTGGAACAGACTTGTCTGGTGCTTGGCCCTGTTGAAAGGGGTTTGAGTATTTTTATGTGTAGAAGTTTTCTCTCTCCAACGAAGAAGATATCCACATCAACCCTCATGGGTATTTGGCACTCTGGGTTTACAGAAGCTCATGGATAGCAGACAGGTTTCCTGTTTGCAAAGGACTTCTGGGATTCCATCTAACTGGTCCTGCTACTTGTCCTTTGTGTGCCCAGAGTAGAGGTCCTAGGGAAAGGCAGAGCATCTCAAAGTCCACTCAGTCTATGAAAAGTGCTGGTATGGATTCCTACATCCAATCATATAAACGTCTATTATTGCAGACACATTTCTAGTCACTAATATCATTGAAGAAATACAGTAGATACAGTGTCTTGGTCCCAAGTCTAATTAGAGTGTCAATCATTCTACCCATCTTAGGCACACATATCCATAGTTTATATGATGTGACATCTTCATGGCCACTTCATGGGATTAAGGATCCACCCCATTTGTACCATTAAGAATGGATGATAAGATCAAGTAAGGGCACTGGGTTGCTTAGTCAGTTAGGTCTCTGCTTTCTGGTCAGGTCATGATTCCAGGTCCTGGGTTTGAGCTCTACATTGGGCTCCCTGCTCAATAGTGTGCTGCTCCTCCCACTCTCTTGCTGCTCACCCTCCTTATTCTCTCTCTCTCTCCAATAAATTAATAATTATCCTTAAAATTTTTTGTAAGATCAAGTAAAATTTTGATTGGTTTTTGGATCCAGAAGGAGATCCTCAATATCTCCATGGAGCACATTGTGACTACAGGAGTGGCTGGGGAGTGACTCTCAGAGCCCAGGATCTCATGGATCTCTTGAAATCCATTGGGAGGGCTTCATTTGGGGGGCCCCATGAGAAGAGGCAAATGTGTCAAAGAAGCAACAGATGGGGTACCCAAACCAAAACTAAACACTAACCATAACCCTTACCCTAACACCTAACATGAAGTCTAACCAGAAACTGAACCCTAACGCAAACACTAATGTAACTATGGATCCAGACCCAACTCATAATACTGAACCCGAGTCCCATGTCTTGAGCATAAACCTTTAAAGAACCCAGACCAAACTCCTAATCTGGAACCAGACCCTAATCCGAACCCTAACCCTAACACTATTTGAACCCTATCCTGAAAAATAACCTGAAACTAATCAGACCCGAACCCAAACCCGAATTCGAACCCTAAACCTAAAACTAACCCTACACCTAAAACCTAACCCTAAAACCAATCCTAAACCCTATACCTTAACCTTAACCATAACCCTAACATTAAACCTCTCTCAAAACCCTAACCCTAAACCCTAAAACTAAACCCAACACTAACCCTCACACAACGCTAACCCAGACCCTAACCCTAATACTAACCATAACCATAGTTCAAATTGGAACTTAGTTGTGACATGCCATTGCGTTGGCTGTACAGTATTTGTCAGAAGTCAGTTACACAGGGATAGGTATGCCACAGGTTAGGATCACTGGGAAGGATTGTGACGGCTCGGTGTTCAGAGGCCACAATGAGGCAACTGGGTCTCATATTAAATACAACAGGAAACAATTGTACAGTTTTATGACACAAGATGACCATGTCTGCATCTTGGAGTATTTCCACCCAATCGTGGTGCTCACATTGAAATGAGGCCAGAGAGAAAGTGACCATTGGATATTATGCTGCAGGAAACCAGGCCAAGTTCAAGTAGTACTCCATGCCACATCTCCCCCCTTCTAGTCACTCTTCCATTCTTCAATTTGCACCTTAGATATACAGGATACCAGCCCACACACGTTATAAATATCATCTATAGACACCTGATCATGTCCCTAGGAAGTAGATTCTAGCCTCATTCTATCAAGGTTCATGTTGGGAAACTGGGGAATATGTGAGACACAGCGGGGTAGATAGGACACAGGACTGTTAAAGAGAAAAACAGAGAAATATAGTTCTGTATTCAGCTCTGTCTCCTCAAACATAGGACCTTACTTGCCTTTTCAGAGAGTTTTGTCTATGTCATTTTTGGCTCATGATCTATAGTTAAGGAGATGACATGGGGCAAGCAGTCAAATGCCAAGAAGAGGCCCTGAACAGGTCTGACTGAAGGAAAGGGCCCAGGTGCTGGAATCTCGAAAAAGTTACTTCACTTCCTTGGTGACAGGTGCAAAACTGATTTAGAACCTTGGTAACCAGGAACCTGTATTCTAGAACTTCCCACTCTCCAGCTCATTTAACTGGAGATGGTCAAGAGAAAAGATGTACCATTGTATTCCTACCTTCAGGCGCTCTGGGCTCAGGATAGTCCAGAATTAGAGATTTTCATGCCACTGTCGATGTCAGCTCAGCCTTCAACTCTGAAGCTTCTGGTTATGTGTCGGGAGACATCAACAGGTATCACAAGGCTACTTGGGTTAACCATAACCCTTGGGTTATGGCAGCCCACTGTAGAACAGACCACACTGTGATCCCAGCTGAGGGGGCTGACATCACTTACACATCATTGAGTGTGTCGCTGTGTATGTCTGTGTGTGTGTGAGTGGTTTTTTTGTGTGTAGATGGGACAGAGGAAAGGAACATGCCCTTCTTGGGGAGACACCAGCTACCAAGTGTTGGAAGGCTGACACATCTTTTCTGTTCAGACTGAAGTTCATAGCACGCAAAATGAGAAAGTTGAGTGCTGGGGATCAAGCTCGCAACTTCAAATATGATATTCATGAGCCCAAGAATCTCTTTCAACTGGCTTCATTCTTGCTAGATGCCTCTGTGCACTGACCTGCGGAACATGGTTTCTAATGGGGTTATTCCCATGGAATGATTTCCAGGGAGGGCTCTCTGTCTCTTGTCCCTGTAAATACGGGACACTGTATTTGCAGAGCTGCACCCAGGAGATCTTCGGGGAGAATGTCTGTGTCTTCACATATTCAAAAACCCTAGACAATTATCCGGTACATCAGACAAACAAGGATCAGTAATGTTCTGAGATAAGAATGGGAAGAGTATTCTCCACACAACTATTGCCTGCTCACAAACATGGAGAGAAATCCGGGACATCCCATCATGTTTCCTCATTAGGGATCCACAGACCCAAGTGCAAAGAGATCTGAATCTCCACTCCTAACCTCTAGCTATATATGAGGTGGGAAGGCATTCTTCACCTATGTTAGAATGGTGCAGAATACATTTAATGTTTTTGAAGAGTGGGGGTGTTTGCTTCACACAGATCAATGGGTACCTTTGTGTTTTACTACTATTTACTATAGTGTTTTACTACTATTTTACTATAGTGTTTTACTACTATTTTTATTATTTCACCCTCACTTCCCAGATATCCTGTGTAGAACCCAGCTCCATTGTCCCTGCAGAACGTCTCTAGGCTCTTACAAAACATCGTACTAAAGAGCGTGATTTGACATCAAAGGAAGGGTGTATGAAGCTGTCCTATATATTTCTCTATAATGTGTTTTCTGTAAGAACACATCAGGTCATTGTAGGCTCAACAGGTCATGAGCAATATCCTTATAGATCTTTGTAGTACTGCATAAATGAGGCCATCTGCCACAGTGATTCAGTCTTTCAAAGGCTCTTGGCACTTGACATGATGACATTCTTTTGCCATTTCTGCAGTGCTGCGAGGAACACTTTTTGTGTCCCCACAGACTACTTTATTTATTTTATTTTATTTTTTATTTTTTTTTTATTTATGATAGGCACACAGTGAGAGAGAGAGAGAGGCAGAGACACAGGCAGAGGGAGAAGCAGGCTCCATGCACCGGGAGCCCGACGTGGGACTCGATCCCGGGTCTCCAGGATCACGCCCTGGGCCAAAGGCAGGCGCTAAACCGCTGCGCCACCCAGGGATCCATCCACAGACTATTTTAGTAGCTAGATCTGCCATAACCTGGAACCCCAGATTTGGGTGAAGTTCTGATGCCTCCTAACCCCAGTACATGTTTGTCATTTTTGTAGAGATCCAAAAAGGAAATCCTGGATGAGTTGCTCCAAGGGTTCAACAGCTTCATCTCCCCTGACAAGGGCAATGCATCAGACAACAACAACATCAATTGCCTTTCTGCAGTGAGAACAGGTCACATTCATGGTCAAACTCAAGACCCAGAGATGATCAGAGCAAACCAAGAACCAGAGTAGAAAAGCTTGGCACCCCTGGGGCCTGCAGAAGAAGGTGGTTCTCCCCTGATCCTTCCTCCCTATGTCAGGTCAGACGGAGCTACATCAGCTTAGGAGAAATGCCATGCAGCCCATGTTTTGGTGTATTCTCAGCCCAACGTATGTGATCTTGAGCAGAATCTGAGGGTCTAATCCACTGTGTTCTCTTTGAAATGGGGATGTTTACTGAAGACTCAATGGCATCCTGGTCTTCATAAAAGCTCTTAATTTAGAGAAATGCTGTCATTGCTCAGCGAACAGAATGTGTTGAAGTTATCAATGGTTTGCTATGTATTCCCTCAAACCAATGGTACTTCGAAGCCACAACCGTTGTGTGTGGACACTGAATTCCTTTGTCCTGTCCAACTTCCCTAGGGGATGGGAGTTTCTGGTCTGAGCTCCAAACACTGATATTCCCAGAGTTTCATGAGTTTGAAGCCTACTTCAGATGCTTAAACAATGTCTACAAAGAAGTAGATGTTGTGTGGCTGTCTACACTTTCTCATTCTCCTGATTGAATTATTTGTTCCATTGACAGTAGGTCATCAGGTTGACCAGGGGATGTTCTTAGTAACCTCTTGCCTTAATGTCATATGATGCAGGATTCCTAAGTTTTGTATGAGCCATCATTGTGCCTGAGCACACATGGATGGATGTGTGTGTATGTGTGTTTGCATGGACTAGGGAGAGCTGGGGCACAGGGGACACAACCCAATGACCAGACAGGCTAGTACCACTCTCCGTGAGCACTGATAATGCATCCTAATGAAATGGGGAGGCATTCTTAGATTATCTCCATGGTGAATCGAAGTGTGTTCCAAGAGTCAACAGGCTGTCGCAGATTCTCCATCCCCGTGGAGGGAAGAGGACACAACTGCTGGTTGCACATGTTTCCTTTCCCCTGCCCTGCACTGACTGGTAGAGAATGCCTAAGTCAAAAAAAAAAAAAGAGAGAGAATGCCTAAGTCTGAGATGAAAAGTAATCTTCCCAAAGTTGGAGAATAAATCATGATTTTGAAGTCTAGAAGTTTGACATACACCTGTCCAATATCTTGTCAGGGAAGGTACATAAGGCTGTTGATGTATTGAAAAAAGCTTTTAAAATGAAGAAAATCCATAAGATTATGAGAAAATTTCTTTTTTTAAGGATTTTGTTTAATTGAGAGAGAGACTGAATGAGAGGACATAAGCGGGGCAAAGGGCAGAGAGAGAGGGAGAATCAGAATATACCGAGTAGGGAGCCTGATGCAGGCCTTAACCCAGTATGCTGAGATCAAGACCTGGGCTGAAGGCAAATGCTTCAGCCACTGACCCACCCATGAGCCATGTTGTTATGAGATTATTCTAGTCATTCCATTGTTCACATTACACCACTTTCACCTCTTCTTAAGATCTTTGGCATCTTGTATATCCATTTCTATCATTTCACTCTCTTTTATTTGATTCACCATTGGACAGAGAATGAGCCTGTGTCTCAGAAAAAATTCATCTGCCTTAAACAAAGGAGCCTGGGGAATCCTTGTGATTGTAGGTAAGTTTTGGACCCTGGGGCCCTCAAGGTCCCAGAAGCCTATGGATTTGAAGGTGCCCAGCAGAGCATGGCTGTGTGTAGCTTGGGCAAGAGGTTTTAGGAGGGTGCTGACATCATTTCTAGGGCAAGAGAAACACGCTTAGACATCTGTTTTCCAGATACATCATATTCATCTTCAAATGTAAATTAGATTCTTAAAGATGGAAAATAGAATGTTGTTTGCCAAGGGCTGGATGGAGGCAGTAGTGGGAATTTTCTGACTCATGGTAGAGAGTTTTAGTTTTATTTTATTTTTTTAAAAGATTTTTTATTTATTCATGATAGTCACAGAGAGAGAGAGAGAGGCAGAGACACAGGCAAAGGGAGAAGCAGGCTCCATGCACCGGGAGCCCGATGTGGGACTCGATCCCGGGTCTCCAGGATCGCGCCCTGGGCCAAAGGCAGGCGCCAAACCGCTGCGCCACCCAGGGATCCCGAGAGTTTTAGTTTTAAAAGAAGACATGTGTTCTCATAATGGGTTTCAGGGAGATTGTACAAAATTATTAATTCATTTAATATGCTTAAAGTATACTCGATTACCTAAATGTAATTTTTTTTAAATTTTTTTTACCTAAATGTAATTAATGAAATATAAACATATACCTGGTAGACTTGTAGACAGATGGTTTTTGATCATATGTATTGTACAACAATAAAATGTATTTCAGGGATGCCTTACTGGATCAGCATTTAAGCATCTGCCTTCTGCTCACGACATGATCCCAGAGTTTTGGGTTCAAGTCCCACCTCAGGCTCCCTGCAAGGAGCCTCCTTCTCCCTCTGCTTGTGTCCCTGCCTCTCTGTCCCTCTCTCTCTCTGTCTCTCTCTACATATGTGTGTGTGTTCCATGAATAAATAAAATCATAAAAAGTAAAAACTATATTTCATTTAGAACTATAAATACAGAGCAATGAGTACAGGACAATTTAGTCTTCCCTTAAAATCCTCCAATTTTACTGCTTCTATATTTTCTCAACCACTTTCCTTGACACATCTTTGCTCAAACAAAATGTTTTGATTATGTACCAAAGTACTTAATGGCTAAAAATCAGATATTTAAAAAGCATAAAAGAGCTTTTGAAAAGGTAGTTTTCAGGGTCATTTTTTCCTCCATCAATTTTTAAAATATTACACAAATTGAAAATTCTATTTCATCCTCTTCAATTTTCATTCAAAGATTTTTAGTTTTTTATTTTTTAATAAATTTATTTTGTACTGGTGTTCAATTTGCCAACATACAGAATAACACCCAGTGCTCATCTTGTCAAGTGCCCCCCTCAGTGCCCACCACCCAGTCACCCCCACCCCCCACCCTCCTCACCTTATGCCACCCCTAGTTCTTTTCCCAGAGTTAGGAGTCTTCCATGCTCTGTCTCCTTTCCTGATATTTCCTACCCACTTCTCCTTTCCCTCAAATCCCTTTCTCTATTATTTATATTCTCCAAATGAATGAGAACATATAATGTTTGTCCTTCTCAGATTGACTTACTTCACTCAGCATAATACCCTCCAGTTCCATCCACATTGAACGAAGCAAATGGTGGGTTTTCGTCATTTCTAATGGTTGAGTAATATACGTAAACCACATCTTTATCCATTCATCTATCGATGTACAATGAGGCTCCTTCCACAGTTTGGCTATTGTGGACACTGCTGCTAGAAACATCAGGGTGCAGGTGTCCCGACGTTTCATTGCATCTGTATCTTTGGGGTAAATCCCCAAGAGTGCAATTGCTGGGTCATAGGGCAAGTCTATTTTTAACTAAATGAGAAACCTCCACACAGTTTTCCAGAGTGACTGCACAAGTTCACATTTCCACCAACAGTGTAAGAGGGTTCCCTTTGTTCTGAATCTTCTCAACATTTGTGGTTTCCTGCCTTGTTAATTTTCCCCATTCTCACTGGTGTGAGGTCGTATCTCATTGTGGTTTTGATAAGTATTTACCTGATGGCAAGTGATGCCAAGCATTTTCTCATGCGCTTGTTGGCCATGTCTGTCTTCCTCTTGAGATTTCTCTTCATCTTTTTTGTCCATTTCATGATAGGATTGTTTCTTTGCTGTTGAGTTGAATAAGTTTTTTATAGAACTAGGATACTAACCCTTTATCTGATACGTCATTTGCAAATACCTTCTCCCATTCTGTAGTTTGTCTTTTAGTTTTGTTGACCGTATCCTTTGCAGTGCAAATGCTTCTTTTTTCATTTATGACAGTCAGAGAGACAGAGAGAGAGAGAGAGAAACAGAGAGAGGCAGAGACACAGGCAGAGGGAGAAGCAGGCTCCATGCACTGGGAGCCTGATGGGGCTTGATCCCGGGTCTCCAGGATCGCGCCCTGAGCTGAAGGCAGGAGCTAAACCACTGCACCACCCAGGGATGCCCTGCAAAAGTTTCTTATCTGGATGAAGTCCCAATAGTTCATTTTTGCTTTTGTTTCTTTTGCCTCCATTTGCAAAAAAATTACTGTGACCGAGATCAAAAGGCTGTTCCCTGTGTTCTCCTCTAGGATTTTGAGGGAATCTTGTCTGACATTTAGATGTTTTATCCAGTTTGCTTTTGTCTTTGTGTATGGCGCAGAAGAGTAGTCTAGTTTCATTCTTCTCCATGTGGATGTCCAATATTCTCAGCACCATTTACTGAAAAGACTGTATTTCTTCCAGTAGATAGTCTTTCCTCCTTTGTCGAATATTCGTTGACCATAAAGTTGAGGGTCCAATTCTGGGTTCTCTATTCTGTTCCATTGATCTATATGTCTGTTTTTGTGCCAGTACCACACTGTCTTGATGACCACAGCTTTGTGGTACAACTGGAAATCTGGCATTGTGATGCCCCCAGATATGGTTTTCTTTTTTAAATTCCCCTGGCTATTCGGGGTCTTTTCTGATTCCACACAAATCTTAAAATAAATTGTTTAACTCTCTGAAGAAAGTCCATGGTATTTTGATAGGGATTGCATTAAACATGTAAATTGCCATGGATAACATTGACATTTTCACAATATTAATTCTGCCAATTCATGATCATGGAATACTTTTCCATCTCTTTGTGTCTTCCTCAATTTCTTTCAGAGGTGTTCTATAGTTTTAGGATATAGATCCTTTACCTCTTTGGTGAAGTTTTTCCTAGGTATCTTATATCTTTGGGTGCAATTGTCAGAGTGATTGACTCCTTAATTTCTCTTTCCTCAGTCTCATTGTTAGTGTATAGAAATGCCACTGACTTCTGGGCATTGCCTTTGTATCCTGCACACTGCCAAACTGCTGTATAAGTTCTAGCAATCTTGGGGGGAGGCTTTTGGGTTTTCTATGTAGAGTATCATGTCATTAGTGAAGAGGGAAAATTTGAATTTTTCTTTGCCAATATTTTTTTTGCCAATTTTAATACATTTTATGTGTGTTTGTTGTCTGATTGCTGAGGCTAGGACTTCCAGTACTATGTTGAATAGCAGTGGTGAGAGTGGACATCCATGTCTTGTTCCTGATCTTAGCGGAAAGGCTCCCAGTGCTTCCCCATTGAGAATGACATTTCCTGTGGGCTTTTCATAGATGGCTTTTAAGATGTTGATGAATGTTCCCTCTATCTCTACACTCTGAAGAGTTTTGATCAGAAATGGATGCTGTATTTTGTCAAATGCTTTCTCTGCATCTATTGAGAGGATCATATGGTTCTTGGTTTTTCTCTTGCTGATATGATGAAACACATTGATTGTTTTATGAGTGTTAAACTAGCCTTGTGTCCTGGGTGTAAATCCTACTTGGTCATGGTGAATTATTTTCTTAATGTGTTGTTGGATCCTACTGGATAGTAAGTTGTTGAGAATTTTTGCATCCATGTTCATCAGGGATATTGGTCTGTAATTCTCCTTTTTGGTGGATTCTTTGTCTGGTTTTGAATTAAGATGATGCTGGCCTCATAGAACGAATTTGGAAGTACTCCATCTCTTTCTGTCTTTCCAAACAGCTTTAGTAGAATAGGTGGGATTTCTTCTTTAAACGTTTGATAGAATTCCCCTGGGAAGCCTTCTGGCCCTGGACTCTTGCATCTTGGGATTTTTTTTTTAATTTATTTATTCATGATAGTCACACGGAGAGAGAGAGAGAGAGGCAGAGACACAGGCAGAGGGAGCAGCAGGCTCCATGCACCGGGAGCCTGACGTGGGATTCGATCCCGGGTCTCCAGGATCGCGCCCTGGGCCAAAGGCAGGCGCCAAACCGCTGCGCCACCCAGGGATTTCTCTTGGGCGGTTTTTGATGACGGCTTCAATTTCCTCCCTGGTTATTGGCCCGTTCAGGTTTTCTATTTCTTCCTGTTACAGTTTTTGTAGTTTGTGGCTTTCCAAAAATACGTCCATTTCTTCTAGCTTGTCTAATTTATCGGTGTATAGCTGTTCATAATATGTTTTAAATTCGTTTGTATTTCCTTGGTGTTGGTAGTGATCTCTCCTTTCTCATTTATGATTTTATTGAGTCCTCTCTCTTATTTTTTTAAATATTTTATTTATTTATTTATTTATTTATTTATTTATTTATTTATTTATTTATTTATGATAGTCACACACACACACAGAGAGAGAAGCAGAGAGACATAGGCAGAGGGAGAAGCAGGCTCCATGCACCGGGAACCTGATGTGGGATTCGATCCCGGGTCTCCAGGATCGCGTCCTGGGCCAAAGGCAGGCGCTAAACCGCTGTGCCACCCAGGGTTCCCTCTCTTGTTTTTAATAAGGCTGGCTAATGGTTTATCTATCTTATTAATTATTTCAAAGAACCAAATCCTGGTTTTGTTGATCTGTTTCACAGTTCTTCTTGTCTCGATTTCGTTGAGTTCTGCTCGAATCTTTATTAAATTCTTCTCCTGGGTGTAAGATCCATTTATGTTTTTTCTCTAGCTCCTTTAGGTGTAAGGTTGGCTTTTTTAAATTTAGTTTTTATTGGTGTTCAATTTACCAACATACATAATAACCCCCATGCCATTCACTACCACCCCCCGCCCTCCTCCCCTTCTACCACGCTTAGTTCGTTTCCCAGAGTAAGCAGACTTTACTTTCTGTCTCCCTTTCTGATATTTCCCACACATTTCTTCTCCCTTCCCCTATATTCCCACCCACTATTATTTATATTCCCCTAATGAGTGAGAACATATAATGTTTGTCCTTCTCCGACTGACTTACTTAACTCAGCATCATACCTTCCAGTTCCATCCATGTTGAAACAAATGTTAGGTATTTGTCATTTCTAATAGCTGAGTAATATTCCATTGTATACATAAACCACATCTTCATGTTCCACTCATCTTTGGATGGACACCGAGGCTCCTTCCACAGTTTGGCTACTGTGGCCATTGCTGCTATAAACATTTGGGTGCAGGTGTCCCAGTGTTTCATTGCATCTGTATCTTTGGGGTAAATCCCCAACAGTGCAATTGCTGGGTCATAGGGCAGGTCTATTTTTAACTCTTTGAGGAACCTCCACACAGTTTTCCAGAGTGACTGCACTAGTTCACATTCCCACCAACAGTGTAAGAGGGTTCCCTGTTCTCAGCAACCTCTCCAACATTGTGGTTTCTTGCTTTGTTTGACCCATTCTCACTGGTGTGAGGTTGTATCTCATTGTGGCTTTGATTTGTATTTCCCTGTTGGCAAGTGATGCAGAGCATTTTCCCATATGCATGTTGTTCATGTCTGTTTTCCTCTGTGAGATTTCTCTTCATGTTTTTGCTCATTTCATGATTGGATTGTTTGTTTCTTTGGTGTTGAGTTTAATAAGTTGTTTATAGATCCTGGAAACTAGCCCTTTATCTGATACGTCATTTGCAAATATCTTCTCCCATTCTGTAGGCTGTCTTTTAGTTTGTTGACTGAATCCTTTGTTGTGCAGAAGCTTCTTATCTTTTTAAAGATTTATTTTTTTTAATTTTTATTTATTTATGATAGTCACAGAGAGAGAGAGAGAGGCAGAGACACAGGCAGAGGGAGAAGCAGGCTCCATGCACTGGGAGCCCGATGTGGGATTCGATCCTGGGTCTCCAGAATCGCGCCCTGGGCCAAAGGCAGGCGCCAAACCGCTGCGCCACCCAGGGATCCCAGAAGCTTCTTATCTTGATGAAGTCCCAATAGTTCATTTGTGCTTTTGTTTCTTTTGCCTTCATGGATGTATCTTGCAAGAAGTGACTGTCGCCAAGTTCAAGAAGGTGTTACCTGGGTTCTTCTCTAAGATTTTGATGGAATCTAGTCTCACATTTAGATCTTTCATCCATTTTGAGTTTATCTTTGTGTATGGTGAAACAGAGTGGTCTAGGCTCATTCTTCTGCATGTGAATGTCCAATTTTCCCAGCACCATTTATTGAAGAGTCTGTCTTTCTTCCAGTGAATAGTCTTTCCTCCTTTTTCAAATATTAGTTGACCATAAAATTCAGGGTCCTCTTCTGGGTTCTCTATTCTGTTCCATTGATCTATGTGTCTGTTTTTGTGCCACAACCACACTATCTTGATGCCCACAGCTTTGTAGTACAACCTGATATCTGGCATTGTGATGCTCCCAGATTGGCTTTATTTTTTTAAAATTCCCCTGGCTATTCAGGGTCTTTTCTGATTCCACACAAATCTTAAAATAATTTGTTCTAACTCTCTAAAATAAATCCATGGTATTTAAATAGGGATTGCGTTAAACATGTATATTGCCATGGGTAACATTGACATTTTCACAATATTAATTCTGCCAATCCATGAGCATGGAATATTTTCCATCTCCTTGTGTCTTCCTCAATTTATTTCAGAAGTATTCTATAGTTTTGAGGGTTTAGATCCTTTACATTGTTGGTTAGGTTTATAGCTAGGTATCTTAACCTTTTGGATGCAATTATAAATGATATTGACTCCTTAATTTCTCTTTCTTCAGTCTCATTGTTAGTGTATAGAAATGCCACTGATTTCTGGGCATTGATTTTGTGTTTTGCCACGTTACCAAATTGATGTATGAGTTCTAGCAATCTTGGGGTGGAGGCTTGGGTTTTCTATGTAGAGCATCATGTCATTGGCGAAGAGGGAGAGTTTGACTTCTTCTTTGCCAATTTGAATGCCTTTAGTGTCTTTTTGTTGTCTGATTGCTGAGGCTAGGACTTCCAGTACTATATTGTATAGCAGTGGTGAGAGTGGACATCCGTGTCTTTTTCTGATCTGAGGGGAAAGGCTCCCAGTGCTTCCCCATTGAGAATATTTGCTATGGACTTTTCGTTTATGGCTTTTAAGATGTTGAGGAATGTTCCCTCTATCCCTACACTCTTAAAGTTTTGATCAGAAATGGATAATACATTTTGTCAAATGCTTTCTGTGCATCTTATGAGAGGATCATAAGGTTTTTGGTTTTTCTCTTGCTGATATGATGAATGACATTGGTTGTGTTATGGGTGATGAACCAGCCTTGTGTCACAGGGACAAATCCTACTTGGTCATGGTGAATTATTTTCTTAATGTATTGTTGGATCCTATTGACCAGTATCTTGTTGAGAATTTTTGCATCCATGTTCATCAGGGATATTGGTCTGTAATTCTCCTTTTTGGTGGGGTCTTTGTCTGGTTTTGGAATTAAGGTGATGCTGGTCTCATAGAATGAATTTGAAGTACTCCATCTCTTTCTATCTTTCCAAACACTTTAGAAGAATAGGTATGGTTTCTTCTTTAAACGTTTGATAGAATTCCCCTGGGAAGCCATCTGGCCCTGGACTCTTGTGTCTTGGGAGGTTTCTGATGACTGTTTCAATTTCCTCCCTGGTCATTGGCCTGTGCAGGTTTTCTATTTCTTCCTGTTCCAGTTTTGGTAGTTTGTGAAATTCCAGGATGCGTCCATTTCTTCTAGATTGCCTAATTTATCGGTGTATAGCTGTTCATAATATGTTTTTAAAATTTTGTATTTCCTTGGTGTTGGTAGTGATCTCTCCTTTCTCATTCATTATTTTATTAATTTGGGTCTTCTCACTCTTCTTTTTAATAAGGCTGCCTAATGGTTTATCTATCTTATTAATTCTTTCAAAGAACCAACTCCTGGTTTTGTTGATCTGTTCCACAGTTCTTCTGGTCTCGATTTCGTTGTGCTCTGCTTGAATCTTTATTAACTCTCTTTTTCTCCTTGGTGTAGGATCTATTTGCTGTTTTTTCTCTAGCTCTTTTTTTTGTGTCAGGTTAGCTTTTGTTTTTGAGTTCTTTCCAGTTTTTGAATGGATGCTTGTATTACGATGTATTTCCCCCTTAGGACTGCTTTTGCTGCATCCCAAAGATTTTGAACAGTTGTATCTTCATTCTCATGAAGTTTCCCTGAAACTTTTATATTCTTCCTTAATTTTCTGGTTGACCCTTTCGTCTTTTAGCAGGATGGTCCTTAACCTCCACGTGTTTGAAGTCCTTCCAAACTTCTTGTTGGGATTTAGTTCTAATTTCAAGGCATTATGATCTGAGAATATGGAGGGGATGATGCCATCTTTTGGTATTGGTTAAGACCCATTTTGTGACCCTGTATGTGGTCTATTCTGGAGAAAGTTCCATGTGCATTTCAGAAGAATGTGTATTCAGTTGAGTTTGGATATAAAGTTTTGTGGATATCTGTGAAATCCTCTGGTCCAGTGTATCATTTAAAGGTCTCGTTTCTTTGGAGATGTTGTACTTAGAAGACCTATCATGTATAGAAAGAGCTGGATTGAAGTCACCACTATAAGTGTATTATTATCTAAGAATTTCTTCAGTTTAGTTATTATTTGGTTTAAATATGTGGCAGCTCCCACATTCGGGGCATATATATTGTAGATTGTTAAGTCCTCTTGTTCGATAGATCCTTTAAGTATGAGATAGTGTCCCTCTTCATCTCTCACTACAATAGTCGGTGTAAATTTTAGTTCATCTGATATAAGGATGGCTACCCCTGCTTTCTTTTGAGGACCATTTGAATGGTAAATGGTTCTCCAACTTTTTATTTTCAGGCTGTAGCTGTCCTTTTGTCTAAAATGGGTCTCTGTATACAGCAAATAGATGGGTCCTGCTTTTTTATCCAGTCTGAAACCCTGTGCCTTTTGATGGGGTCATTAAGCCCGTTCACGTTGAGAGTTACTTTTTTAAAAATTTTTATTTATTTATGATAGTCACAGAGAGAGAGAGAGAGACACAGGCAGAGGGAGAATCAGGCTCCATGCACCGGGAGCCCGACGTGGGATTCGATCCCAGGTCTCCAGGATTGCACCCTGGGCCAACAGCAGGTGCCAAACCGCTGTGCCACCCAGGGATCCCTACGTTGAGAGTTATTACTGAGAGATATGAGTTTAGTGTCATCATGATATTTATTCAGTCCTTATTTTTGTGGATTATTCGACTGAACTTCTTTTTTTTAAATTTTTATTTATTTATGATAGTCACACACAGAGAGAGTGAGAGAGGCAGAGACACAGGCAGAGGGAGAAGCAGGCTCCATACACCGGGAGCCTGACGTGGGATTTGATCCCGGGTCTCCAGGATCGCGCCCCGGGCCAAAGGCAAGCGCCAAACCGCTGCGTCACCCAGGGATCCCTTGACTGAACTTCTTAAAGGGGAATTTTAAGAGTCCCCCTTAAAACTTCTTGCAGAGCTGGTTTGGAGGTCACATATTCTTTCAGTTCCTACCAGTCTGGAAGGTCTTTATCTCTCCTTCCATTTTGAATGAGAGCCTCGCTTTTAAAGTATTTTTGGTTGCATGTTCTTCTCATTTAGGGCCCTGAATATATCCTGCCAGCCCTTTCTGGCCTGCCAGCTCTCTGTGGAGAGGTCTGCTGTTATGCTAATACTCCTCCCCATAAAAGTCAGGGATTTCTTGTCTCTTGTTGATTTAAGGATCTTCTCTTTATCTTTGAAATTTGTTGCTTAACTCTTAAATGTCGAGTTGTTGAATGGTTTTTATTGATTTGGGGAGGTTTCTCTCTATTTCCTGGATGTGAATGCCTGTTTCCCTTCCCAGATTAGGAAAGTTTTCAGCTAGAATTTGTTCAAATACATATTCTGGACCTCTGGCCCATTCGGTGCCCTTGGAAACCCCCATTAAATATAGGTTTTTCTTCCTCAGGCTGTCGTTTAATTCCCTTAATCTATCTTCATGGTCTTTTAATTGTTTGTCTCTTTTATCCTCAGTTTCCCTCTTTGCCATCAACTTCTCTTCTATGTCACTCACTCGTTCTTCCACCTCTTTAACCCTCATCATTAGGACTTCTTGTTTGGATTGCATCTCATTCAATTGATTTTTAATTTCTGCCTGATTAGATATTAATTCTGCAGTCATGAAGTCTCTTGAGTCCTTTATGCTTTTTTCTAGAGCCACCAGGAGCTGTATAATAGTGCTTCTGTATTGGCTTTCTGATATTGAATTGTAATCCAGATTTTGTAACTCTGTGGGAGAGAGGACTGTTTCTGATTTTTTCTTTTGAGGTGAGGTTTTCCTTCTAGTCATTTTGCTCAGTGCAGAGTGGCCAAAAGCGTTTGTATTGGGAAAAGGATAAAAAGAGAGGATGGAAAGAAGGAAAGAAAAGAGAAAGAGAAAAAAGAAAAAAGGAAGAGAAAAGAAAAAAAGAAGAAGAAAAAGAGAAAGAAAAAGAAAGAAAGGAAAAAAGGGGGAAGTAAAGAAATCAAAAAGCAAAACAAAAGAAAAAACAAAACAAAACAAAAAATACCACGGGGGAGTATCTTCTGATTCTGTATACTTTAAGTCCCTTGACTTCCCCTCGAACTTGTCCGTCTAGCTGGTCTTCTGGGGGAGGGTCCTGTTGTGCTGATTTTCAGGTGTTAGCACTTGGCGGAGCTGCTCTACCTCCTGCCTTATGCAGGGCTCAGTGGGGGTTGTTTACCCCATGCGTCCCCAGAAGGAACAACCCCAGTGGCTGCCGCAGCTCTGGAAACCTGGATTCAGCTCCTGCAGGAACTACTCTGTCTGCAGGGCCTGGAGGCTCTGGGGCGGGGCCGCTGATCTGCTCAGCTCAGGGCAGGAGCGTCCTTGCTGTCCTGGGCCCTCCCGGCCTCTGCCTGTCGCAGGGGAGTTCAGATCCTGGGCTGTGTCCTGGCGCCCTGTGCTCCGGGGCTTGCGCTGTTGGATTCATGCTCCCAGCCATGCAGCACCCTCTGTGCAGAGCTGCCGCTGGAGCCCGTCCAATCTGCTCCCAGAACCGCGCAGCCCACTCTGCATGGAGTCTCTTCCTCTGCCCGAGCCCCTCTGAGCTGCTGGTGGCTGTGCAGCCCCCTCCGCATGGAGCCTCTTCCTCTGCCCGAACCCCTCTGAGCTGCTCCTGCAGCGCAGCCCCCTCCCCGGATCTGCTGCTGGAGCCCCTCCAAGATGCTCCAGGTCCCGCCATGTGTGCTGCAGCCCTTAGGGAGCTCGGCGCACTCTCCTGGAGTGCAGTTCCTCTGTTACTCTCCCAGGGAGCCCGAGGGCATCCCTGACCTCCTGGGGTCCTGCTCCAACTCCCTGCTAGCCCCTTTCCACCCGGGAAGGTTCATGCAGCTCCTGCTTTTCCAGGACATGGCTCTCCTGTCCTGGGGACACTCGCCCTGGCCTCAGCCCGGCGCCTCGCAGGGCCCCTCCCCCTTGGATGCCTTTGTTTCTTTATTTCTTTTTTCCCATTTCCTACATTGGTAGAAGCATGAACTCTTCTCACTGTAGCATTCCAGGTGTTCTCTCTTTAATTCTCAGGCCGAATTCATAGATTTTCAGGAAAATGTGAAGGTTTTCTAGGTAATTTGGTGGGGACAGGTGATTTGGAGACCCTACTCTTCCGCCATCTTACCCCTTCCCTCCAAGGTTAGCTTTTGTATTTGAGTTCTTTCCAGTTTTTGAATGGATGCTTGTATGGCGATGTATTTCCCCCTTAAGACTGTTTTTGCTGCATCCCAAAGATTTTGAACGGTTGTATCTTCATTCTCATTAGTTTCCCTGAATCTTTTAAATTATTCCTTAATTTCCTGGTTGACCCTTTCATCTTTTAACAGGATTGTCCTTAAACTCCTCGTGTTTGGATTCCTTCTAAGCTTCTTGTTGTGGTTTAGTTCTAATTTCAAGGCATTATGGTCTGAGAATATGCAGGGGACAATCCCAGTCTTTCGATATCGGTTCAGACCCGATTTGTGACCCAGCATGTGGTCTATTCTGCAGAAAGTTCCATGTGCATTTGAGAAGAATGTGTATTCAGTTGAGTTTGGATGTAAAGTCTGTAGATATCTGTGTAATCCATCTGGTCCAGTGTATCATTTAAAGCTCTCATTTCTTTGGAGATTTTGTGCTTAGAAGACCTATCAAGGGTCGAAAGAGCTAGATTGAAGTCACCAAGTATAAGTATATTATTATCTAAGTATTTCTTCACTTTGGTTATTAATTGGCTTAAATATTTGGCTGCTCCCACATTTGGGACATATATATTGAGGATTGTTAAGTCATGTTGTTGGATATAGTGTCTCTCTTCATCTCTTGCTACAGTCTTCTGGGTAAATTTTAGTTTATCTGATATAAGGATGGCTACCCCTGCTTTCTTTTGAGGATCATTTAATAGTAAATGTTTCTCCAACCTTTTATTTTCAGGCTTTTCCTTCTATCTGAAATGAGTATCTTGTAGACAGCAAATAGATGGGTCCTACTTTTTTTTTTCCAGTCTGAAACCTTGTGTCTTTTGATGGGGTCATTAAGCCCATTCATGTTCAGAGTTACTATTGAAAGATATAAGTTTAGTGTCATCATGATATGTGTTCAGTCTTTGTTTTTGTGTATTGTTCCACTGAATTTCTTCTTAAAGGGGTTTTAAGAATCCCCCTTAAAATTTCTTGCAGGGGGATCCCTGGGTGGTGCAGTGGTTTGGCGCCTGCCTTTGGCCCAGGGCGTGATCCTGGAGACCCAGGATCGAATCTCACGTCAGGCTCCTCATGCATGGAGGCTGCTTCTCCCTCTGCCTGTGTCTGCCCCTCTCTCTCTCTCTCTCCCTCTCTCCCTCACTCTCTATGTGACTATCATTTAAAAAAAATTTCTTGCAGAGATGGCTTGGAGGTCACATATTCTTTCAGTTTCTGCCTGTCTTGGAAGCTCTTTATCTCTCCTTCTATTCTGAATGAGAGCCTTGCTGGTTAAAGTATTCTTGGTTGCATGTTCTTCTCATTTATGACCCTGAATATATCCTGCCTGCCGTTTCTGGCCTGCCAGGTCTCTGTAGAGAGGTCTGCTCTTACTCTAACACTCCTCCCCATAAAAGTCAGGGATTTCTTGTCTCTTGCTGCTTTAAGGATCTTCTCTTTATCTTTGGAATTTGCAAGCTTAACTATTAAATGTCGAGGTGTTGAACGGTTTTTATTGATTTTAAGGGGGGATCTCTCTATTTCCTGGATCTGAATGCCTGTTTCCCTTCCCATATTAGGAAAGTTTTCAGCTATGATTTGTTAAAATACATATTCTGTGCCTCTGTCCCCTTCGCCGCCCTCTGGATCCCCAATTAAACATAGGTTTTTCTTCCTCAGGCTATCATTTATTTCCCTTAATCTATCCTCATAGTCTTTTCATTGTTTCTCTCTTTTTTCCTCAGTTTCCCTCTTTGCCAACAACTTGTCTTCTATGTCATTCATTCTTCCACCTCGTTAACCCTTGTCTTTAGGACTTCTAGTTTGGATTGCATCTCATTCAATTGATTTTTAATTCCTGCCTGATTATATCTAAATTCTGCAGTCATGAAGTCTCTTGAGTCCTTATGATGTTTTCCAGAGCCACCAGTAGCTTTATAATTGTGCGTTTCAATTGGCTTTCTGACACTGAATTGTAATCCAGATATTGTGGCTCCCGTGGGAGAGAGGACTGTTTCTGATTCTTTCTTTTGAGGTGAGGTTTTCCTTCTAGTCACTTTGCTCAGTGCAGAGTGGCCAAAAACAAGTTGTATTGGGAAAAGGAGAAAAAGGAAAGAAATAAGTAAGGAAAAAAATAAAAAAGGAGAAAAATAGAAAAAAAGAGAAGAAAAAGAGAAGGAAAAAATGGTGGGGGAAGCAAACAGAAATCATAAAGCAAAAAAAAATAATAATACACGGGGAGTATCTTCTGATTCTGTATACTTTAAGTCCCTTGATTTCCCCTGGAACTTGTCCGTCTAGCTGGTCTTCTGGGGAAGGGCCTGTTGTGCTGATTTTCAGGTGTTACTACTTGGGGGAGCTCCTCTGCCCCCTGCCTGGTGCAGGGCTCAGTGGGGTTGTTTTCCCCGTGAGGCCCATGGAGGAACAACCATGGCAGTGGCAGCTCTGGAAACCTGGATTTTGCCCCAACAGTAACTCCAGAGCTCTCCATCTTGCAGGGCCTGGAGACTCTGGGGCGGTGCCACTGATCTGCTCAGCTCAGGGCAGGAGTGTCCTCTGCCAGTCCCGGGGTGTGGTCGGATCCTGGGCTGTGTCCCTGCACCCTGTGCTCCCGTACCTGTGCTGTTGGATTCCTGCTCCCAGCCGCGCACCCGCCTCTCCATGGATCTGCTGCCTGAGCCCCTCTGAGCTGCTCCCAGAGCCATGCAGCCTCCTCAGCTCGGAGCCTCTTCCTCTGCCAGAGCCCCTCTGAGCTGCTCCCAGCCACACAGCCCCCTCAGTGCAGCCGCTTCCCGAGTCCCTCTGAGCTGCTCCGGGTCCAGCTGTGTACCCTGCAGCCCATCAGGAAGCTCAGCACACTCTTCTGCATGCCCTGCAGGTGTCTGTTATTGTCCCAGGGAGCCTGAAGGCATCCCTGCCCTCCTGGGGTCCTGCTCTAACTCCCTGCAGGTGCCTTTCTGCCTGGGAAGATTGGTGCAGCTCCTGCTTCTCTGGGAGGGAGCTCTCCTGTCCTGGGGACACTCACCCCATCCTCAGCCTGGCTCCTTGCAGGGCCCCTCCCCCTTGGATGCCTTTTGTTCCTTTATTTCTTTTTCCCCGTCTTCCTACCTTGATAGAAGCACGAACTCTTCTCACTGTAGCATTTCAGCTGTTCTCTCTTTAAATCTCAGGCCGAATTTGTAGATTTTCAGGATGATTTGAAGGTTATCTAGGTAATTTGGTGGGGACAGGTGATTTGGGACCCTACCCTTCCGCCATCTTGCCCCTCCTCTCGAGAGTCTATTTCTAATTGGAACTTATTTGTGACATGCCACCTTGTTGGCTGTATTGTACTGGCCACAAGCCAGTCACTGAGCACCTCTGGGTTACACAGGGATATTATGCCACATGTCAGGATCGCTGGGAGACATTGTGAAGTTTGCGGTCTTCACAGGCTAACATGAGGCAACTGGGTATCATTCTAAATAAACCGAACATGGGATCCCTGGGTGGCGCAGCGGTTTGGCGCCTGCCTTTGGCCCAGGGCGCGATCCTGGAGACCCGGGATCGAATCCCACATCGGGCTCTCGGTGCATGGAGCCTGCTTCTCCCTATGCCTGTGTCTCTGCCTCTCTCTCTCTCTCTCTCTGTGTGTGACTATCATAAATAAATAAAAATTAAAAAAAAATTAAATAAACCGAACATGAACACTACCCTGGACCCTAACTCCTAACAGAAAAGGAAACTCAAACCTACACCCTAACCCTAATCGTAACATGAATCTGGACCTAAACGTTTAACATTAACCTAATCCTAACTCAAATCCTAAACCAAACAGTAGTAGAACCCTAAACAGCAACCTAACCCTACCCTAAGCTGACCAGAACCTGGACCCAACACTAACCTGAACCCTAACACTAACACTAAACCTAAACCTAATATAAACCCTAACACTAATACCTAAACCCTAAACCATTAAAACCCTAAACCTAAAAATAAAGCCCTAAACCTTAACCCAAAATCCTAATCCTAACCCAAAATCCTAAACCCTATACCTAAACCTGACCCTAACTCTAAACCAAAACCCTAACCCTAACCCTAATTCTAACCATAGTTCTCATTGGATCTTAGATGTAACATACCATTGTGTTGGTTGTATCATATTGGTCAGAAGTCAATCACTAAGCTCCTTGGTGTACCCAGGGATACCTATGTCCCAGGTCAGCATCACTGGGAGCCATTGTGAAGGCTGTGGCCCTCAGATGCCAAAATGAGTCAACGAGGTATCATTCTAAATAGAACAGGAAATATTTGGACAGTTTTATTACATAAGATAACCATGTCTGCATCTTGTAACATTTTCACCCCATAGTGGTGCCCCCATTGAAATGAGGCTATAGGGAAAGTGATGATTATGATATTATGTTGCTGGAACCCGGGCCACTATGGTACTCCATACCACACCACACCCCTTCCAGTCAGTCCTCCATCCTTATATTAGCACTTAAGATCACAAAATACCAGCCCACAGGCATTATAAATATCATCCATAGACACGTGATGATGTCCCTAGAAAGTATATTTTAGTCTGCTACTACCGCCATACACGTTGTGAAAGTGGGGACTATGTACGAGACACAATGTGTTAGATAGGATGCAAACTGGGAAAACAAGCAGAGTAATAAAGCCTAATTCAGCTCTGTCTACTCAAAGCTATGACAGTATTTGCATTTTTAGAGACGTGCTATGGAATTTTGGGCTCATGATGTACAGTTAAGGAGATGACATGGGGTAAGCAGTCACATGCCAAGAAGGGACTGTGGATAGATCTGAATGAAGGAAGGGGCCCAGGGATGATTCTTGAAAAAGTGACTTCACTTCCTTGGTGACAGGCTCACAACTGATTTACAACTCTGGAAAGCAGAACTTGCATTCTAGAACTTCCCACTTTCCACCTTACTTAAGTGGGGACGGTCAAGAGAACAAGATGTTTTGTTACTGTTGTCCTACTTTCTGGTGCTGTGGACTCTCCTGAGTCCAGAGGGAGAGATTTTCATGTCACTGTAGACGTCAGCATGGCCCTCTTCTCTGAATCTTCTGTTTTAGTGTCGGGAGACATCAAGAGGTACCACCAGGCAACATGGGACAACTCACTGGAGTGCAGAAAACACCGTGATCTTAGCTGAGTGGGCTCAATCCTCTTACCTCTCATTGTGTGTGTGTGTGTGTGTGTGTGTGTGTGTGTGTGTGTGTGAAGGGCCAGAGGAGAGGAACATGCCCTTCCTTGACAGAAACCAGCTTCCAGGTGATGATCTTTGTGTTCAGAACCTAGGTCATAGCAGGCAAGAGGAGAAGGCAAGTGCTGTGGACCAAGCGCAATCTCAAATGTTAATCATGAACTCAAAGGTCTCTTTCATTTCTTCCTCCTTGCCAGATATCTTTTCATCTACTCCTCTGGCCTAAGCTGGAGAAGAGGGTTTCTAATGGGGATATCCCCTTGTAGTAATGTCCATGGAAGACCCTAATGTCTCTTGGCCCTGTTTATATGAGGCACTGTAGTTGCGAGCTACACCCAGGAGATATTGTAGGATATGACCTGTGCCTTCAAAGATTCTAACTCCCTAGACAATTACCAGGTGCACCAGACAAACAAGGATCAGTGGTCTTCTGAGGTGAGGAGGGGAAGTGGGTTCTTCGCACATATATGGCCCCCACACAAACATGTATAGAAACCAGAGCCCCTCTGATAGCTTTTACACTTGAGTGTCCCACTGGCCCAAATGCAAAGAGATCTGAACCTCTACTTCTTAGCTCCAGCTATGTATAAGGTGGTAAGACACTCTTCACCTATGTTGGAACGGTACAGAACATATTTCATGTTTTTTACGAGTGGTGGTGGTAGTTTGTTTCACACAAAATAAGAAGTATATTTGCGTTTTACTACTATTTTTATTATTTCACCTCCATGTCTCAGATATCCTGTATAGAACCCAGCTCCACTGTCCCTGCAGAATGTCTCTGAGCCCTTACAAATTATCACACTAAGAAGAGTGATTTAACACAAAGGAAAGGATGAGGTGAAGCCATTCTATATGTTTTTTTTATAAAGTGTCATCTGTCACAATGCATCAGATCACTGTAGGCCCAAAAGGTCATGACCTGTGTCCTTATAGATCTTCATAGTACTCCATAAATGAGGCCATCTGCCAAAGGGATTGTGAATCCCTTCAAGGCCCTTGGCATTTTACCTGATGCCATTCTCTTGCAATTCCTGCAGTACTGTAAGGAACACCAGGAGTGTCCAGATGTTTGTGTCACCAAAAACTGTTTTAGTTGCTATATCTGCCATAACCTGGAACCCCAAATTGAGGGGAAGGCCTCTGATGCCTCCTGACACCAGTTGCTTACGGTCATTTTTGTAGAGATCCACTCAGGATATCTTGGATGAGTTGTTCCAAGCATTTAATTAGCCCATCTACCCTGATGAGCACAGATGCATCAAGCCACCCACTACATCAATTACCACTCTGAGGTGAGGCCACATTCAAGGTCAAACTCAAAAGGAGTAGATGATAAGGACAAGCCCAGAACTAAGAATAGAAACAATTGGCTTCCATGAGCCAGAGGAAGATGGTGGTTCTCCCCTGGCCCTTATACCCTAGATCAGGAACTGACCAAGCTACATCAGCTTAGGGGAAATGCCATGCAGCCCAGATAATTTGGTCTATTATCAGGCCCAACATATGTGATCTTGAGCAACATTTGACATTCTAACCCTCTGTTATCTCTCTGCTTGTGATTGTTTACTGATGACTCAAAGGCATTGTGGTCTTTGTAAAATCTAGTAGTTCAGAGAAAAGCTGTTGTTGCTCAGCTAACAGAGTGTGTTGAAGTTACCAATGGTTTACCATGTGTTCCCTCAAGCTCATGGTACTTTGAAGCCCAGAACATTTTTCTGTAGGGCACTAAAGTCCTCTTTCCTGTACAATTTCCTGAGGGGATGGGAGTATCTGGTCAGGGATCCAGACCCTGATCTTCCCAGGGCTTGTGGCTTCGAAGCTGACTACAGTGCCCTTCCTTATGTCTCTGGTGTGAAAAAATCAACCTTCTCCCTGGTTGAGGCTTGGACCATGCTGAAACTCAAGGAAGGCACAATGGATAATTTTGTACATTCCCTGGTGCCACCCTTCCATGATAGATGCCTCTAAAGCAACTCAATAATTTCCTGTATTCACCAGGTATTCACCACAGCCCAACAGGTCCTGGGCCTGCAGTTCCACAGGCGAATGACCACCTTATACATAGCACAGGGGGTGAGGCTTGCCTCTACTACCAGTATATTTGGATAATGTCACTGCACTTCTCTCAGCTTACTTTTCCTCCTCTTAGAAGTGCTATGGTAAGAGTATGAACCTCGGGATCCCTGGGTGGCGCAGCGGTTTAGTGCCTGCCTTTGGCCCAGGGCGCGATCCTGGAGACCCGGGATCGAATCCCACGTTGGGCTCCCGGTGCATGGAGCCTGCTTCTCCCTCTGCCTATGTCTCTGCCTCTCTCTCTCTCTGTGTGACTATCATAAAAAAGAGTATGAACCTCATGGGGCTACTGTGGGAAATCCTGGGATAAAACATGGCATAGTCTTATCTGGTGCCTAGGCCTGTAGAAAAGGCTGCTGCACATCATCATGTGTAGCATTTCTCTATCCCCAGAGAAGAAGGTCTCCACATCAATCCTCATGGGCCTGTGGCACTCTGGGTATACAGAAGCACTTAGAAAGTAGGCTGTTTTCCTGTTGTAAAAGGACTTCTGTTATTCCATCTAACTGGTCCTGCTACTTGTCCTTTATATGCTCATAATACCGGTAACTGGGGAAAGAGACAACAACTCAAGGTCCACTCAGTATATGGAAAGTACTGGTTGGGATTCCTTCATCCAACAATATTTATTAAGCACCTGGTATTGCAGATACATTTCTAGTCACCAAGATTATTGAAGGAATACAGTAGATACAATGTCTTGGTGTCAAGTCTAATCACAGTGTCAGTCAATCACTCTACACATCATAGACACACATGCCCTTACTTTTTAAAAAATTTTTATTTATTTATGATAGTCAGAGAGAGAGAGAGAGAGAGAGAGGCAGAGAGACATAGGCAGAGGGAGAAGCAGGTTCCATGCACCGGGAGCCTGATGTGGGATTCGATCCTGGGTCTCCAAGATCACGCCCCAGGCCAAAGGCAGGCGGTAAACCGCTGCACCATCCAGGGATCCCACACATGCCCTTACTTTGTTAGATGTGACATCTTTATGGCTGCCCCATGGGATGAATGGATCCTCCCACATTTGGTCCATTAGGACGGACAATAATATCAATAAGGGCACTTGGTGGCTCACTCAGGCCTCTGCCTTCAGGTCAAGGTCATGATCCCAGGGTCCTGGATATGACCACTAATTTGTGCTCACTGCTCCGTGGTTTGCCTGTTTCTCCCATTTCCTCTGCTGCTCACCATGCTTATTTTCTCTGTCTTTCTCCACGAAATTAATAAATATCCTTAAAAGTTATTGTGAAAAGATCAAGTAACCATTTGATTGGTCTTTAAATCCAGAAGGAGGACCTTGATGCATCCAGAGAGAATGTTGGGAGACTACAGGGGTTGTGTATAGAGAGTGACTCTCATAGCCCAGGATCTCATAGATTTAATGATTTCCATTTTGAGGAATTCATTTTGGGCTCCTTCTGAAGAGGCAAATGAGTCAACTGGAGCAGAGGTTGGGATCCCTAAACAGACCCTGAACGCTAACACTATAACTAAACCTAAACCCTAATCCAAACCCCAACCAACTATAACCTAACCTGAACCCTAACCTCTACCCTACAGAACTCTAACCCAGAACATAACCCTAAACCAAATACAAACACTAATGAGCACACTAACCCCTCACCTTATCTCAAACCCGAACCTTGACCCTAACCGTAACCCTAACACAAACCCGGACATGAACTGTAATCTGAACTGGATCTGAACCCAATCCAAACACTAGTTGAACCCTAGCCAGAAACTGCACCCGACTCTACCAGACCTGAACCCAAAACCTAAACCGATTTCTAACCCTAAACCTAACACTAACCCTTAAACATAACCCTAAACCCTAACCCAAAACCCAAAGCCCTAAACATAAAAACTAACGCTGACACTCACACTAAATCCTAAGCCTAACCATAACCATAACCATAAACCTAATTTACCCTAACCTGAACCCCATCCAGAACCCTAAACCTAACCAAACACTACCCCATAACCCGAATGAAAATCTTGACCCTAACCTTAACCCTAACCCTTAACCTAACATGAAACCGGACCCGAACCCTAACCCTAACCCGTTCCTAAGCTGAACCCTAACCATAACACTATCCCGACCTGAACACAAACCTGAAACCTAACTCTAACACTAACACTTACCCTAACCCTAAACCCTAACCCTAATTCATAACTTTAAACCCTAAACCCTATCCCTAAACTATAACCCTCACCCTAAACCCTAACCCTAACTCTAATCAGAAACCCTAACCCTAACTCTAACCCTAACCCTAATCCCCACTAAACCTAACCATAGTTCCAACTGGAACTTACCTGTGACATGACATTGTGTTGACAATATCATATTGGTCAAAAGCCAGGAACTAAGGACCTCAGGGTTACACAAGGATACTTATGCCACAGGTGAGGATTGCTGGGAGCCATTGGCTGCCATCCTCAGTTACCAAAACGAGGCAACTGGGTCTCATTCTAAATATAACAGGAAAGGGGCACCCCCAGTGGCGCAGCAGTTTAGCACTGCCTGCAGCCTGGGGTCTGATCCTGGAGACCCAGGATCGAGTCCCATGTCAGGCTCCCTGCATGAAGCTTGCTTCTCCCTCTGCCTTTGTCTCTGCTTCTCAGTCTCTCTCTCTGAATAAATAAATTTAAAAAAATACTTATTAAAATAAATAAATATAATAGGAAAGATTTGGACAGTTTTACTATAATAGATGACCAGGTCTCCATCTTAGAGCATTTTCACCCCATTGTGGAGTTTCCATTGAAATGAGGTCAGTGGGAAAGTGACCATTGTAATATTACGTTGCTGAAACCCAGGCCACTTTCAAGTGGTACTCCGTGCCATATCCCACCCCTTCTTGTCAATCTTCAAACTTCAATTTGCAACTCAGACACAGGATACCAGCACACACGTGTTAATAAATATCATCCATAGACACCTGAGGATATTCCTAGGAAGTAGATTCGACCCTAATTCTACAACCGTGCAGGTTGGGAAAATGGGGACTATAGGAGGACACTGTGGGTTAGATAGGACAAAGAACTTGTAAAGCAAACAGGGAAATAAGGTCTGAATTCAGCTCTGTCACCTCAACGGTAGGACCTTACTTGCATTTTCAGAGAGTGTGGCTATAGCATTTTTGCCTCATCATGGATAGTTAAGGAGATGACATGGGGTAAGCATCTGCTGAAAGGGGTTCTGGATAGGTCTAACAGGAGGAAGAGGCCCAGGTGATGGAATCAAGAAACAGTGACTTCACTTCCTTGGTGGCAGGCCCACAATTGATTTAAAATTCTGGTAACCAAAATCTGCATTATAAAACTTCCTGCTGGGATTCCTGGGTGGCGCAGTGGTTTGGCACCTACCTTTGGCTCAGGGCGTGATCCTGGAGACCCAGGATCAAATCCCACGTCGGGCTCCTGGTGCATGGAGCCTGCTACTCCCTCTGCATGTGTCTCTGCCTCTCTCTCTCTATATATATATATCATAAATAAATAAAGAAAAAATATTTAAAAAAATAAATAAAACTTCCTGCTTTCAAGCTTACTTTATTGGAGATGGTCTGGAGAACAAAATGTTTTGTGCTGTTATTCTACTTTGAGGCGCACTGGGTCAGGAGAGTCCAGAAGGAGAGATTTTCATGTCGCTGTTGATGTCAGCTCAGCCTTCTGCTCCGAAGCTTCTGGTTATGTGTCAGGAGACATCAATACGTACCATCAATCAACTTGGGTTAGCTCACTAGTGAGCAGATAACGCTGTGATCTCAGCAGAGCCCTGTCTCATACATCTTACCCCTCATCGTGTGTGTTTCTGTGTGTGAGTGTGTGTAAGTGTGTGTGTGTGTCTGTGTAGATAGGACAGAGGAAAGGAACATGCCCTTCCTCAGCAGAAACAAGCTGTCAGGTGTTGGAAGCTTGATACATCTTATGTGTTCAGACGCAGGTCATAGAACGGAAGATGAGAAGGTGAGTGCTGGAGACCAAGCTCAATTCGAATATGTTAGTCATGAGCCCAAGAGTCTCTTTCATCTGTCTTTCTCCTTACCAGATATCTCTTCAGGTGCCCCTGTGTCCCGAACATGAGGACATGGTTTATAATGAGGGTATCCCCTTGTGGTGATGTCCAGGGAGGATCCTAATATCACTTGGTCCTACAGGGGCCAAGTATTAATGGGCCACTCTATTTGAAGCCTGCACCCAGGAGATCCTGGAAGAGATGGTTTGTAGCTTCAAATATTCTAACTCCCTAGACAATTTTCAGCTGCACCAGACAAACAGGGATCAGTGCTGTTCTGAGTTGAGAATGGGAAGAGCGTTCTCCACACAAATATGGCCCACAAAAAAACATGGAGAGAATCCTGGAGCTCTCCCAATGGGTTTCCACTTGAGTGCCCCACAGGCCTAAACGGAAAGAGATCTGAACCTCCAGTTCTTACCTCCAGCTACTTATGAGGTGGGAAAACATTCTTCACATATGTTAGAATGGTGCAGAATATATTTCATGTTTTTTGAGGAGTTTTGGTGGTAGTTTGTTTCACACAAGACAATATCTTTACATTTTACTACCATTTTTATTATTTCAACTACACGTCCCAGATATCATTGTCCTTGCAGAATGTTTCTGAACCATCACAAATCATTACACTAAAGACGGTGATTTACTATGAAGAAAGGGTGGGATGAAGCCATTCTATATGTTTTTTTTTTTTCATAATGTATTGTCTGTCAGAATACATCAGATCTACAGGTCATGAGCTGTGTTCTTAAGATCTTCATAGTACTCCAAAAATGAGGCCATCTTCTATAGGGATTCACCCTTCAAGGCCATCAGCACTTGACCCAATGCCATTCTCTTGCAATTCCTGCAGTACTGCAAGGAACACCCTTTGTGTCCCCACAGATTTTTTTAGTTGCTAGATCTGCCATAACCTGAAACCCCAAATTAGGGGGAAAGCCCTGATGACCCCTAACCCCAGTCACTGACTCTTTTTTGTAGAGATCCACTCAGGACATCTTGGATGAGTTCAATTACTCCATCTCCCCTGAATGCACAGGTGCATCAGGCCACCCACTACATCAACTGCCATTCTGGGGTGAGAACAAGTCACATTCATGGTCAAACTCAAAATGAAGAGATGAACAGGGCAAGCAAAGAACTCACACTGGAAACAATTGGTTTCCCTGGAGACTACAGAATATGGTGGTTCCTCCATGACCCTTGTACCCTAATTCAGGAGTTGACCAACTACCTTAGCTTAGGGAAAATGCTATGCAACCCATGCTTTGGTCTATTCTCAGGCCCAGATACATGATCTTGAGCAGCATTTGATGTTCTAACCCTCTGTGTTCTATCTGTAATGGGAATGATTACTGATGACCCAATAGCATACTGGTCTTTATAAAAGCTAGTAGTTGAGATAAATGCTGTTGTTGCTCAGCTAACAGAATGTGTTGAAGTTACCAATGGTTTACCATGTGTCCCTCAAGCCTATGGTACTTTGAAGCCTAGAACATTTTTTAAGGGCCTGAAGTCCTCTTTCCTGTGCAACTTCCCAAGGGGATGTGAGTCTGTGGTCAGGGTGCCAGACCTTTTGGTCTAATCCTCCAGTAATTCATGGTTTTGAAGCTGACTAAAGTGCCCTTCCTTGTGTCTCCGGTGTGAAAAAAAAAATCAACCTTCTCCCTGGTTGAGGCCTGGACCATGCTGATGCTCAAGGAAGGCAAAATGGATAATTTTGTCCAGTTGCTGGTATCATCCTTCCAGGATAGAACCCCCTCAAACAACACAATCATTTCCTGTATTCACCAGGTGTTCACCACAGCCCAACAGGTCCTGGGCCTACAGTTCCACATGTCATTGACCACCCTGTACACAACAGAGGGGGTGAGGCTTGCCTCTACTTCCAGTATGTTTTCGGAATGTCACTACAGCTCTCTGGGATTCCTTTTCCTCCTCTGATATGTTCTGTGGTAAGAGCATGAACCTCATGGGGCTACTGTGGGAAATCCTGGGAGAACATGGCATAGACTTATCTGGTGCCTGGCCCTGTAGAAAGGGCTTATGGGCTTGTTCATGTGTAGAAATTCTCTCTCTCCAGTGAATATCTCCACATCAACCCTCATGTGCCTGGCACCCTGGGTTTTCAAAAGCTCATGGATAGCTGACAGTTTTCCTTTTTTCAAAGGACTTCTGTGATTCTATCTCACTGTTCCTGCTACATGTCCTTTATGTGCTCAGAATACAGGTCACTTGGGGAAGGCAAAGCAGCTCATGGTCCACTCAGTATATGGAAAGTGCTGGGTGGGATTCCTTCATCCAATAATATATATTAAGCACCTAGTATTGCAGATAAATTTGTAGTCACTAAGATCATTTAAGGAATACAGTAGATACAGTGTCTCAGTCTCAAGCCTAATCAGAGGGTCAGTCAAACACTCTACCCATCATAGGCACGCATGTGCATTATTGGTTAGATGTGACATCTTCATGGCCCCCTTATGGTATCAATGGATCCATCCACATTTGTACCATTAAGATGGATGATAAGATCAAGTAAGTGTGGCTGGGTGGTCAGTTAGGTAGACCCCTGCCTTTATGTCAAGTCATGATCCCAGGGTCCTGTGTTTGAGGCCTACATTGGGCTCCCTGCTCAGTTTGGAGTCTGCCTCTCTCACTCCCTCTGTTGCTCACCATGCTTATTGTCTCTCTCTCTCCAAGAAATAGATATCCTTAAAATTTTTGGAAAAGATCAACTAACCCTTTGATTGGTCTTTGGATCCAGAAGGAGAACTTTGATGCCTTCACAGAGCACGTTGGGAGACTGCAGGTGTTGTAGCTGGGGGGCAACACTTAGAGCCCAGGATTTCATAGATCTCTTGATTTCTATTGGGAGGGCTTCATGTTTGCAGCTTCAGGTGAAGATGAAAATGAATCAAAGGGAGCAGGAGACAGGGCCCTAAACAGAACCCGATCCCTAACCCTAACCCTAAACCTAACCCTAACCCCTAACCCGACCTTAACGCTAATCCTAATACTAACCCGAATCCAAAACCTAACCCAAAACCTAACCCGAACCCGAAAACGAACTGAAACTTGAACCTTACCCTAACCCTAACCCTTACACGAACCCAGAATCAAACCGTAACCTTATCCTGAAAGCTAACCCAAACCCTAAACTGAACATTAATCAAACCCTAATCCAAACCCTACCCTGAAACCTAACCCTAACAAGAATCCTAATCCTAAACCTTATCCCCACCTTAAAACATAACCCAAATCCTAACACAGACCCTAACCAGAACCCTAACCTGAACCCAGCCCTCACTCTAACCCTAACTGTAATCAGACCCTATACCCTGACCCGAACTCTGACCCGAGTCCTGACCCGAATCCATAACCCAATCTCGAAACCGAACCAAACCCATGACCCTAACGTCATCCGAACCCAACCCCATACCCAACTAGATTCACTACTTTGAACCCATCCCAATCCCTAACCTGAACCTGAACACAAACACTAACCCTATATGGAGCATGAACGTGAACCTAACCATAACCCTTACCCGAACCTGAAACTTGACCATAACCCTAATGCTAACACAAAAACGAACACCAACTGAAATGCAAACCATAACCCAATCTTTAAACCGAACCCTAACTTGAACATTAGTCCAAGAGTGACCTGACATCTAACCTGAAGTCTTACTAGAACCTAACCTGTAGGCCATGTCTACGTTTTCCTCTGTGAGATTTCTGTTCATGTCTTTTGCCCATTTCATGATTGGATTCTTTGTTTCTTTGCTGTTGAGTTTAATAAGTTCTTTATAGATCTTGGAAACTAGCCCTTATCTGATACGTCTTTTGCAAATATCCTCTCCCATTCTGTAGTTTGTCTTTGAGTTTTGTTGACAGTATCTTTTGCTGTGCAAAACTTCTTATCTTAATGAAGTCCCAATAGTTCATTTTTGCTTTTGTTTCTTTTGCCTTCATGGATGAATCTCGCAAGAAGTTACTGTGGCCGAGCTCCAAATGGGTGTTGCCTGTGTTCTCCTCTAGGATTTTGATGGGATCTTGTCTCACATTTATTTTTTATTTTTTTTTAAATTTTTTTATTTATTTATGATAGTCACAGAGAGAGAGAGAGAGAGAGGCAGAGACACAGGCAGAGGGAGAAGCAGGCTCCATGCACCGGGAGCCCGACGTGGGATTCGATCCCGGGTCTCCAGGATCGCGCCCTGGGCCAAAGGCAGGCGCCAAACCGCTGCGCCACCCAGGGATCCCCTTGTCTCACATTTAGATCTTTCATCCATTTTGAGTTTATCTTTGTGTATGGTGCAGAAGAGTGGTCTAGGTTCATTCTATATTTGGATGTCCAATTTTGCCAGCACCATTGATTGAAGAGACTGTTTTTTTCCAATGGATATTCTTTCCTCCTTTGTCGAATATTAGTTGACCATAAAGTTCAAGGTCCACTTCTGGATTCTTTATTCTGCTCCATTGATCTATGTGTCTGTTTTTGTACCAGTACCCCACTGTCTTGATGACCACAGTTTTGTAGTACAACCTGAAATCTGGCATTGTGATGCCCCCAGCTATGGATTTCTTTTTTAAAATTCCCCTGGCTATTCGGGATCTTTTCTGATTCCACACAAATCAAAATAACTTGTCCCAACTCTCTGAAGAAGATCTGCCCTACAACCCAGCAATTGCACTGCTGGGGATTTACCCCAAAGATTCAGATGCAATGAAATGCTGGGACACATGCATCCCAATGTTTCTAGCAGAAATGTCCACAATAGCCAAACTGTGGAAGGAGCCTCAGTGTCCATCAAAAGATGAATGGATAAAGAAGATGTGGTTTATGTATACAATAGAATATTACTCAGCCATTAGAAAAAAACAAATATCCACCATTGGCTTCAACGTTGTTGGAACTGGAAGGTATGCTGAGTGAAATAAGTCAACTGAAGAAGGACAAAGATTATATGGTATCATTCATTTGAGAAATATAAAACATAGTGAAAGGGTACGTAAGGGAAGGCAGAAGAAGTGTGTGAGAAATATCAGAAAGGGAGACAGAACATAAAGACTCCTAACTGGGAAATGAACTAGGGGTGCTGGAAGGGGAGGTGGGTGGGGCTGGAGGTGACTGGGTGACCGGCACTGAGGTGGGCACTTGATGGGATGAGCACTGTATGTTATTCTAATATGTTGACAAATTGAACACCAATAAAAAATAAATTTATAAAAAAAAGAACCTAATCTGTACCCAAACCTGAACCCCAAACCTAACACCTAAACCTAAACCTAAATCAAACCTGAAACATATCCTGAATTCTAAGCTGACCCAAACTGACACTAATCTGATCCTGAACCCTAAGTTGAACCCGAACCCAAACCTTAACCCAAGTCCTTAACAGAACACTAACCAGAGACCTAACCTAAACCATAACCCTAACCTGAACCCATTCCTAACCTAATCCTTACCATAACTCTGACCCTAAACTATGAACCTACTGTGACCCAAGCCATGACCTGAATCCATAAGCCGAACTGGAGTACTCCACTGTGATCATCTCCCTGCTCAGAGGCAACTTGAAACTTTTAGTGGCATTTATCCCTTCAGTCTATCTGGTTTAGGGGAAGTGGCTTCCATGAAATTCTTATTGATTCATTCCATAAGTATGCATACACACTTGGGTACCTTGGTGGGCACATGGATGGAGCTGAAAATACCACGCATTGCCTGCAGTTAGGAACTCACAGTCTGGAAATGAACAAAAGCACACACACACAAAAACAAATTATTAAACACATTAAAGAAAAGAGCAATTGCAATATGCTACAAAACACTGTGTGCTGGGAAGCAAGGGTGGGGAGTCATTGGAGAGAAAGGTATGAAATGTCTCACTGAGGGTAACATTGCTGAGAAGAGAATAACAAAAGGTAGTTAGATCTGCTCACGTCTGGGTGCAGTGGATTGAGAAGAAAGGACCCTGCTGTAGATACTGACTAACAGAATCTGCTTTGGCAAGAGGAGGTGAAAAAGGTAACCAGTATACCTGAAGGGGAATTTGGAGGAGATCTGAGGAGAGGGAAGAGGGCAGGGAGAGGTGATGAGAGCTGGTAGACTGAGTTATGTATGGTTCTTCTGCTATGGTATTTCTAAATTTCTTGCATCACACAAATCATACATTTAATTTCTCACCAGTTATGTGGATGACAAATCCAGGCACAACTAGCCTTGGTTCCTCCACCTCATGGTATGTCAGAGGTTGTGGCTGTGACCTTATTGGAGGCTAGCCTGTCAGATGACTTTCTTCCAAATGACCTCAATTCTCTGGCACGTGAGATGGAAGACGTGGCAGTTCAAAACATCTCTGGTTGATTTTTGCTTCTGGGCTAGGGAAGAAAATGGGAAAGAGAAAGTTTCAGAAGTGGAAAATAGTAAGTGAAACAGGAGAGGAATTACATAAGTGGGAAGCTATTTCCAATTGATACTGAGATGTGACTTTTCATTGTGTTGGCTGTATCATTTTGGTCAGAAGCCAGTCACTTAGCACCTCAGGGTTACACAGGGATATTTATGCACTTGTCAGGATTGCTGGGAGCCATTGTGAAATCTGTGGTACTCAGAAGCCAAAATGAGGAAACTGGGTCTAATTTGAAATATAACAGGAAACAAGTGGACATTTATACTACAGAATATGACCATGTCTGCATCGTGGAGCATTTCCACCCCTTCATGGTGTCCCCGTTGAAATGAGGCCAGAGGCAAAGTGACCACAGTGATATTAGGTGACTGAAATTCAGGTCACTTTCTTTTTTTAAAAGATTTATTTATTTATTTATTTATTTATTTATTTATTTATTTATTTATTTATTTATTTATTATTTATTTATTTATTTTTTATTATTTATTTATTTATTTATTTATTTATTGTTTATTTATTCATGATAGATCTAGAGAGAGAAAGAGAGAGGCAGAGACACAGAAGGAGGGAGAAGCAGCCTCCATGCCGGAAGCCCAATGCAGGACCCAACCCAGGGACCCCAGGACCACGTCTTGGGCCAAAGGCAGGCACCAAATCAACGAGCCATCCAGGGATCCCCTCCAGGTCACTTTCAAGTGTACTCCATGCACATGCCACCCCTTCTTGTCAATATTCCATCCTTTAATTTGCGCCTCAGATACACAAGATACCACAATGAAAGCGTTATAAATATCATCTATAGGCACATAACGATGTCCCTAGGAAGTAGATTCTGCCTGATTCTACCACCGTGCAGGATGGCAAACTGCGGACTATGTGAGGGACATTGTGGGTTAGATAGGACACAGAACTGGGAAGGCAAGCAGAGAAATAAAGTCTGAATACAGCACTGTATCTATAATGGTAAGACTTTACTTGCATTTTCAGAAAGTTGTCTACAACATTTTTGGATCATGATGTACAGTTAAGGAAAGACATGTGACAAACAGTCATCTGCCAAGAGAGGGCTATGGATAGGTCTCACTGAAGGAAGGGGCAAGGTGCTGGAATCTTGAAAAAATGACTTCATTTCATTGATGACAGACCCACAACAGATTTAAAACTCTAGTAACCAGGACCCTGCATTCTAGAACTTCCAGGTTTCCTGCTCACTTAATTGGAGACAGTCAAGCAAACAAGATGTTATGTTGCTGTTGTCTTACTTTCAGGCCTTGTGGCTCAGGAGAGTCCAGAAGGAGAGATTTTCATGTCGCTGTCGACATCATTTCGGCCCTCTTCCTTAAAGCTCCTGGTTATGTGTTGGGAGATATCAACAGGTACCACAAGGCAACTTGGGACAGCCCACTGGAGAGCAGACCACACTGTGATCTCTTCTGAGTGGGCTCACACCACTTACCCCTCATTGTGTGACTGTGTGTGTCTGTGTGAGGGTGTACGTATTTCTTTGAGTGTGTGTATGTGTGTGTAGAGGGGACAGAAGAGAAGAACATTCCTTTCCTGGGAAGAAACAAGGTGACTGGTGATGGAAGCCTGATACCTTTGTGTTCAGACCCCACGTGATAGCAGGCAAGATGAGAATGTGAGTGCTGGGGACCAAGGTCAACTTCGAATATATTAGTCATGAGCCCAAGAGTACTTTCAACTGGCTTCCTCCTTGCCAGATATCTTTTCAGCTGACCACCTTTACTGACCTGGAGAACATGATTTCTAATGGTGGATTCCATTTAGGTGGTTTCCAGGGAGGACCATAATTGCTCTTGGCCCTGTACATATGGGGAACTCTATTTGCAGAGTTCCACCCAGGAGATCTTGGAGGAGATGGTCTGTGGTTTCAACTATTCTAACTCACTAGACAATTATCAGGTGCATGACGCAAACAAGTATCATTGCCATTCTTAGGTGAGAATGGGAAGAAGGCACTCCACACAAATATAGCTCCAACACAATCATTTAGAAAAACCTGTCCTCCTCCTACTGTTTACACATGCGGGCACTGCAGGCCAAACTGCAAAGAGATCTGAACCCTCACTCTTAACTGCCAGTGATGTATGAGGTGGGAAGACACTCTTCACCTATGTTTTAATGGTGTAGAATATGTTTAATCTTTCTTAGGAGTTGGGGTGGTTTGTTTGTTTCACACGAAGCAATGAGAATCTTTGGGTTTAACTATTATTTTTATTTTTTCACTTATGTGTCCCAGATATCCTGTGTAGAACCCAGCTCTACTGTCACTGCAGACATCCCGAGCCCTTCCAAATCATCACACATAAGAGGGTGATTTAACACAAAATGAAGATTTGGATCAAGCCATTCTATATGTTTCTCTATAACATGTAGTCTGTCAGAACACATTAGATAATTTTAGGTCCTACATGTCATGAACTGTGCCCTTAGAGATGTTCATAGTACTCCATAAATGAGGCTGTCTGCCACTGTGTTTTCACCTTTCCAGGCCTTTGTTACTTGCCCTGATGCCATTCTCTTGCCATTTCTGCAGTGATGCAAGGAGAAAATTATGTGTCTCCACAGACTGTTGATGGGGGTTTTACCTGCTAGACTTGCCATAACCTGTAACCCCAGATTGGGGAAAGGCCTCTGATACTTCCTGAATCCAGGAGCTGGTTCTGTCTTTTTTGTAGAGATCCACACAGGAAATCTTGGATGATTTGCTGCAAGGGTTCAATCACTCCATATCCCTTGACAAGCACAGGTGCATCAGACCATATGCTATATCAATTGCCGTTCTGGCCTGAAATCAGTTCACATTCATGGTAAAACTCAAGACCCAGAGATGATCAGAGCAAACCAAGAACCTACACTAGAAACAACTGGCTCTCCTGGGGCCTGCAGAAGAAGGTGGTTCTCCCCTGACACTTCCATGGAGCCCATACTTTGGTCTCTTCTCAGGCCCAATGTAAGTAATCTTTAGCAATATTTGTGGTTCTAACCCTCTGTGTTCTATATGCAGTGGGGATGTTTACTGATGACTCAATGTCATTCTGGTCTTCATAAAAGCTATTACTTGAGAGAAATGCTGTTGATGATCAGCGAACAGAATGTGTTGAGGTTACCAAAGGTTTACCATGTCTTCCCTCAAAAAAAATGGTACTCTGAATCTTAGAACTTTTTTCTGTGTGGGCACTGAAGTTCTTTTTCCTGTACAACTTTCTGAGGAGTCTATGGTCTGAAGCAGTCTCTGATATTCCCAATGATTCTTGGCTTTGAAGCTGACTACAGTGCCCATTCTTGTATCTCTGGTGTGAAAAGGAATCAACCCTGTCCATGGGCAGGCCTAGACCATGCTGATGCTCAATGAAGGCAGAATGGATAATTTCCTACAGTCCCTGGTACAATCCTTCCGCCATAGGAGCCTCTGAAACAACCCAATCATTTCCTATATCTACCAAGTGTTCCCCACAGCCCAAAAGGCCCCGGGCCAGCTGTTCCACAGGCGAGTAAAACCCCATACACAGGATTGAGGATGAGGCTCTCTTCTAATACTGCTATATTTTGGTAATGTCACTACACCACTCTGAGCTTCCTTTTCCTCCTCTGTGCTGTGGTAAGAGGATTAACCTCATGGGGCTACTGTGGGTAATCCTGGGAGAAAACATTGCTTGGACTTGTCTGGTGCCTGTCCCTGTAAAAAGGGCTGCTGGGCTTGTTCATATGTAGCAGTTCTCTCTCCCCAGCGAAGAAACACTCCACATCAACCCTCATGGGCCTGTGACACTCTAGGTTTACAGAAGTACATGGAAAGCAAGCAGTTTCCATGGTTGTAAAGGACTTCTGTGATTCCATTTAACTGGTCCTTCTACTTGTCCTTTCTGTGCCCAGAGTAAAGGTCGCTGATGGAAGACAAATCATCTCAAGGTCCACTCAGTATATGGAAGGTGCTGGTTGGGATTCCTCCATCCAATAATATAAATTAAGCACCATGTATTGTAGACACATTTCTATTCACTAAGATCATTGTAGAATACAGTAGATACAATGTCTTGGTAAAGTCTAATCAGAGCATCTACACATTGTAGACATGCATATGCATAGTTTGTTAGATGTGACATCTTTATGGCTACATCATGGGATGAATGGTCCACCCACATTTGGATCATCAGAATTGAAGATAAGATCAAGTAAGGGCACTGGGGCTCAGTCAGTTAGTTCTCTGCCTTCATGTCAGGTCATGATCCCAGTGTCCTGTGTTTGAGGTCTATATTGGGCTTCCTGCTCAGTTTGGAGCCTGCTTCTCCCACTCCCTCTGCTAATCACCCTGCTGATTCTCTCTCTCTCCAAGAAATTAATAAATGTTCTTAAACTTTTTATAAATGGTAAAGTAAAACTTTGATTGGTCTTTAGATTCAGAAGGAGAACCTTGATGCCTTCACAGAACACATTGGAAGACTACAGGTGTTGTGGCTGTGGAGTGAATCTAAGACACCAGTATCTCATAGATCTCTCGATTTTGGTTAGGAGCGCTTCATCATGGGGTCTTCCTGTGAAGAAGCAATGACTCAAAGTCAGCTGCAGATGGGTTTTCTAAGCAGAACCTGAAACTGAACAATAACCCTAACCCTAAACCTAATCCTGATCATGAACCCTCACCATAACTCGAAACCAACCCGAACCTGAACCCTGGACTAGAACCCTCACTATAACCTCAACCCTACCTGAACCCAAACATCAATCAAACCTTAAAAAGAATCCTAACCCAACCATTATGGAGAAGAAACCCAACCCAAAACTGAACCCTAACCCCTAACCCAAACCCTAACCCGAGCCCTAATGCAAACCCAAACCCTGAATGAAACCCTAACTCGAAATCTAACTAAATCCTAAACCAATCCATAAAAAACCCTAAGCTGAACCCTAATGCTTACCCGATCCCAAACCCTCACACTAATTGTAATTGCAATCTGACCCTAAAACCTGACTAAAACCCTGACCTGATCCCTGACCTAAATCTAAAACTTGATGTCGAACCCATACCCAACTTATAAGCTGAACCCCATCCAACCCAACCCCAACCCTAACCCCTATTGTGAACCCATCATAACCCCTGTACCATACCTGGACCTCTAACCCAAATCTGAACCCCAACCCCTCACTCTGGCATCTAACACTTACACTAAGACTAGCCTGTAACCTTAGCACCTAACTCGATTCCTTACACTAACTCTAACACCTAACCCTGATCCTGACCCTGAGGCTAAATCTAAATTCACCAAATGAGATGCTAGTATCAAACTGCCTTCTAGTCACTCTTTTTTCTCATGGTTAGGTTGTTGGCACTTGCCTAACGGTTTCACACAGACATTTGAGATAGTTTCTTTTTCTTTTTTAAAATATTTGTTTATTCAAGAGATACAAAGACAGAGAGAGACAGAGAGAGACAGAGAGAGAAAGAGAGAGACAGAGGGAGAAGCAGGCTCCATGAAGAATTCCTGATGCAGATTCAATCCTGAGAATCCAAGATCATGTCCTCAGCCTAAGGCAGGTGCTAAACCATTGAGCCACTCAGGAATGCCCCTTTTGAGATAATTTCTAAGGTCAGCACGCAAGAGTATAAGTAATACCCGCTTCCTGCGATAACTTCTTTCTCAGACTTAAAATTAGGTCAGTTGACATACATGCAAACATATATGTGATATGGGTTAAAGCCTGACCAAAGATGATGATAGATTGAAACTACATTCTAGTAATGCTTATATCTCAGAGTTAAGTATATATCACAAGCTTATGCTTTCACAGTTCCTCTTCAGATAACTCCTCAATCGTTATTACTAGTGTGGTGCTGACTCTACTAGTATTAAGTGCTTCATGCACGTTCCCTAGGTGCTCCTCTTGACAACACCATGAGTGGCATGTATATATTATTATTTCCCTTTGCACAAGTAGAGAGAAGTGGAACATTTCCCAACAGGTAAATTTAGGAGCTGGGATTAGACCTCAGGCCTTTTGGTTCTGCATTGTTCTGTGGCATATGTTCTCTGGGCAGCCCATACACAGTAAAGGAGAGAGGGGGCTGCGCTGGAGCTGGAAGCCAATATGGCCAGTGAGACTCCTGAGCCAGGGGATACATGGGCCACATGTGTGTGGAGTCCTTCAGATGCCATCCACATCATCTCTCTTCCCTGTGCTGCGTTGGCAATGTTCTCCCAGGACCCTTCATCTGGGCGGTGTTTTGAAAACCTCTATTCTTACCCATGATATGACTCACTCACTTTCCAGATGGTCTCTCCTACCCCCAGATGAGAGAAACTGCCTGTCCATTTGTCCCTCAGGGTGGGCTCACAAACTACCAGTCCTCCTCCTCTGCTTGGTTTCTATTTCTGAGAAGGATATTTGCCTCTTTGGCCAACTTTCTTCTTCTTGCTTGATAATCCCACAATCTCTTTCCCTTCTGAGACCGTCTTCCAGGGTGTCTGTTTCCCTTCTCTCATAGGTTTGATCTTATGTAAAAGTTATGAGTTACATCCATCTCTTAGTAACAGAACATGAAACACGCAGATATAAGTGTGTACACTGACTGAAGGGTATTCACTTTTCACATGTAATAAAAGTCCAGACATATATTGTCGTTGGCACTGGCTCCATGCTTCAAGTCTTTCACATCTTTTTGGGCCAAGAAATGCACCTGTACCTCCTCCTCTCACAGCTATGTTCTAGGCAACATCTAGAGCAAGTAGGGAAGGGCAAGAGGAGCACATGCCACTGTCCCTTCATACATTACCTGTCTGTAATCCCAGCTAGCCACTTACACTTATGGTATGTTAGACACCCTGGCTGATGGGAAGCCCAAGAAATGGAGAATTTCCTGGGAATTTTGGCACTTAGGTTTCTGTTAAGAAACCAAAGAAGTAGATGTTGGGTGGTGTCTATACTTTCTCATTCTCCTGATGGAATTATTTGACCTGTTGAGGGTTGGTCATAAGGTTGACCAGGGGATGTTCTTGGGCTCCTCTAGTCTTAGTGTCTCATGAGAGGAGTAGATATTCCTAAGTTTTGTGTGAGCCATCATTGTGTGTGTGCACACATGGATGGATATGTGTGTAGGTGTGTGTGCATGAACAAGGGAGAGCTGGGGCACAAAGAAGGACACTGATGGCCAGTTCTGGCTAGTACCCCTCCCCATGGGCACCGAAACTGCATCCCATGGAAATGGGGAGGAATTTCCAGATTATCTTCATAGTGAATCAGAATGTGTCCCGAGAGCCAACAGGCTGTGGCACATTCTCCATCCCCCTGGAGAGAAGAGGCCACATCTGCACATTGCACCAGTTTCCTTTTCCCTGCCCTGGACCAACTGGAATAGAATGCCTAAATCAGAGGTGGAAAGTAATTCTCCCAAGGGGGGGTATATAATGTTTCTGAGGTCTAGAAGTTTGACATACACCTGTTCAATATCTTGTCAGGGAAGGTAGATAACACTGCTGATGTATTTAAAGAACTTTAAAAACAAGGAAAATCCATAAGTTAATGAGAAATTTTTTTCCTTAAGGATCTCACTTATTTGAGAGACAGACTGAGAAAGCTTGAGCAGGGACAGAGACAGAGGGAGAGGGAGAAGCAAGATATCCACCAAGTATGGAGCGTCATACAGGACTCAACCCAGTATCTTGGGATCATGACCTGGGTTGAAGGCAGATGCTTCATTCACTGATCCACCCAGAAGCTGCATTGTTTTGATATTGTGCTAGTGACTCCTTTCTCCACATTAGCACATTTTCATCTTTTCTGAAGACCTTTGGCATTTTGTGAATCCATTTCCATCATTTGGTACTCTTTTTAAAAGCTAGATTCCCCTTTGGAGAAAAGATAAGCCCGTGTCTCAGAGAAAATTCATCTGCCTTAAACTAGGGAGCCTGGGGGAATCATTGAGAGTGTAGGAAAGTTTTGGGCATTGGGCCCCTCCAACTTTTGTCCCAGATGTCTATGTATGTCAGGAGGCCTAGAGCATTTGAAGGTATCCAGCAGAGAATAGCAGTGTGCAGCCAGGGCAAAAGGTTTTAGGAGGGCGCTGGCTTCATTTCTGAGGCTAGAGAAAAACATTTAGACATCTTCTTTCCAGATCCATCCTATTCCTCATCCAAATGTAAAGTAGATATGCAAAGACAGAAAGAATGGTGTTTGCCAAGGTCTGGAAAGAGACAGGAGTGGGAAGTTTCTGCTCTTGGTAGAGAATTAATTATTAATTAATTAATTAATTAATTAATTTTAAAAATAAATTTATTTTTTATTGGTGTTCAATTTGGCAACATATAGAATAACACCAAGTGCCCCCCTCAGTGCCCGTCACCCAGTCACCCCCACCCCCCGCCCACCTCCCCTTCCACTTCCCCTAGTTTGTTTCCCTGAGTTAGGAGGATCTCATTTTCTGTCTCCCTTTCTGATATTTCCCACTCATTTTTTCTCCTTTCCCCTTTATTCCCTTTCACTCTTTTTTATATTCCCCAAATGAATGAGACCATATAATGTTTGTCCTCCGATTGACTTATTTTACTCAGCATAATACCCTCCAGTTCCATCCACATTGAAGCAAATGGTGAGTATTTGTTGTTTAGAGAATTTTAGTCGCACAAGAAGAAATGTCTTTTGAAGATGGGTTACAGGGATGTTGTCCAAAGCTATTAATATATTTAATATGCTTAAAAATACTGGAATATCTTAATGTAATTAATGAAATCAAAATATATACATTGTAGATTTGTACATGGTAGGTTTTTGATCATGTATATTGTACATCAATAAGATGTATTTCAGGGATGCTTCAGTGGCTCAGCAGTTAAGTATCTGCCTTCAACTCAGGGCATGATCCCAGGATCTGAGGATCGAGTCCCACTTCAGGCTCCCTCTATGTAACCTGCTTCTCCCTCTGCCTGTACCTCTGCCTCTCCCTCTATCTCTCTCCCTCTCTGTCTCCATGTGTCTCATGAATAAATAAAAACTTAAAAAAATAAATAAAATATATTTCATTTAAAAGATGTAAATAAAGAGAAATGAGCAAATACTATGTAGTCTTCCCTTTATACCCTCCAATTTTACTGCTGATATTTTATTTCAGACACTTTCCTGGAGACAACTTTGCCCAAACAAAATGTTCTCGTCACATGGCAAAGTACTTAAAGGCTTAAAATCAGAAAATTCAAAAGCATAAAAGAGCTTTTGAAAAGGTAATTTTCAGGGTCAATTTATTCCTCCATCAACTTTTCAAATCTCATACAAATTGAAAATTCTAATGCATTCACTTCAATTATCATTCAATGATTTTTTTAAAATCAGAATTTCTTCTTTTTAGGCAAATGGTTGGATATTTTAATCCATATCATAATCTACAGTCTACAGACAGGTCTTTTGTTTAAAGTTTTGTTTAGTTGTCATTACTTTTACCAAGTCAACTTTTCCAATCCTCATTATGATTATTAAATAATGTTGGTCCCAGATTTATTGACATAATTGACATAGAGCACCTCACATGTTGAAGGTAAACAGCATAATGATTTTACATTTCTCTATTGTAACACGATGATCAGAATAAGTTTGGTTAAACACCGTCATCTCTGATACATACAAAAATGCAATAAATAAATTATGATTTTCCTTGTGATGAGAATTCTCAAAATTTACTCTTACCAACTCTCCTATACACTATAAAGGAGTATTCACTGTAGTCGTCATGTTGTACAGTAAATTGCTAGTACTTCTTAAAGTTTAAAGTTTGTACCTTTTCCCATTTCCCTCAACCACCATTCTGGTTACCTCAATCAGATCTCTTCTTCTGAATTAGTTTTTCTTCTTTCTTTTGTTTTAGACTGCAAATGTAAGGGAATATATATATGTGCCATTCTGTCTCTCTCCTTTAGCTTGGCATAATGCCTTCAGAGTCCAGTACCATTACCACACATAGCAGGGTTCCCATTCTTATGGCTGACCCCTATTCCATCTACATCTAACACTTTATCCATTCACCACTGATGGGCATGGACATTTTCATGTCTTGGTTGTTGAGAATAATGATTCTTGATCATGGAGGTGCAATCAATTCCTAGGCATATTCTTCTCGTTTTCTACAGATATTATCCCAGAACTGGAAATGTTTGATCATAAGGTAGTTCTCTTTTTAAATTTTGAGGAACCATCATATTTTTTGCATATCAACTGTAGTCATTTGTGTTCCCAACAACAGTGCCCAAGGGTTCCCTTTTCTCCACATTCTTAGCAGCATTTCTTATATCTTGTCTTTTCTATGATAGATCTTCCAATGGATATGATGTGATGTCTCATTGTGTTCTTGGCTTGCATTTTTCTGATGGTAGGTCATGTTGTCTACTTGTTTATCATGTGTCTATTTTCTCTAGGGGAATCCCAGAGCACTGTACACTGCGTTAAGGTACAGGGACAAGACCAGTCTCCATAGGACCGCCAGGATCCTCATTTAGTTAGGCCTGGATGGGTGCAGGGTCACTCTTCTGGTTGATGTGAGGTCCCATATTTGTAATGAGGACAACAATGGAGAAGACAGGAAAAGGATAATAGGGAGGATTTTGAGGTCCTTTACTCAGCCCCTAGAGAGCATAGATCCTTCTCCTTTGCCTGGTGATTCTAGAAAGATACTGCCTTGAGGACACCCAAATAAAACTATCCTTTTCTTTGGTTGTGTGCCTGCCTGGGGCTGTAATGCTATAGATGGAGAACACGATCCAAGAGACTTCCTTTGCAATGGTGTCTAGTGGATTCTGCTGGAAAATAGCAAAGGAAAAACTCCTGAAGGGGCCACTGTGGTCATACCCCTCCCCAGAGACAACTTGAAACTTTTAGTGGCATTTATCCCTGTAGTCGATGTGGTTGAGGAGACATGGCTTCCATGAATCTCTCATTGATTCATTCCATAACTATACTCAAAGCACTCAGGTACCTTGATGGGGCCATGGATGGAGCTGAAAATACCATGAGATCCCTGCCTTTAGGAACCCTCAGTCTTGAGATGGACAAAAAGCACAAAAATAACAATGCATGGAATAAAAGAGCAAGTTGTGTAAGCTACACAACACTTTCCGCTGTAAAGGAAGGCTGGGAGTCAAGGGAGAGTATGGTATAAAAGGTCTTACTGATAGTGACATTGCTGAGAAAAGAATAAAGAAAGGGAGTTATATCTGCACATGTCTGGATGCAACATGTTGAGAAGAAAGTATACCTTCTGCAAATACTGACTAACAGAAGCTTGTTTGGCAGAGAAGTTGAAAAAGGCAGTCTTGTGGCTGAGGGGAAATGTGGAGTAGATCTGAGGAGAAGTAAGAGGGCAAGGATAGATGCTGAAGCCTGGTAGACTATTAAGTGATGTTTTGTACCGCTGCATTTATATTACACAATACTTCGCATATCACAAATCATGTATTTAATTTCTCTCTTGTTCTGGGGATGAGGAATCAAGGCACAAATTAGCTTGGATCATCCACATCAAAGTATGTCAGAAGCTGTGGCTTTGGATATATGGGAGCCTGGCAGACGACTTTCTGCCAAGTGGACTAAGTTCTCTGCCACATGAGTCTCTAATTGTGGCAGCTCAAAAACATCTCTGGTTGATTTTTGATTCAGGGATAGAGAAGAAAATGGAAAAGAGAAAGGGTCAGAAGTGGAACATGAGTGAGTGGAACAGGAGAGGAAATAGGAAATGAGAAGCTATTTCTAATTGTAACATAGCTGTGACCTGTCATCCTGTTGGCTGTATCATATTTGTCAGAATCCAGTCACTAAACACCATGGGGTTATACAGGGATAATAATGTCACAGGTCAGGATCACTGGGAGCAATTGTGAAGACTGTGGCCCTCAGAGGCCAAAACGAGGCAACTGGGTCTCTTCTAAATATAACAAGAAACAATTGGACAGTTTTACTACAGAAGCTGACCATGTCTGCATCTTGGAGCATTTGTCCCCATCGTGGTGCCCTCAATGAACTGAAGCCAGAGGAAAATTGACCATTGTGATATTATGTTGCTTGCAACCAGGCCAATTTCAAATGGTATTTGAGGCCTCATCCTGCACCTTGTTGTCAGTTTCCATCCTAAAATGATACACAAGATACCAGCCCAATTGTGTTATAAAAACCATCCATAGACACCTAATGATGTTCCTAGGAAGTAGATTCTGACCTGATTCTACCACCGTGCAGCTTGAGAAACTGGACTGTATGAGAGACACCATGGATTACATAGGACACAGAACTTGGTATGCAAGGAGAGGTATAAAGTTCTAAATTCAGCTCAGTGTCCTCAAAGGTAGGACGTTCCTTGCATTTTCAGAGAATTGTGGTTATGGCATTTTTGGCTCATGATAGACAGTTAAGGAGATAACATGGGGTAAGCAGTCATCTGCCAAGGAGGGGCGCTGGATAAGTCTGACTGGAGGAAGGGGTCCAGGTGCTGGAAACTTGACAAACTGACTTCACTTCTTCAGTTACAGAACAACTGATTTAGAACCCTGGTAACCAGGCCACGCATTCTAGTACTTCTCCTCAGCTCACTAGACTGGAGACAGTTGAGAATAAGATATTATGTTGTTCTTGTCCTACTTTCGGACACTCTGGGCTCAGGAGAGATATGTTGCTGTTGACATCACCTCATCTTTTTTTTTTTGGAAGCTTCTTGTTATGTGTTGGGAGACATCAACAGGTCCCACAAGGCAACTTAGAGCAGCCGCCTGGAAAGCACATCACATGGTGATCTCATCTGAGCGGGCTCACTCCTCTTACCCCTCATTGTGCGTGTGTTTGTGCTTGCATGTGTTTGTGACTGTTTGTGTGTGTGTGTGATTGTGTAGAGGAGACAGAGAAGAGCAACATGATCTTCCTGGGAAGAAACCAGATGCCAGGTCTTGGAACCCTGACATATCTTTTGTGCTCAGACCACAGATCATACCATGCAAGATGGGAAGTTGAGTGCTGGGGATCAAGCTCAACTTTGAATATGTTTGTCATGAGCTGAAAGGTCTCTTTCATCTGACTTCCTCTTTGCCAGATGTCTCTTCAGCTTCCCCTGTAGCCTGACCTATAGAACATGGGTTTTTTAAAATTTATTTATTCATAGAGACACAGCTAGAGAGAGAGGCAGAGACACAGGCAGAGGGAGAAGCAGGCACCATGCAGGAAGCCTGATGTGGAACTCGATCCCAGGTCTCCAGGATCACACCCTGAGCTGCAGGTGGTGCTAAAACCGCTGCATCACCAGGGCTGCCCTAGAATATGGGTTTTTACTATGGGTATCCCTTTGCAGTGTTGTCCAGGAGGACCCTAAAGCATCTTGGCCCTGTTCATAAAGGGCAATGATTTGATGAGCTGCACCCAGGAGATCCTGGAGGAAATGATCTGTGGCTTCCACTATTCTAACTCCCTAGAGAATTGTCAGGTACACAGGCAAAGAAGGATCACTGGTGTTCTGAGGTGAGAATGGCAGGAGGGTTCTCCACACAAATATATGGCTCCCACATCAGCACGGAGAGAATTCTGGTTCTCTCCCATAGTGTTCCAAATGACTGCCCCGCAGGGACAATTGCAATAGGAACTGAACATCCACTTGTAGGCTCTAGCTACATATAAGGTGGGAAGACACTCTACACCTATGATGGAATGGTGCAGAATATATTTCATGTTTTTGAGGTGTGGAGGTGGTATTTTGTTTCACTCAGAACAAAGAGTATTTTTGTGTTTCACTACTCTTTTTATTATTTCGCCTGCAAGTCCCAGATATCCTGGGATATCTGGGAAACCACCTCCATGAACACTGCGGAATGTCTCTGAGCCCTTATAATTCATCACACTAAAGGGGGTGATTTATTTTTAATTTTTAAATGAATTTATTTTTATTGTTCAATTTTCCAACATATAGAATAACACCCAGTGCTCATCCCATCAAGTGCCCAACCTCAGTGCCCGTCACCCAGTCACCCCTAACCCCTCCCACCTCCCCTTCACCACCCCTAGTTCATTTCAAAAAGGGTTATTTAACACAAAAGAGGTGGGATGAGGCCACTCTATATGTTTCTCTATTACATGTCATCTGTCAGAACACATCAGATCATTGTAGGCCCAACAGATTATGAGCTGTGTCCATATACTTCTTCATAGTACTCCATAAATAAGGCCATCTGCCACAGTGATTTAGCCTTTCAGAGCCTTCAGAACTTGACCTGATGCCAGTCTCTTGCCCTTCTGCAGTGCTGCAAGGAACATGTCTGTGTCCACACAGACTGTTTTAGTTGCTATATCTGCCATAAACTGGAACCCCAGATGAGGGGGAAGGCTTCTGAGGCCTCCTGACCCAAGTAGCTGGCTCTGTCTTTTTTGTAGAGATTCACACAGAAAATATTGGATGAGTTGCTTCAAGAGTTCAATGACTCCATTTCCCCCTGACAAGCACAGATGCCTAAGGCCACCAACGACATCAATTACCAGGTCTTGTCTGAGAACAGGTCACATTAATGATGTAAGTCAGGACCCAGAAATGATCAGAGCAAGCCAGGGACCCAAAGTAGAAACAATTGGCTCCCCTGTGGCCTGATATACAAGGTGGTTCTCCCCTGACCTTCCTCCCTAAGGAACAGATCAAGTTATATCAGCTTATGGGAAATGACATGCAGCCCTTTCTTTGGACTATTCTCAGGCCCAACATTTGTGATCTTGAGCAGCATTTGAGGTTATAACCCTCTGTTCTATCTGTAGTGGGGATGTTTATTGATGAATCAATGGCATACTGGTCTTTGAAAATGCTCTTAGTTGAGACAAAAGCTGTTGTTGCTCGGCTAACAGAATGTGTTGAAGTTACCAATAGTTTAATATGTCTCCCCCAAGCCAATGGTACTTTGAACCCTAGAACATTTTTCTGTGTGGGCACTGAAGTCCTTTGTCCTGCAGAAATTCCCAAGGGATTGGGAGCCTCATATCTGAGTGCAAGACCCTGATCTCCCCAGATGTTCATGGATTTGAAGCTCTCTACATGCCACTCCTTGTGTCTCTGGTGTGAACAGAAATCAACCCTGTCCCTGGGTGAGACCTGAACTATACTGACGCTCTAGGAAGGCAAAATGGATAATGTCCAGTCCCTGTTATCATGCTACCAGGATAGAAGCCTCTCAAACAATTCAGTCATTTCCTGAATCTACCGGTTTCAACACAGTCGAAAAGGTCCTGGGCCACCAGTTCCACAGGTGAGTGACCATCCTATATACAGCAGAATGGCTGAGGCTTAGCTATACTACCGGTATGTTTTGGAAATGTCATTGCACCTCTCTGCGTTTCCTTTTTCTCCTATGAAAAGTGCTGTTGTAAGAGTATGAACCTCATTGGGCTACTGTGGATAATCCTGTGAGAAATATGGAATAGATTTATCTGGTGCCTGGCCCAGTCAAGAAGGCTGCTGGACATTTTCATGTGTAGCAGTTCTATCCCCTGAAAAGAAGCTCTCCACACTAACCCTCTTGTGCCTGAGGAACTCTGGGTTTTCAGAAGCACTTGGAAAACAGTTTTTCTGTTTGCAATGGACTTCTGGAATTCCATATAGCTTGTGCTGCCTGTCCATATGTGCCTAGATTAGGGGTCACTGGGGTCACTAAGAGCAAAGCAGCTCAAGTTCAATCAGTATATAGAAAGTACTGGTGGAGAACCTTTCTTCCAATTATATAGATTAAGAATGTAGAATTCCAGACACATTTCTAGTCACTAAGATCATTGAAGGAATACAGTAGATACAGTGTCTCAGTCTCAAGCCTAATCAGAGTGTCAGACAAACACTTTATAAGTTGAAGATATGCATGCCTATAGTTTATTAATCTGACATCTTCATGGTAGCTTCATGGGATGAACCTATGCACCCAAATCTGTACCATTAAGATGGACGATAAGATCAAGTAAGGGCACTACATGGCTCTCTCATTAGATCTCTGCCGTTAGGTCAGGTCATGATCCAGATATCCTGTATTTGACCCCTACATTGGGCTCCTTGCTCAGGGAGCCTGCCTCTCCCTCAGCTACTCACCCTCTTTATTCTCTCTCTCTCAAATTAAGTCATATATATCCTTAAAAATCCTTGTAAAAGATCAAGTAGAGAAGTGGGCAAGATGCCAGAAGAGTAGAGACCCCAAGTCACCTGTCTCCACCAAATTACCTAGATAACTTTCAATTCCTCTGGAAAACATACTAATTTGGCTCAAGATTTAAAGAGAGAACAGCTGAAATGCTATAGTGGGAAGAGTTCACGCTTCTATCAAGGATCAAGGTAGGAAGATGGGCAGGAAAAAATAAAGAAACAAAAGGCATCCAAGGGGGAGGGGCCCCTTGAGGAGCTGGGCTATGGTCCCGCATCCAGTGAGCACCAGGAGAGGAAAGACACTTCCGGGGAAGCAGGAGCTTCACCAATCTTCCCTGACAGGTACTTTCAGGGAGTTGAAGCAGGATCCCAGGAGGGGTGGGGATGCCCTCAGCCTCCCAGAGACACTAAAGGAGGAACTGTGCCTCAGGGAAACTGCACCACACCCTGCAGCTGAGCTCCCTAAAGGGCTGCATTGCACACCCAGCAAAACCTGGGAGCAGCTTAGAGGCAGCTTGGGCAGAGGCTCTGGACAGAGTGAGCTGGGCAGCTGGGAGCCCAATTCCAGCAGCGCAGGCCCGAGAGCCAGGGTGCTATGGGACACAGCCCAAGACCCAGCGTTCCCCTGAGACAGGCAGAGGCTGGGAGGGCACAAGACAGCAAAGACACTCCTGCCACTGGGTGGCCCCAAGCTGTGCAAATCAGCACACCCACCACTGGAGCATCCAGGCCCCTGCAGACTGAGAGCTCTGTAGTTACTGCAGGAGGTGAATTCAGGGCTGGAGAGCTGGCCACCACTGTTGTTGTTCCTCCTGGGGTCTCACAGGACGAACAAACCCACTGAGTTTCACAGTGGCCTCACAGGATAAACAAGTTAAAAAACTTTCACTGAGGGATCCCTGGGTGGCACAGCGGTTTGGCGCCTGCCTTTGGCCCAGGGCGCGATCCTGGAGACCCGGGATCGAGTCCCACGTCGGGCTCTCGGTGCATGGAGACTGCTTCTCCCTCTGCCAGTGTCTCTGCCTCTCTCTCTCTCTCTGTGACTATCATAAATAAATTAAAAAAAAAACTTTCACTGAGCCTTACACCAGGCAGGGGGCTGACCAGCTACCACAAGGACTCACACCTGAGAATCAGCACAGCAGGTGTCTCCCCCAGAAAACCAGCTAGACCTACAGGGGAAAAACAAATCATTGACCAAGCAGCACTGGAAAGTTCCAGGGGAAGTCGAGGGATTTACAGTATATAGAATCAGAGGATACTCTCCCTTGTTTTTTGTTTCTTGATTTCTCTTTGCTTCCCCCGCCCTTTTGTTTTCGTTTCTTCTCTTTTCTTCTCCTTTATTTTTTTCTTTTTCTTTTCTTCAATCCCCTCTATCTTTTTCTCCTTTTCCAAATACAACTTGGTTTTGGTCACTCTGCACTGAACAAAATGACTAAAAGGAAAAACTCACCTCAAAAGAAAGAATCAGAAATAGTCACCTTGCCCACAGGGTTACAAATTTTGGATTACAATTCAATGTCAGAAAGCCAATTCAGAAGCAATATTATAAAGCTACTGGTGGCTCTGGAAAAAAAGCATAAAGGACTCAAGAGACTTCATGACTACAGAATTTAAATCTAATCAGGCAGAAATTAAAAATCAATTAAATGAAATGTAATCCAAAGTAGAGGTCCCAATAACAAGGGTAACAAAGTAGAAGAATGAGTGAGTGACATAGAGGACAAGTTGATGGCAAAGAGGGAAACTAAGGAAAAAAGAGAAAAACAATTAAAAGATCATGAGGATAGATTAAGGGAAATATATGACAGCCTGAGGAAGAAAAATCTACATTTAATCGGGGTTTCCAAGAGTGGCAAAAGAGACAGAGGTCCAGAATATGAATTTGAACAAATCATAGCTGAAAACTTTCCTAGTTTTCAGAGAAGGGAAACAAGCATTAAGATCCAGGAAATAGACCCCCCCCTAAACTCAATAAAAACAGCTCAATACCTCAACATTTAATAGTGAGGCTTGCAAATTCCAAAGATAGAAAGAATATCCTTAAAGCAGCAAGAGAAAAAAATCTCTAACTTTTATGGGGAGAAATATTAGATTAACAACAGAGCTCTCCACAGAGACCTGGCAGGGCAGAAAGGTCTGGAAGGGTATACTCAGAGTCCTTAATGAGAAGAACCTGCAGCCAAGACACTTTATTCATAAAGCTCTCATTCACAATAGAAGGGGAGATAAAGAGCTTCCAAAATAGGCAGAAACTGAAAGAATATGTGACTACGATGCCAGCCCAGCAAGAATTAATGGAAATTCAGTAATAGAGGAAGTCCAAGGGAACAATCCAAAAAAAACGGGGCTGCATAGGTGTCATGATGAAACTAAACTCATATTTTTCAATAGTAACTCTGAACGTGAATGGGCTTAATGACTCCATGAAAAGGCGCAGGGTTCCAGACCACATCAAAAAGCAGGACCCATATGTTTGCTGCCTACAAGAACTTATTTGAGACCTAAGAACACCTACAGCCTGCAAATAAAAGGTTGTACAACCATGTACCATTCAAATGATCCTTAAAATAAAGCAGGGGTAGCCAGGTGAATATCAGATGAAATAAATTTTGTCCTGAACTGTAGTGAGGGATGAAAGGGACACTATGTCATACTTAAAGGATCTATCCAATAAGAGGACATAAATCATCAATATATATGCCCGAGTGTTGGAGCTGCCAAGTATATCAATCAATTAATAACCAAAGTTAAAACATACATAATAATACACTTGTACTTGGTGACTTCAATGTAGTACTTTCTACAATCAATAGGTATTCTAAGCACACCATCTCCAAGTAACAAGAGCTTTAAATGATACACTGGACCAGATGGAGTTCACAGATATTTACAGACTCTACATCCAAAAGCAAATAAATACAGATCCTTTTCAAGTGCACATGCAACTTTCTGCAGAATAGAGCACATACTGGGTCACAAATCAAGTTTTAACCTATATCAAAAGATTGGGATCCTCCCCTGCATATTCTCAGACAATAATGCCTTGAAATTAGAACTAAATCACAAGAAAAATTTCAAAAGGATTTCAACCACGTGGAAGTGAAAGACCATCCTGCTAAAAGATGAACAAGTTAACCAGAAAACTAGAGAAGAATTTAAAAGATTCATGGAATCTAATGAGAATAAAGATACAACCATTGAAAATCTTTTGGATACAGCAAAAACAGTCCTGAGGGGGAAATACATCGCAGTACAAGCAGCCATCCAAAAACTGGAAAGAATTCAAATACAAAAGCTAACCTTGCACCTAAAGGAGCTGGAGAAAAAGCAGTAAATAGAGCCTAAACCCAGCAGAAGAAGAGAGTTAATAAAGATTCTAGCAAAACTCAATGAAATCGAGAACTGCGGAACAGATCAACAAAACCAGGAGTTGGTTCTTTGAAAGAATTAATAAGATAGATAAACCATTAGCCAGTCATATTAAAAAGAGGGAAAAGACTCAATAAAATGATGAAAGAGAAAGGAGAGATCACTCCCAATACCAAGGAATTACAAATGATTTTAAAAACATATCATGAACAACAATATGCCAATATATTAGGCAGTCCAGAAGAAATAGACGCATTTCTGGAAAGCCCTAAAATACCAAAACTGAGACTGGAAGAAATAGAAAAACTGTACAGGCCAATAACAAGGGAGGAAATTAACACAGTCATCAAAAACCTCCCAAGACACAAAGGCCAGGCCAGATGGCTTCCGTGGGGAATTCTATCAAAGGTTTAAAGAAGAAACTATACCTATTCTACTAAAGCTGTTCAAAAAGATAGAAAGAGATGGAGTACTCCCAAACTCGTTCTATGAGGCCAGCATTACCTCAATTCCAACACCAGACAAAGACCCCACCAAAAAGAAATATAGACCAATATTCCTGATGAACATGGATGCAAAAATTCTCAACAAGATACTGGGATCCAACAGTACATTAAGAAGATTATTCACCATAACCAAGTAGGATTTATCCCCGGGATACAAGGCTGATTCAACAATCATAAAACAATCAATGTAATTCATATTAGGAAGAGAAGAAACAAGAACCATATAATCCTCTCAATAGCTGCAGAGAAATCATTTGACAAAATACAGCATCCGTTCCTGATCAAAACTCTACAGAGTGTAGGGACAGAGGACACATTCCTCAACATCTTATTTTTTTTTTAATTTTTATTTATTTATGATAGTCACACAGAAAGAGAGAGAGAGAGGCAGAGACATAGGCAGAGGGAGAAGCAGGCTCCATGCACCGGGAGCCCGACGTGGGATTCGATCCCGGGTCTCCAGGATCACACCCTGAGCCAAAGGCAGGCGCTAAACCGCTGCGCCACCCAGGGATCCCTTTTTTTTTTTTTTTTAAGACACATCTTTTTTTTTTAATTTTTTTTATTTATTTATGATTGTCACACAGAGAGAGGAGAGAGGAGAGAGGCTGAGACACAGGCAGAGGGAGAAGCAGGCTCCATGCACCGGGAGCCCGACGTGGGATTCGATCCCGGGTCTCCAAGATCGTGCCCTGGGCCAAAGGCAGGCGCCAAACCGCTGCGCCACCCAGGGATCCCTTACATTCCTCAACATCTTAAAAGTCATCTACGAAAAGCTCAAAAGCTCACGGTAAATATCATTCTCAATGGGGAAGCACTGGGAGCCTTTCCCCTAAGATCAGGAACAAGACAGGGATGTCCACTCTCACCACTGCTATTCAACATAGTACTGGAAGTCCTGGCCTCAGCAATCAGACAAAAAAAGACATTCAAGGCATTTAAATTGGCAAAGAAGAAGTCAAACTCTCCCTCTTTGCCGATGACATGATACTCTACATAGAAAACCCAAAAGCGGGATCCCTGAGTGGCGCAGCGGTTTGGCGCCTGCCTTTGGCCCAGGGCGCGATCCTGGAGACCCGGGATTGAATCCCACGTCGGGCTCCCGGTGCATGGAGCCTGCTTCTCTCTCTGCCTGTGTCTCTGCCTCTCTCTCTCTCTCTCTCTGTGACTATCATAAATAAATTAAAAAAAAAAGAAAACCCAAAAGCCTCTACCCCAAGATTGCTAGAACTCATACAGCAATTTGGCAGCGTGGAAGGATACAAAATCAGTGCCCAGAAGTCAGTGACATTTCTATGCACTAACAATGACACTGAAGAAAGAGAAATTAAGGAGTCAATCCCATTTACAATTGCACCCAAAAGCATAAGATATCTAGGAATAAAACTAACCAAAGTGGTAAAGGATCTATACCCTAAAAACTATAGAACACTTCTGAAAAAAATTGAGGAAGATACAAAAAGATGGAAAATATTCCATGCTCATGGATTAGCAGAATTAATATTGTGAAAATGTCAATGTTACCCAAGGCAATTTACACGTTTAATGCAATCCCTATCAAAATACCATGGACTTTCTTCAGAGAGTTAGAACAAATTATTTTAAGATTTGTGTGGAATCAGAAAAGACCCCAAATAGCCAGGGGAATTTTAAAAAAGAAAACCATAGCTGGGGTATCACAATGCCAGATTTCAGGTTGTACTACAAAGCTGTGGTCATCAAGACAGTGTGGTACTGGCACAAAAACAAACACATTGATCAATGGAACAGAATAGAGAATCCAGAAATGGACCCTTAACTTTATGGTCAACTAATATTCGGCAAAGGAGGAAAGACTATCCACTGGAAACAAGATTGTCTCTTCAATCAATGGTGCTGGCAAAATTGGACATTCACAGGCAGAAGAATGAAACTAGACCATTCTCTTGCACCATAAACAAAGATAAATTCAAAATGGATGAAAGATCTTAATGTGAGAAAAGATTCCATCAAAATCCTAGAGGAGAACTAAGGCAACACCCTTTTTCAACTTGGCCACAGTAACTTCTTGCAAGATTCATCCATGAAGGCAAGAGAAAAAAAAGCAAAAATGAACTATTGGGACTTCGTCAAGATAAGACGCTTTTGCACAGTGAAAGAAACAGTCAACAAAACTCAAAGACAACCTACAGAATGGGAGAAGATATTTGCAAATGATGTATCAGATAAAGAACTAGTATCCAAGATCTTTAAAGAACTTATTAAACTCAACTGCAAAGAAACAAAGAATCCAATCATGAAATGGGCAAAAGCCATGAACAAAAATCTCACAGAGGAAGACAAAGACATAGTGAACAAGCATATGAGGAAATTCTCCACATCAATCTCCATCAGAGAAATACAAATCAAAACTGGATGAGATACTACCTGGTACCTCATACCAGTGAGAATGGGGAAAATTAACAAGGCAGGAAACAACAAATGTTGGAGAGGATGTCGAGAAAGGGGAACCCTCCTGCACTCTTGGTGGAAATGTGAACTCGTGCAGCCACTCTGGAAAACTGTGGAGGTTCTTCAAAAAGTTAAAAATAGATTTGCCCTACAACCCAGCAATTGCACACTTGTGCATTTAGCACAAAGATGCAGATGCAGTAAAATGCCAGGACCCCTGTATCATGAAGTTCATAGCCATAATGTCCACTATAAACGAACTGTGGAAGGAGCCTCAGTGGCCATCGAAAGATGAATGGTAAAGAAGATGTGGTTTATGTATACAATGTAATGTTACTCAGCCATTAGAAATGACAAATATCCACTTGCTTCGACGTGGACGGAACTTATTATGCTGAATAAATAAGTCAATCGGAGAAGGACAAACATATATCTCATTCATTTGAGTAATATAAAAATAGTGAATGGGAATAAAGGGGAAAGGAGAAAAAAGTGTGGGTAATATTAGAAAGGGAGACAGAACATGAGAAACTCTTAACTCTGGGAAAAGAACAAGGGGTGCAGAAGGGGAGGTGGGCAGGGTATGGGGGTGTCTGTGTGACGGGCACTGAGGGGGGCACTGGATGGGATTAGCACTGCGTGTTAGTCTATATGTTTGTAAATTGAACACCAATACAAAATAAATTAAAAAATAAAAGATCAAATAAATCTTTGTTCTTTGGATCCAAAGGAGAACCTTGATTCCTCCACAGAGCAAGTTGTGAGACTATAGGGTATTTGGCTGGAGCCCGATTCTCCTAGCCTAGATTCTCACAAATTTCTTGATTTCCATTGGGAAGGCTTCTTCTTGAGAGCTTCCTGTGTAGATGAAACGAGTGAAACAGAGCATGATATGGGTTTCCTAAACAGAACCTCTACCCAAACCCTATCCCTAACCCTAATCCTAAAATGAACCCGGATCACACCCGTAACAATAACCTGAACGCTTACCCAAACTCGAACACCAGCCAAACCATAACAAGCAACCTAATCTGACCATTACCTGATCTAAACTTGAACCTGAACCAGAACCCTAACCCCTAACACTAACTGTAACCCAAATCTTTTTTTTTTAATTTTTAATTTAGTTATGATAGTCACATAGAGAGAGAGAGGCAGAGACACAGGCAGAGGGAGAAGCAGGCTCCATGCACCGGGAGCCCGACGTGGGGTTCGATCCCAGGTCTCCAGGATTGCGCCCTGGGCCAAAGGCAGGTGCCAAACTGCTGTGCCACCCAGGGATCCCTGTAACCCAAATCTTAACACAAACCCTAGCACAAACCCTTACCCTAACCCAAAACCTAACATGAACCGTAACCCGAAAACTATCCCTAACCCAAGTCCTAAAGCGAACATTACTGATCTCTAAGCCTAATCTGAACCCTAAGTGGAACCGTAATCCGAAACCCTAATCTGAATCCTAAACTGAACACTATCCCTGAACCCTAACCTGAACCCGAACACTAAATGAAACCCTAATCCAAAACCTAACCGAATTCATAACCCAATCCCTCAACAGAACCCTAAATGGAACCTGAAACCTAACACGAACCTTAACCCTCACCCTAATCTTAACTGCAATCTGACGCCTAACCCTGTCCCAAACTATGCCCTGAACCCTGACCCAAATCCATAATCCGATCTCGAGCCCATCCCTGAACTCATAACCCAAACCCCATCCAAACCCGATCCCAACCCCAACCCAATTCCCGATTCCAAACCATCCCAACTCTATCCTGAAACTGAACCCCTAACCCGAATCCAAACCCCAACCCTTAATCATGTCCCCTAACCCTAACCCTAACCTAACCAATGCCCCTAAACCTAGACCCTAATTCGACCCCTTACTCTAAACCTAATTCCAACCTCTGATCCTGACCCTGACGCTGTCTACTTTGCCACATGAGATACTAAATCAAACTGCCTTCTAGTGACTCTTCTTTTTCATGGTAAAGTTTTTGGCACTTGCCTTATGCTTTCACACAGACTTTTAGGATAGTTTCTTTTTCTTTTTTTAAGATTTCATTTATTTATTCATGAGAGACAGAAACACAGACACACACACACAGAGAGAGAGAGAGAGAGAGAGAGAGAGAGAGAGAGAGAGAGAGAGAGGAAGCAGGGGAATCAGGCTCCGTGTGAAACTCCGATGTGGGATTCCATCCTGAGACTCAAGGATCACGTCCTCAGGCTAAGGCAAGCACTAAACCACTGAGCCACCCAGGGAAGCCTCTTTTGAAAGAGTTTCTAATGTCAACACACCAGAGTATAGGTAAACTCTGCTTCTTGCGATAACTTCTTTCCCAGAGTTAAAATTAGCTCAGTTGACATGCATGAACACATATATGTGATATGGGTTAAAGACTGACTAATTATGATGCTAGCTGGAAACTGCATTCTAGGAACACTGGTTTCTCAGAGTTAAGTATATATCTCATGCCTTATGCTTTCACAGTTCCTCTTCAGATAGCTCCTCAAGTATTCCTACTGGTGTGGTGCTGACTCTGCCAGTACTTAGTGCATCATGCATGTGCACCTCCTGACAACACCATGAGCTGTTGTGTTTATTACTTCCCTTTGCACAAGTATAGAAAAGTGGAGCATTTCCTGACAGGTGCACTGATGGGCTGGTATTTGACCTCGGGAATTCTGGTTCTGCTTGGTTCTGTGCCATATCTTTTTAGAGCAGCCCACACATGGTAACTGGAGAGAGGGGGCTGCACTGGAGCTGGAGACCTATATAGCCAGTGAGACTCCTGAGCCAGGGGCTCAAATGGCCACATGAATGTAGGGTTCTGCAGATGCCAATGGCATCATTGCCTGTGTCCCTGTGCCTGCAGTGCAATGCTCTCCTGGTGACCTTCCTCTGGGAGTGTTTCTAAAAACCCATTCCCACCCAAGCTCTTATGCCTCACTCATTTACCATTGTTCTCTCCTATCCCCAGATGAGAGAAGCTGCCTGTCCATTTGCCCCTCAAGCTAGACTCATTAACTGCCATTCCTCTTCCTCTGCTTTGGTTTCTATTTCTGAGAATGATATTTACTTCCTTGGTCAACTTTCTTTTTGTTGTTTGATAATTCCACAAAATCCTTCCCTTCTGAGACCATCCTCCAGGGCATTTTTCCCCTTATCTCATACCTTTCATCTTCTATAATAGTTATGAGGTACATCCATCTCTTAGTAACAGAACATGAAGCACACAGATATAAGTGTATACACTGACTGAAGTTATTCACTTTTGACATATAATAAACATCCAGAAATACCTGGTGGTTGACACTGGTTCCATGGTTCAAGTCTTTCCAATTTTCTTTGTCCAAGAGAAACAGCAGTAGCTCCACCCCTCACATATTTGTTCTAGGCAACAAAGAAGAGCGCATTGGGAAAGGCAAGGGGAACAGCTGCCACTGCTACTTCCTACACTACTTTCTGTAATCCCACCTGGCCAATTGCACTTATGTGTTCTTAGACACGCTGGTTGCTGGGAGGTTTGAGAAATGTGGAATTTGCTGGGATTTTTGCCACTTAAGTAAAATTTGGTTTCTGTTAAGAAACAAGACAAAGAAGTAGATGTTGGATGGCTGTCTACACTTTCTTGTTCTCCTGATTCAATTCTTTGGTCTGTTGAGGTTAGGTTATCTGGTTGACTAGAGGATGCTCTTGGGCCCCACTTCCCTAAGTGCCATATGATGTGGCATAGATATTCCTAAGTTTTGTGTGAGCCATCGTTGTGTGTGTGCACACATGGATGGATGTGTGTGTATGTGTGTGCGTATGGGCAAGGGAGAGTTGGTGCACAGGGGTGGCCACCCAATGGCCAGAACTGGCTTCTATCCCTCTCTGTGGGCAGTGACAATCCATTAGAAGGAATTAGGGGGGCATTCCAAGATCATGCCCATGGTGAATCAGAGTGGATCCCAAGATCCAATAGGCTGTGGCACATTCTCCATCCCTCTGGAGGGAAGGGGCCACATCTGCAGGTTGTACCTGTTTCCTTCACCTGCTCTGGACCAACTGGACTGGAATGCCCAAGTCTGAGGGGAAAAGTAATTCTCCCAAGGGTTGATAAATCATGCATTTGATTTCTAGAAGTTTGACATACACCTGTCCAATATCTTGTCAGAGAAGTTAGATAAGGCTGTTGATGTATAAAAATGTTTTTAAAAACAAAGGAAATCCATAAGATTATGAGAAAATTTGTTTTTAAGGATTATATTTATTTGAGAGAGAGACTGAATGAGAGAGCATGAACAGGGCCTGAGACAGAGGGAGAGGGAGAATTGGGATACCCAATGAGTAGGGAGCCTGATACAGGACTCAAACCAGTATCTGTGATCTTGACCTGGGCTGAAGGCACATGCTTCACCCACTGGTCCACCTAGAAGCCATGTTGTTATGAGTTTGTGCTAGTCACATGAATCTCTACATTACTCCACTTAGATAGGCATGGATATGACACTGTCACTCTTCTGGCTGAGGTGAGGTCCCATCTTTATAAAGAGGACACCAAAGGAGAGGATGGGAAAGGGATGAAATGGAGGCTTCTCTTGTCCTTTAATCTGCCCCTGGCATCTATAGATCCTGCTGTTTTGCCCTGTGATTCTGGAAAGACACTGCCTTGAGGACACACAAATAAAACTATCCTTTTCTTTGGTGGTATGCCTGCTTGGGGCTGAATGCTAGAGCTGGAGAACATGATACAGGAGGCCTACTTTGCAACTGTGTCTTGAGACTTCTGTTGTAGGAACTGCAGAGGAAAAACTCCTGTGGTGGCAACTATTGTCATCTCCCTGCCCAGAGACGACTTGAAGCACTTAGTGACATTTATCCCTGCAGTTGAGGTGGTTGAAAGGGTAAGTGTCTTCCACGAACTTCTCATTGATTCATTCCATAACTTGGCATGAAGCACTCTGGTACCTTGGTAGGCCCATGCGTGGAGCTGAGAATACTGTGAGCTCCCTGATTTTAGGAACTTACAGTCTGGAGATGAACAAAAGCACATAAACAACAATGCATGAAAGAAAAGAACAAATGCTATATATAGTACTCAATACTGTGTGCTATGAAGCAAGCTTGGGGAGTCACTGGAGAGAAAGTTATAAAAGTCTCATTGAGGGTGACATTGCTGAGAAGATAACAAAATTGCATTAGATCTGCACACTAGGTGTGCAGCGTGTTTTGAAGAAAGGAAACTAACAGAAGCTGCAGAAACTAACAGAAGCTGGTTTGACCAGAGGAGATGTAAAAGGCAGTGAACATGGCTGAAGGGAAATGTGGAGGAGATCTGAGGAGAGGGCTTAGGGCAGGAGAGACCCTGAGTCCGGGGAGACTGTTATTTGCATATTGTTCCTCTGCTACAGTATTGCCTCAATACTGGGCATCTGACAAATCATGTATTTAAATTCCCACCGGTCCCGTGAATGAGGAATCCAAGCACAAATTAGCTTGGGTCGTCCACCTCAAGGGAAGTCAGAGGCAGTGGCTGTGGCCTCATGGGAGGCTAGCCTGACAGAGGACTTTCTGCCAAGTGGACTCAGTTCTCTGCCACGTGCACCTCTCTGAGACAGCACAAAACATCTCTGGTTGATTTTAGATTCAGGAATAGAGGAAAACATGGGAAAGGTAAAGAGTCAGAAATGGAACATGAGTGAGTGAAACAGGAGAGGAAAGAAATAGAAAGTGAGAGGCAATTTCTAATTGGAATTTAGATGTGACACGCCATTGTGTTGACTTTATTTTATAGGTCAGAAGCCAGTTACTAAGCACCTCACGGTTACAGAGGGATACTTATGCCACAGGTCAGGATGACTGGGAGCCATTGTGAAGGTTGTGGGCCTCAGAGGCTCTAATGAGGCAAGAGTGTCTCATTCTAAATATAGTAGGAAACAAGTCAACAGTTTTACTACAGAAGATGACCATATCTGTATCTTGGAGCATTTCTACCTCATCGTCATGCCCCCGTTGAATTGATGCCAGAGGGAAAGTGACCATTGGATATTACATTGCTGGAACACAGGCCAATTTCAAATACTACCACTTGCCACCTCCCACCCCTTCTTGTAAATCTTCCATCCTCAATTTGGGACTCAGATACACAGGACACCAGCACACACTCATTATAAATATAATCCATAGGCAACTGATGGTGTACCTAGAAAGTAGATTTTAGCCTGATTCTACCACAGTGGATGTTGAGAAACTGGGGGCTATGTGAGAGACAGAGTGAGTTAGGTAGGACACGGAATTGGGAAACCAAGCAGAGAAATAAATTCTGTGTTCAGCTCCACCTCCTCAAATTGCAACCTTACTTGTATTTTCAGTTATTTGTGGCTATGGCATTTTTGTTTCATGATGTACAGTTAAGGAGATGACATGGGGTAAGCAGTCATTGGCCAAGAAAGGGCTCTGGATAGATCTAACTGGAGGACGGGTGGGTCCCAGGCACTGAAATCTTCAAAAAATGACTTCACTTCCTTGGTGACAGGCCCACAACTGATTTTGAACTCTGGCAACCAGGAACTTGCGTTTTAGGACTTCCCACTTTCTAGTTCACTTAACTGGAGATGGTCAAGAGAATAAGATGTTTTGTTGTTGTACTCCTACTTTCAGGCACTCTTTTCTCAGAAGAGTCAAGAGGGAGAGATTTTCAAGTCGTTGTCGAAGTCAGCTTGGTCTTCTTGAAAGCTTCTGGTTAAGTGTTCCAAGACATCAACAGGTTCCACAAGGCAACATGGGGCACCCCACTGGAAGGCAGATCACACTGTGATCTCAGATGGGTGGGCTCACACTCCTACCCCTTGATGTCTGATGTCTGTGTGTCTCTGTGTGTATGTGTTTGTGTGTGACTGTGTATCTGTGTGTGTGTGTGGCTGTGGAGGGGGGACAGTGAAGAGGAACATGCTCTTCCTGGGCAGAAACCAGCTGTCAGGTATTGGAATTCTGATACACAGTTGTGTTCAGACCCCAGGTCATAGAAGGCAAGATGAGAAGGTGAGTGCTGGGGACAAAGGTCAACTTCAAATATGTTAGTCATGAGCCCAAGAGTCTCTTTCATCTGGCTTCTTCTTTGCCAGATGTCTCTTTAGCTGCCCCTGTGGCCTGAACTGGAGAACACGGTTTTTAATGTATCCCCATGCATGATGTCCATCAATGACTGTAATGTCTCTCAACCCTGTATATAATGTGCAGTCTATTCATACAGCTGACCCAGGAGTTCTTCAAATAGATGGTCTGTGGCTTCAAATATTCTAACTTCCTAGACAATTAGCAGATGCCCCAGACAAACAGGGATCAGTGTTGTTCAGAGGTGAGAATGGGAAGATGGTTCTCCACACAAATATGGACCCCACACAAACATGGAGAGTAACCTGGGCCCTCCTGTAGTGTTTCCGCATGACTGCCCCACAGGCCCAACTGCAAAGACATCTGAACCTCCACTCCTAATCTCAAACTATGTATGAGGTGGGAAAAGACTCTTCTTCACCTATGCTGGAATGGTGCAGAATTAAAATCATGTTTTTAGGAGTGGTGGTGCTTTGTTTTACAAGATAGGGTTAGGGTTAGGGTTTTACAAGATAGTTTACTACTGTCTTTCATATTTCACCTACACGTCCCTGAGGGCACGCCTACCCTCTGTAGAATCCAGATCTACTCTCCCTGCAGAACGTCTCTGAGCCTTTACAAATTATCACCCTAAAGAGAGTGATTTAACACAAAAGGAAGAGTGGTATGAAGATATTCTATGTTTCTGTATAACTTGTCTGTCAGAACATATCAGATCATCGTAGGATCTCCTTATGGATCATGAGAGGTCTCCTTATAGATCTTCGTACATCTCCATAAATGAGATCGTCTGCCACAGTGATCCTGCCTTTCAAGGCCCCTGGCACTTAACCTGATGCAATTCTTTGTCATTTATGCAGTGCTTCAAAGAGCACCTTATGTGTACCCACAGACTGTTTTAGCTGCTATATCTGCCATAACCTTGAACACCACAATAAGAAGAAGGCCTCTGATGCCTCCTGACCCTAGTACCTCATTCTCTTTTGTACAGATCCACACAGGAAATCTTGGATGAGTTTCTCCAAGGGTTCAATGAATCTATCTCCCCTGACGGCCCAGGTGCATCAGGCCACCAACTACAACAATCCCCGGTCTGGGTGAAAAAAGATCACATTCATGGTCAAACTCAACCCAAATTTGATCATGGCATGCAGAGATCCCAGATTAGAAACACTTGACTCCCATGGGGCCTGCAGAAGGGCCTTCCTCTTTCTGTCAGGAACAGATCAAGCTCCACCAGTTTAAGGGAACTGACATGCAGTGTATGGTTTCATCTATTCTCAAGCATAACCTATTTGATCTTGAGCAGCATTTTAGTGTCCAAGCCTCTGTGTTCTATCTGCAGTGGGGGTGTTTACTGATGACTCAATGGAATAGTGGTCTTTGTAAAGTTATTAGTTGAGAGAAATGCTGCTGTTGCTCAGCTATCAGAATGTGTTGAATTTATCAATGGTTTACCATGTCTCCCCTCAAACCAATGGTACTTTGAAGCCTAGAACCTTTTTTGTGAACACTATCTTTTCCCTGTAAAACTTCCCTAAGGGAAGGGAATCTCTGGTCTGAGCACCAGACTCTGATATTCCCAGTGTTTCATGATTTTGAAGCTGAGTATAGAGCCCTTCCTTGTGTCTCTGTTGTGAAAAGATATCAAACCTATCCGTGGGTGAGGCATGGACCATGATAACGGTAAAGAAATGCAGAATGGATAGTTTTGACAGTCCCTCATGCCATCCTTCCAATATAAAAGCCCCACAAACAACCCAATCATTTCGTGTATCTACCAGGTGTTCACCATAACCCAACATGTTCTGATCCAGCAGTTCCCCAGGTGACCACCTCATACAAAACACAGGGCATGAGGCTCACCTCTACTACCTGTATGCTTTGGGAAAGTTAAGGCACCTCTAAGCTTTGTTTTCCTCCTCTGAAAAGTGCTGTTGTCAGAAGATGAACCTCATAGGGATACTGTGGAAATCCAGGGAAAAAACATGGCATAGATTTATCTGGTGTCTGTGCCAGTAGATAGGGCTGCTGCCACATGTGTAGCAGTTCATGTGTAGCAGTTCCCTGTCCTCAGCAAAGAAGCTCTCCACATTAACCCTCATGGGCTTCTGGTACCTGGGTTTACAGAAGCATGTGGAAAACACGCAGTTTTCCTCTTTTCAAAGGACTTCTGAGATTCCATTACTTGGTCCTGCTACTTGTCCTTTATGTGCCCAGTGTAGAGGTCACTGTTGGATGGCAGAACAGCTCAAGTCCACTGAGTATATGGAAAGTGCTGGTTGGGATTCCTTCATCCAGTAATATATATTAAGCATCTAGTATTGCAGACACCTTTCTCATCACTAAAATCATTGAAAGAATACAGTAGGTAAAGTGTTTCGGTCTCAAGTCTAATCAGATTGTCAGATAGTCAATCACTCTACACATAGGCATGCAAGTCAACAGTGTTTTTGATGTGACATCTTCATGGCATGGATGATGTGACATCATCATCATCCCCCTCATGGGATGAATGGATCCGCCCACATTTGGTCCAATAGGATGGACGATAAGATCAAGTAAGTACACTGGATGGCTCACTCAGGCCTCTGACTTCAGGTCAGGCCATGTTCCCAGGTTCCTGGTTTTGAGACCTACATTGGGCTCTCTGCTCAGTGAGAAGCCTCCTTTTCCCGCCCCCCTCTGCTTCTCACCCTACTTATTCTCTCTCTCTCTCTCCAAGAAAATAATAAATATCCTTAAAAATTGGTGTGAAAGATCAAGTAAAACTTTGATTTGTTTTTGGATCCAGAAGGACAACCTTGATGCCTCCACAGAGCACATTGAAAGACTACAGGTTTCATGGCTGGGGAGTGACTCTCAGATCCCAGGGACTCTGAGATCTCTTGATTTCCATTGGGAGGGCTTCAACTGAGGGCTTCCTGTGTAGAGACAAATGAGTCAAAGGGAACAGTTGATGGGACCTTAACCCGAACCCAAAACCTAAACCTAAACCTAACCCCTAACCGACCCTAACCTGAAGCTGAACACAAACCCAAACTCCAACCTGAATTCTAAACCTAACCAGAACCCTAAAATGAACCCATACCTTGATGCTAATCCTAAGCCTAACCATTAGCAAACCTGTACCCAAACCCTGAACCCAAACCAGAATACTTCCCCAAACAGTAGTCAAACCCTAACCCAAACCCTAACTCAAAACCTAACCCTAACCAGATTCCTAGCCCTAACCCTCACCCTAAAGCCTAACCAAAACCCTAACACGACACCTAACCAGAACTCTAACCCGAACTCTAACCCTAACCCAAACCCAGCCTTAACCCTAATCCTAACCATAATCTGACCCTAAACTCTGATCCAAACCATGACATGAGCCCTGACCCAAATCCATAACCCAGTCTCGGATCCCGTACCCAAATCCATAACCCAAACCCTATCCAAAACCACAACCACAACCTGAATTCTTCCTCTGAACCCATCCCAACCCCTATCCCCAACCCAAACCCCTATCCTGAATCCAAACAGGTACCCTAACCCTAACCCTATCCCTAACACGAACCCATGCCCAAAATCTAACCCTTACCAAAAACGCAAATACGAACCTGAACCTTGACCATAACCCTAACCCTAACCCAAACCCAAAGACGAACACAGACCCAAACCCTAACCCTAACCCGATCCTTAACCCATACCCTAACCCGAACACTGTTTGTACCGTAACTCGAAATGTAACCTGAATCCTCACCTGACCTGAATCTGAAACTGAAACTGAACCCCAAGCCTAAGACCTCACCCTAAACCTAAACCTAACCCTAAATGTATCCCAAATCCTAACCCAAACCCTAACCCAACCCTAATCACAACCTGAACCCTAACCTGAAATGCACCATAACCGTAACCCAAATCTTAAACAGAACCCTAACCAGAAACCTAACCTGAACACTAACCCTAACCCAAAGCCAGTCCTAAACCTAATCCTAACCATAACTCTGACCCTAAACACTGACCCAACTCTGACACAAGCCCTGACCTGAATCCATAACCCGAACTAGAACCCGTACCTGAAGCATAAACCAAAACCCATCCAACACCAACACGAACCTCAAACCAAGCCCTATCCTGAACCCATTCGGATCCCTGTCCCAAACCCAAAACCTTAACCTGAATCTGAAACTCAACCCCTAAACCTAACTCCTAACCCTAAACATAACCCTAACTGTACCCCTAACTCTACCCCTTATTCTAACCCTAAGCTCTACCCATGCTCTTGACGCTGACCCTAAGACTAAATTCACCAAATGAGATGCTAGTTTCAAACTGCCTTCTAGTAACTCTTGTTTCACATGGTTAAGTTGTGGTCAGTTGCCCTATGCTTTCACACAGACATTAGAGATAGTTCCCTTTTTCTTATGATTTCATTTATTTATTCATAAGAGACAGAGAGAGAGAGAAGCAGAGGGAGGCAGGCTCCATGCAGGATTACCGATGTGGGATTCAATCCTGAGAGTCAAGGATACCTCCAGGTGCTAAACGAGTAAGCCACCCAATGATGCCTATTTTGAGATAGTTTCTAAGTTCAACACACAAGATTATAGGTAAAAGCTGCTTCCTGCAATAACTTCTTTCTCAGAGTTAAAATTATGTCAGTTGGCATGCACATACACAGATATATGTGATACGTTCTAGTAACGATTATTTCTGAGGTAAGTGTACATAATATGGCTTATGGTTTCACAGTTCCTCTTCAGATAGCTCCTCATCATTATTACTGGTGTGGTGCTGACTGTGCCAGTACTAAGCACTTCATGCACATTCCTTAGGTGCTTCTCCTGACAACACCATAAGCTGCCTGTGTTTATTACTTCCCTTTGTGCAAATATAGAAAAGTGGAGCATTTCCCAACAGGTGCACTGAGGAGCTGGGATTTTACATCAGGGCTTCTGGTTCTGCTTTCTTTTGTGCCATATGTTCTCAGGGAAGCCCACTAAAAGGAACTGGAGAGAGTCAGCTGTGCAGTATCTGGGGGCCATATGGCTAGTGAGACACCTAAGCCAGGGGGGTTCAATGAGCCACATGTGTGTGAGTTCAAGCTGATGTCAGCCGCATTGTCCTCTGTGTCCCTGTGCCTGCAATGGCAATGCTCTTCCAGTGTACTTTATCTGGGAGGTGTTTCCAAACCTCCATTTTCACCCAGGATCTGACGCCTCACTCATTTACCACATGGTCTCCCCTATCCCCAGATGAGAGACAGTGCTGGTCCTTTTGCCACTTGGGGTGGGTTCACAAACTGACATTCCTCCTCCTCTGCCTTGATTTCTATTTCTGAGAAGGAAATTAGACCCTTGGTCAACTTTCTTCTTGTTGTTTGATAATCCAGCAATTTCCTTCCCTTCTGAGACCATCTTCAGGGCATTTTCCCTTTCTCTCATACCTTTGACCTTCTGTAATAGTTATGAGGTACATCTGTCTCTTTGTAACAGAATATGAAACAGATGTAAGTGTGTGCACTGCCTGAAGTGTATTCACTTTTGACATGTAACAAAAGTGCATCAATATCTGATGGTTGGCACTCGTTCCATGGTTCAAGTCCTTCTATTCTTCTTGGTCCAATAAAGGAGGCTGGAGCTCCACCCCTTACAACTTTCTTCTAGGCAATAAACAAAAGAAAGTTGGGAAAGGCAAGAGAATCAACTGCCACTGTCCCTTTGTATACTAGCTCTCTGTAATCCCACCTAGCCCCTTGCATTTATGTTTTGTTAGACACCCTAGCTGCTTGGAAGCTGTAGAAATGTAAAATTTGCTGGTCTTTTTGCCACTTAAGTGAAGTTAAGTTTTGGTTAAGAATCAAGACAAAGAAGTAGATGTTGGCTGGCTGGCTGCACTTTGTTATTCTCCTGATGGAATTCTTGGCTCTGTTTAGGGAGGTCATCAGTTTAACCAGGGGATGCTCTTGGGCCCCTCTTGCCTTAGTGTCAGATGAGGTGGGATAGATATTCCCAATTTTTCTGTGTGCCATAATTGTGTGTGTGTCCACATGGATGGATGTGTGTGTATATGTGTGTTCATGGACAAGGGAGAGCTGGGGCACAGGGGAGGCCACCGATGGCCAGTACCAGCTAGTACCACTCTCCGTGGGCACTATAACTCCATCCTAAGGAATTGGTGAGGCATACCCTTCTTATCTCCATGGTGAAGAGGAGTGCGTCCCAGATTCAACAGGCCATGACACATTCTCCATCCCCTGGGGATGAAGCGGCTACATCTGCAGGTTGCACCTCTTTCCTTCCCCCTGACCTGGACAAACTGGAAAAGAATGCTTCAGTCTGAGTTGAAAAGTAATCCTCCCAAGTGGAGAAAATAAATCATGCTTCTGAGTCTAAAAATTTTATACACAACTGTTCAATATCTTGTCAGGGAATGTAGATAAGGCTGTTGATGTATTAAAAAAACCTTTAAAAACAAAGAAAATCCATAAGATTATGTGAAATTTTCTTTTTTAAGGATTTTATTTATTAGAAAGAGAGAATGAGAGAGCATGAGTGGTGCCAGAGGCAGAGGGAGAGAGAGAAACAGAATACCCCCTGAGTATGCAGCCTGATGGAGGAGGCCTTAACCCAGTATCATGGAATCATGACTTGGGCTGAAAGCAGATGCTTCACTCACTGATCCACCCAGAAACCAAGTTGTTATGAGATTGTGCTAGACACTCATTTCTCCACATTACACCACTTTCACCCCTTCTGAAGATGTTTGGCATCTTGTGTATCCATTTCCATCATTTGGCTCTCTTTAAAACATAGATTAATCTTTGGAGAAAGAATGAGCCCGTGTCTCAGAGCAAATTCATCTCTCTTACTTAACTAGGGAGCCTGGAGGAATCCTTGGGACTGTGGGAGAGTTTTGAAAACTGGGCCCCTCCAAGTTTTGTTCCCCAAACCTATGAATGTTGGGAGTCCTAGTGCATTTGAAGGTGCCTAGCAGTGCATAGTAGTGTGTAGCCCAGAGGGTGCTGTCATCACTTCTGAGGCTCGGGAAAGACATTTAGACACCTCTTTCCGAGATACATCCTATTCCTCTTCCAACATAAAGTAGATTTGTAAAGACAGAAGGTAGAATGTTATTTGCCAAGGGCTGGAAGGAGGCAGTAGTGGGAGTTTTCTGACTCTTGGTAGAGGGCTTTAGTTGTAAAAGAAGAAATGCCTTCTGAAGATGGGTTACAGGGAGGTTGTACAAATATATTAATGCATTTAATATGCTTAAAATTTACTCAATTTAATGTAATTAAGGAAATAAAAAATATACATGGTCAATATGTAGATGTTATTTTTATGATCATGTGTATTGTACAGCTATAAGATGTATTTTAGGAATACCTGATAGATCAGCATTTAATCATCTGCCTTCAGCTTGGGGCATGATCCAGGGTCCTAGAATGCAGGGGTCCTCTCTGCATGGAGCCTGTTTTTCGCTCTGCCTGTGCCTCTCTATGTCTCTGTCTCTCTGTCTCTCTGTCTCTTTCTCTCTCTCACTTCTGCTCACTCTCTCTGCGTGTCTCTCCTGAGTAAATAAATAAAATTTAAAATAAATAAATAAATAAATAAATAAATAAATAAATAAATAAATAATAAATAAACAAAAACAAAAACATTTTATTTAAAAGCGGTAATTACAGAGACATGAGCACAGGACTAAGTAGTCCTCCCTTTATTTTTTTTAAGATTTTATTTATTCATGAGAGAGAGAGAGAGAGAGAGGCAGAAACACAGGCAGAGGGAGAAGCAGGCCCCATGCAAGGAGCCCAATGTGGCACTCAATCCCAGGCCTCCAGGACCACGCCCCAGGCTGAAGGCAGCACCAAACCGCTGAGCCAACCCAGTCCTCCCTTTATACCCTCTATTTTAACCGCCACTATTTTATCTCACCCAATTTCCTGGAGACAAATTTTCTCAAACAATTGTTCTCAGCACACATCCAAATATTTAAAGGCTTAAAATCAGAATCTTCCATAACACAAAGAGCCTTTGAAAAGGTTGTTTTAGGCAGCCCTGGTGGCGCAGCGGTTTAGCGCCACCTGCGGTCCAGGGTGTGGTCCTGGAGACCCGGGATCGAGTCCCACGTCGGGCTTGTTGCGTGGAGCCTGCTTCTCCTTCTGCCTGTGTCTCTGCCTCTCTCTCTCTCTCTCTGTGTCTCTATGAATAAAAATATATATTTTTTTTTTAAGTAAAAAAAAAAAGGAAAAAGTTGTTTTCAGGGTCAATTTATTCCTCCATCAATTTTTAAAATCTAACAGAAATAAAAAATTCTATTGCATTGACTTCAATTTTCATTCATGGTTTCTAAAATCAGAATTGATTCCTTGTTGGCAAATGGTTGGATATTTTTATCCTATCATAATCTACTGGCTACAGACAGGATCCACTGTTTAAAGTTTTGTTTAGGTGTCATCACTTTTACCAAGCCAAATTTTCCAATCCTCTTTTTGAATATTACAATAATGCTGGCCCCAGTTTCATTGATATAATTGACATAGAGCACCTTGTATGTTAAAGCTAAAGAGCAGAACAATTTTACATTCCTATATTGTGACAAGATGACCAGAATAAGTTTGGTTAAACACCATCATCTCTGATAGATGCAAAAATATAATAAATAAAAAATGACTTTCCTTGTGATGAGAACTCTCAAAATTTACTCTTTTGTCAACTCTCATATACACTATACAGTTAAGGAAATGATATTGGGTAGGCAGTCGTCTGCCAAGAAATAGATCAGGATAGGGTGACTGAAGGAAGGGTCCCAGGTGCTGGAATCTAACTGCTCCTGCTACTTGTCCTTTATGTGCCCAGAGTAGAGATCACAGGGGGAAGGTAGAGCAGCTCATGGTTCACTCAGTATATGGAAAGTGCTGGTTCGGATTTCTTCATCCAATAATATAGATAAAGCACCTAGTATTGCAGAAACATTTCTAGTCACTAATATCATTGAAGGAATACATTAGACATAGTGTCTTGTTCTCAAGTTTAATAGGAGTGTCAATCATTCTACAAGTCCTTCACACACATATCCAGTTTCTTAGATGTGACATCTTCATTGCTGCCTCATGGGATGAATGGATCCACCCACATTTGGACCATTAGGATAGACGATAAGATCAAGTAAGTGCAGTGGGTGGCTGAGTAGTTAGGCCTGTTCCTTCTAGTCAGGTTATAATCCCAGTGTTCTGGGTTTGAGCCCTACATTGGGCTCCCTGCTCACTGAGAGCCTGCTTTTCCCTCTCCCTCTGTTGCTCACCCTGCTTATTCTCTCTCTCGCTTGCTCCAGGAAATTAATAAATATCCTTAAAAATTATTGTAAAAGTTCAAGTAAAAGTTTGGTCTTTGGATCCAGAAGGAGAACTTTGATGGCTCCATGGAGCACTTTGGGAGATGACAGGTGTTGCAGCCAGGGAGTGACTCTCAGAGCTCAGGGTATCTTGATTTCCATTGAGAAGGCTTTGTTTCAGGGGCTTCCTATGAAGAAGTGAATGAGTCAAAGGGAGCAGGTGATGGGTTCCCTTGCCCTAACCTGACCCTAACCCTAACCCTAAACCTAACACCTAATTCAAATTTGAATCCTAATCCTAACTGGCCCCTAAACCTAACCAAAACCTAAACCTAACATAAACCTAAACACTAACCCTAATAATAACCCGAACCCTAACCAGAAGCCAACCCTAAAACTGATCATGAACAATAACCTGAACCTAAACCCTGAAACCAAAACTGAACCCAATCATTCATTTACCCTAAACCTAATCCTAACACGAATATGGACCGAACCCAAACCCTAACCCAGGCCCATCCCGAAAACTAATCCAACCCAAGAGTTAATCCGACCCTAACGAAACCAGAACCTGAGCCTAAACCCTAATCTCTAACCCTAACCCTAACCAGAAACTTAATCCTACGTCTACCCTTAACACTAACCCGAATCCTAACCTGAAACCACACCCAAACCCCAACTCTAACTATAAATGAAATCATTCCTGAAACCTAACCAGAACCCTAAAGCAAAACTTAAACCTAATACGAACCCGAAATCTAACCCTAGCCGTAATCTTACCCTAAACCCTTACCCAATTCCTGACTTGAAAACTTATCTGAATCGATAAGCTGATCTTGAACTTGTACCCAAACATATAACCAAACTACTTCCAACCCCAATACAGCTCCAAACCCAACCCCTATCCTGAACCTGAACCTTTAATCTGTTTCAGAACATAACCCTGGCCCTTAAACTTAACCCTAAACCTAGCCCCTAAATAGACCCCTTACTCTAACCCTAACCACTACCACTAATCCTGACACTTACCCTCAGGTTACTTTGGCCAGATGACATGCTAGTTTCAAACTGCTTTCAAGGAACTCTGCTTTCTCTTGATTATGTATTGACACTTGCTTTATGCTTTCAAACAGACTTTTCGGTAGTTTCTTTTTTTCTTTTTTTAAATTAATTTATTTTTTTTTTTGGTGTTCACTTTGCCAACATACAGAATAACACCCAGTGCTCATCCTCTCAAGTGCCCCCCTCAGTGCCCGTCACCCATTCACCCCACCCCCTGCCCTCCTCCCATTCCACCACCTCTAGTTCGTTTCCCAGAGTTAGGAGTCTTATGTTCTGTCTCCTTTTCTGATATTACCCACACATTTCTTTTCCCTTCCCTTATATTCTCTTTCCCTATTATTTATATTCCACAAATGAATGAGAAAGACTGATTGTCTTTCTCCGATTGACTTACTTCACTCAGCACAATACCCTCCAGTTACATCCACATTGAAGCAAATGGTGGGTATTTGTCGTTTCTAATGCCTGAGTAATATTCCATTATATACATAAACCCGATCTTTATCCATTCATCTTTCGATGGACACCGAAGCTCCTTCCACAGTTTGGCTATTGTGGACATTGCTGCTAGAAACATCAGGGTGCAGGTGTCCCGGCATTTCATTGCATCTGAATCTTTGGGGTAAATCCACAACAGTGCAATTGCTGGGTCGTAGGGCAGGTCTATTTTTAACTCTTTGAGGAACCTCCACATACTTCTCCAGAGTGGCTGCACCAGTTCACATTCCCACCAAAAGTGTAAGAGGGTTCCCTTTTCTCTGCATCCTCTCCAACATTTGTTGTTTCCTGCCTTGTTAATTTCCCCCATGCTCACTGGTGTGAGGTGGTATCTCATTGTGGTTTTGATTTGTATTTCCCTGATGGCAAGTGATGCAGAGCATTTTCTCATGTGCATGTTGGACATGTCTATGTCTTCCTCTGTGAGATTTCTGTTCATGTCTTTTACCCATTTCACGATTGGATTGTTTGTTTCTTTGGTGTTGAGTTTAATAAGTTTTTCATAGATCTTGGAAACTAGCCCTTTATCTGATACGTCATTTGCAAATATCTTCTCCCATTCTGTAGGTTCTCTTTTAGTTTTGTTGACTGTACCCTTTGCTGTGCAAAAGCTTCTTATCTTAATGAAGTTCCAATACTTCATTTTTGTTTTTGTTTCTTTTGCCTTCATGGATGTATCTTGCAAGAAATTACTGTGGCCGAGTTCAAAAACGGTGTTGCCTGTGTTCTCCTCTAGGATTTTGATGGACTCTTGCCTCACATTTAGATCTTTCATCCATTTTGATCTTTCATCCATTTATCTTTGTGTACGGTGAAAGGGAGAGGTCCAGTTTCATTCTCCTGCATGTGGATGTTCAATTTCCCCAGCACCATTTATTGAAGAGACTGTCTTTCTTCCAGGGGATAGTCTTTCTTCCGTTATTGAATATTGGTTGACCACAAAGTTCAGGGTCTACTTCTGCGTTCTCTATTCTCTTCCATTGATCTATGTGTCTGTTTTTGTGCCAGTACCACACTGTCTTGATGACCACAGCTTTGTAGTACAACCTGAAATCTGGTATTGTGATGCCCCCAGCTATGGTTTTCTTTTTTAAAATTCCCCTGGTATTCGGGGTCTTTTCTGATTCCACACAAATTTTAAAATAATTTGTTCTAACTCTCTGAAGAAAGTCCATGTTATTTTGATAGAGATTGCATTAAAGGTGTAAATTGCCCTGGGTAACACTGACATTTTCACAATATTAATTCTGCCAATCCATGAGCATGGAATATTTTTCCATCTCTTTGTGTCTTCCTCAATTTCTTTCAGAAGTGTTCTATAGTGTTTAGGGTACAGATCCTTTACCTCTTTGGTGAGGTTTATTCCTAGGTATCTTATGTTTTGGGTGCAATTGTAAATGGGATTGACTCCTTAATTTCTCTTTCTTCAGTCTCCTTGTTAGTGTATAGAAATGCCACTGATTTCTGGGCATTGATTTTGTATCCTGCTACGTTGCCAAATTGCTGTATGAGTTCTAGCAATCTTGAGGTGGAGGCTCTAGGGTTTTCTATGTACAGTATCCTGTCATCCGGTGAACAGGGAGATTCTGACTTTTTCTTTGCCAATTTGAATACCTTTAATGTCTTTTTGTAGTCTGATTGCTGAGGCTTGGACTTCCAGTACTCTGTGGAATAGCGGTGGTGAGAGTGGACATCCCTGTCTAGTTCCTGATCTTAGGTGAAAGGCTCCCAGTGCTTCCCCATTGAGAATGATATTTGCTGTGGGCTTTTCTTAGATGGCTTTTAAGATGTCGAGGAATGTTCCCTCTATCCCTACACTCTGAAGAGTTTTGATCAGGATTAGATGCTGTATTTTGTCAAATGCTTTCTCAGCATCTAATGAGAGGATCATATGGTTCTTGGTTTTTCTCTTCCTGATATGATGAATCACATTGATTGTTTTATGAGTGTTGAACCAGACTTGTTTCCCAGGGATAAATCCTACTTGGTCATGGTGAAGAATTATCTTAATGTACTACTGGATTCGATTGGCTAGTATCTTGTTGAGAATTTTTGCATCCATGTTCATCAGGGATATTGGTCTGTAATTCTCTTTTTTCGTGGGGTCCTTGTTTGGTTTTGGAATTAAGGTGATGCTAGCCTCATAGAATGAATTTGGAAGTACTCCATCTCTTTCTATCTTTCCAAACAGCTTTAGTAGAATAGGTATGGTTTCTTCTTTAAACGTTTGATAGAATTCCCCAGGGAGCCATCTGCTCCTGGACTTTTGTGTCTTCAGAGGTTTTTGATGACTGCTTCAATTTCCTCCCTGGTTATTGGCCTGTCCAGGTTTTCTATTTCTTCCTGTTCCAGTTTTGGTAGTTTGTGGCTTTCCAGGAATTAGTCCATTTCTTCTAGATTGCCTAATTTATTGGCGTATATCTGTTCATCATATGTTTTTAAAATCATTTTTATTTCCTTGGTGTTGGTACTGATCTCTCCTTTCTCATTCTTGATTTTATTAATTTGAGTCTTCTCTCTCTTATTTTTAATAAGGTTGGCTAATGTTTTATGTATCTTATTAATTCTTTCAAAGAACCAACCCCTGGTTTTGTTGATGTGTTCCACTGTTCTTCTGATCTCGATTTCATTGAGTTCTGTTCGAATCTTAATTAACTCTCTTCTTCTGCTGGGTGTAGGATCTGTCTGCTGTTTTTTCTCTAGCTCCTTTATGTGTAAGGTTAGCTTTTGTATTTGATTTCTTTCCAGTTTTTGAATGGATGCTTGTATTGCGATGTATTTCCCCCTTAGGACTGCTTTTGCTGTGTCCCAAATATTTTGAATGCTTGTATCTTCATTCTCATTAGTTTCCATGGTCTACGGCCATACCACCCTGAACGCACCCGATCTCGTCTCATTAGTTTCCATGAATCTTTTTAATTCATCCTTAATTTTCTGGTTGACCATTTCGTCTTTTAGCAGGATGGTCCTTAACCTCCGCGTGTTTGAGGTCCTTCCAAACTTCTTCTTGTAATTTAGTTCTAATTTCAAGGCATTATGGTCTGAGAATATGCAGGGGACGATCCCAGTCTTTTGATACCAGTTCAGACCCTATTTGTGACCCAGTATGTGGTCTATTTGGAGAAAGTTCCATATGCACTTGAGAAGAATGTGTATTCAGTTGAGTTTGGATGTAAAGTTCTGTAGATATCTGTGAAATCCATCTGGTCCAGTGTATCATTTAAAGCTCTCGTTTCTTGGAGATGTTGTGTTTAGAAGACCTATCAAGTATAGAAAGAGCTACATTGAAGTCACCAAGTATAAGTGTATTATTATCTAAGTATTTCTTCACTTTGGTTATTAATTGGTTTAAATATTTGGCAGCTCCCACATTCGGGGCATATATGTTGAGGATTGTTAAGTCCTCTTGTTGGATAGATCCTTTAAGTATGATATAGTGACCCTCTTCATCTCTCACTACAGTCTTTGGGGTAAATTTTAGTTTATCTGATATAAGGATGACTACCCCTGCTTCCTTTGAGGACCATTCGAATGGTAAATGGTTCTCCAAACTTTTATTTTGAGGCTCTAGGTGTCCTTCTGTCTAAAATGAGTCTCCTGTAGACAGCAAATAGATGGGTTCTCCTTTTTTATCCAGTCTGAAACCCTGTGCCTTTTGATGCAGTCATTAAGCCCATTCACGTTCAGTGTTACTATTGAAAGATATGAGTTTAGTGTCATCATGATATCTATTCAGTCCTTGTTTCTGTGGATTGTTCCACTGAACTTCTCAAAGGGGAATTTTAAGAGTCACCTTAAAATTTCTTGCAGAGCTAGTTTGGAGGCCACATATTCTTTCAGTTCCTTCCTATCTTGAAAGCTTTTTATCTCTCCTTCTATTTTGAATGACATCCTTGCTGGATAAAGTATTCTTGGTTGCATGTTCTTCTCATTTATGACCCTGAATATATCCTGTGTGTCGTTTCTGGCCTGCCAGGTCTCTGTAGAGTGGTCTTCTGTTACCCTAACACTCCTCCCCATAAAAGTCAGGGATTTCTTGTGTCTTGCTGCTTTAAGGATCTTCTCTTTATCTTTCGAATTTGCAAGCTTCAACTATTAAATGTCGAGGTGTTGAACGAATTTATTGATTTTTTTGGGGGGGGATCTCTCCATTTCCTGGATCTGAATCTCTTTTTCCCTTCCCAGATAAGGAAATTTTTCAGCTCTGATTTGTTCAAATACATATTCAGGCCTTCTGTCCATTTCATCGCCCTTGGGAACCCCAATTAAACGTAGGTTTTTCTTCCTCAGGCTGTCATTTATTACCCTTAATCTGTCTTCCTGGTCTCTTTTTTATTTTATTTTATTTTATTATTTATGATAGTCACACACAGAGAGAGAGAGAGAGAGAGAGAGGCAGAGACACAGGCAGAGGGAGAAGCAGGCTCCATGCACCAGGAGCCTGACGTGGGATTCGATCCCGGGTCTCCAGGATCGCGCCCTGGGCCAAAGGCAGGCGCCAAACCGCTGCGCCACCCAGGGATCCCTATCTTCCTGGTCTCTTAATGTCTGTCTCTTTTTTTCTTAGTTTCCCTCTTTGCCATCAACTTGTCTTCTATGTCACTCACTCATTCTTCCACCTCGTTAACCCTTGTCTTTAGGATTTCTAGTTTGGATTGCATCTCATTCAATTGATTTTTAATTTCTGCCTGATTGGATCTGAATTCGGCAGTCATGAAGTCTCTTGAGTCCTTTATGCTTTTTTTCTAGAGCCACCAGTAGCTGTTTAATAGTGCTTCTCAATTGGTTTTCTGACATTGAATTGTAATCCAGATTTTGTAACTCTGTGGGAGAGAGGACTGTTTCTGATTCTTTCTTTTGAGGTGAGGTTTTCCTTCTACTGTTTTTGCTCAGTGCAGAGTGGCCAAAAAGAAGTTGTATTGGGAAAAGGAGAAAAAGAGAGAGAGAGAAGGAAAGAAAAGAGAAAAAAAGAAAAAAGGAAGAAAAAAAGGAAAAAAAAAGAAGAAAAAGAGAAAGAAAAAGAAAGAAAGGGGAAAAAGGTGGGGAAGCAAGCAGAAATCAAAAAGCAAAAAAAAAAAAATACAAACAAACAAAAAAATACAGGAAAGAAAAACATGGGGCAGTATCTTCTGATTCTGTATACTTTAAGTCCCTTGACTTCCCTTGGAACTTGTCCGTCTAGCTGGTCTTCTGGAGGTGGGGCCTGTTGTGCTGATTTTCAGGTGTTAGCACTTGGGGGAGCCTGGTGCAGGGCTCCATGAGGTTGTGTACCCCGTGAGGTCCCAGGAGAAACAACCATGGTGGCGGTGGCCAGCTCTGGAACCCTGGATTCAGCCCCTGCAGGAACTCTGGAGCTCTCCATCTGCAGGGCCTAGAGGCTCCGGGGCAGGGCTGCTGATCTGCTCAGCTTGGGGCAGTAGCATCCTTGCTGTCCTGGGCCTTCCTGGCCTCTGCCTGTCCTGGGGGGCGGTTGGATCCTGGGCTGTGTCCAGGCACCCAGTTCTCTGGAGCCTGTGCTTTTGGATTCGCACTCCCGGTGGCACAGCCCCTTCCGGGGGGCCACCCCCTAACCTCTCTGAGCTGCTCCTGGAGCTGCGCAGCCCCCTCCCTGCAGAGCCCCGGCTCAAGCCCCTCCGAGCTGCTCCGGGTCCAGCCATGCATGCTGCAGTCTTTTAGGGAGCTTGGCCATGGGGTATTGCATACTCTCCTGGGTGCGCAGGTGTCTGTTGTGTCCCAGGGAGCCCGTGGGCATCCCTGCCCTCTTGGGGTCTTGCTGTAACTCCCTGCGGGTGCCTTTCCACTCAGGAAGATTGGTGAAGTTCCTGCTTCTCCAGGAGGGAGCTTTCCTGTCCTGGGGGAACTCACCCTGGCCTTAGCCTGGCTCCTCATGGGGCCCCTCCCCCTTGGATGACTTTTGTTTCTTTATTTCTTTTTCCCCGTCTTCCTACCTTGATAGAAGCATGAACTCTTCTCACTCTAGCATTCCAGCTGGTCTCTCTTTAAATCTCAGGCTGAATTCATAGATTTTCAGGATTATTTGAAGGTTATCTAGGTAATTTGGTTGAGACAGTTGATTTGGGGACACTACTTTTCAGCCATCCTCTTTTTTCTTTTTTAAAAGATTTTATTCATTTATTTGAGATGAAAGAGAGAGAGAGAGAGAGAGAGAGAGAGGAGAGACAAGCAGTTTCCATGCAGGACTCCTGAAGCAGGTTTCAATCTCGAGACTCCAGGATCATATCCTTGGCCTTCAGCAGGCACTAAACTGCTGAGCCACCCAGGGAGACCCCTTTTGAGATAGTTTCTAAGATCAACACACAAGAGTATAGGTAAAACACGCTTCCTGTGATAAATTCTTTCTCAGAGTTTAAAATTGGTCAGTTGATATACACATGAAACAAATATTTGATACTGGTTAAAACTTGACCAAAGATAATGCCAGCAGGAAACTGCATTCCACTAATGGTTGTTTCTCAGAGTTAAGTATATATCACATGCCTTATGCTTTCACAGTTCCTCTTCAGATAGCTCCTCAAGCATTATTACTGGTGTGGTGCAGACTCTGCCAGTACTTAGTGTGTTATGCACATCCCAGAGGTGCTCCCCTTGACGACACCATGAGTTGCCTATGTATTACTTCCCTTTGCACAGGTATAGAAAGGTGGAGCATTTCCTGAAAGGTGCACAGAGGAGCTGGGATTTGACCTCGGGCCTTGTGGTTCTGCTTTGTTTTCTGCCATATGTTCTCAGGCCAGCCCCCACACAATAACTGAAGAAAGGGGGCTGCGCTAGAACTGGGGACCTATATGGCCAGTGAGACTCCTGAGCCATGGGCTCAATGGGCCACATGTGTGTGGGGTCCTGCAATGCCAGCCAGATCATCCCTTGTGTCCCTAGGTCTGCAATGGCAATGTTCCCAGTGACCTTCCTCTGGGTGGCGTTTTGGAATCCTCCATTGTCTCCAAGGATCTGATGCCTCACTCATTTACCATGTAGTCTCTCTTATATCCACAGATGAGAATCTGTTTGCCCCTCAGGGTGGACTCACAGACTGCCGTTCCTCCTCCTCTGCCTTGGTTTCTGTTTCTGAGAAGGAAATTAGCCTCTTGGTCAACTTTCTTTTTGTTGTTTGATCATCCCACAATTTCCTTCTCTTCTGAGGCTTTCCACCAGGGCTCTTTTCCCCTTCTCTCATACCTTTGACCTTCTGTAATAGCTATGAACTACATCTCTCTGTTAGTAACAGAACATGAAACACAAGATATGTGTGTACACTGACAGAGATGTATTCAATTTTGACATGTAATAAAATTCCAGGAATACCAGGAGTTTGGCACAGGTTTCATGGTTCAATTCTTTCCAATCTTCTTAGTCCAAGAGAGGCAGGCAGCTCCACCACTCACATCTGTGTTCTAGGCAACAAACAAGAGCGAAAGGGCAAAGGCAAGAAGAGCACTTGCCACTGTCTCTTCTTACACTAACTGTCCATAATCCCACATAGCCACTTGTGGTTATGTTTTTTAGACACACTGGCTGCTGGGAAGCCTGAGAAATGTAGACTTTGCTGGGTATTTTGCTACTTAAATAAACTTAGGTTTCTGTTGAGAAACAAGATAAGGAAGTATATGTTCATTGGCTGTCTACACTTTCTCATTATCCTTATTGAATTCTTTGATCTTTGAAAGAAGATCATCAGGGACCCAGGGGATGCTCTTGGGCCCCTCTGGCCTTAGTGTCATATGATGAAGGGTAGTTACTCCTAAAGTTTGTGTGAACCATCATTGTTTGTGTGCACATATGGATGGATTTGTGTATGTATGCGTGCATGGACAAGGGAGACCAGGGGCACAGGGGAGGCCACCCAATGGCCAGGACTGGCTAGTACCACTCTCTGTGGGAACTGACACTCCATCCCATGGAATTGGGGAGGCATTCCCAGAGTACCTCCATGGAGAATTGGAGGGCTTCCCAAGAGTCCACAGGCTATGGCACATTCTCCATTCCCCTGGAGGAAGAGGCCACAGCTGCAGGTTGCACTTGTTCCTTTCTCCTGCCTTGGAACAATTGGAATAGAATGCCTAAGTCTGAAGTGATAAGTAATTCTCCCAAAGGGAGAGAGTGAATCATGCTTCTTAGGTCTATAAATTTGACATACACCTGTCCAATATTGTCAGGGAAGGTAGATAAGGCTGTAGATGAATTGAAAAATCTGTAAAAACCAATAAAATCCACAGGGTTATGATAAAATATCTTTCTTAAGTATTTTTATTTATTTGAGAAACTCAATGAGATACCATGAGTGGGGAAAGAGGCAGAGGGAGAGTGTGAAGCAGGATACCCACCAAATAGGGAATCTGAAGCAAGGATCAATCCAGTATTCTGGGATTATAACCTGGCTGTAGGCAGATGCTTCACCTACTGATCCACCCAGAACTTAAGTTATTATGAGATTGTGCTAGTCACTCCATTCTCCACATTACCCCACTTTCACCACTTCTAAAGATCTTTGGCATCTTGTGTATCCTTTTCCATCAATTAGCTCTCTTTAAAACTAGATTCACCTTTGGAGAAAGGGTGAGCTCAAAGGAAATTCATCTGCCTTAAATGAGGGAATTGGGGGGATACTTGGGACTGTGGGTGAGTTTTGGACCCTGGGCCTATCCAAGTTTTGTCCCATAATCCTATGGATATCAGGAGGCCTAGCACATTTTAAGGAGCCCAGTAGATCATGGAAGTGTGTATCTTGGGCAAGAGGCTTTAGGAGGGTGTTGTCCTCATTTCTGAGGCTAGAAAAACACATTTAGACATCTTTCCAGATACATCTAATTCCTCTTCTAAATGAAAGTAGATTTGTAAAGACAAAGTAGAATGGTGTTTGCCAAGTGCTAGAATGAGACAGTAGTAGGAAGATTCTGAGTTTTAATTGTACAAGAAGAAATGCCTTCTGGAGATGTGTTACAGGGAGATGCTAGACATATATTAATGCATTTATTATGCTTAAAATGTACATGAATAACAATGTAACTAAGGATATATAAACATATACAATGTAGATTTGTACATGGTAGGTTATTTTTTTATTTATAAATTTAATTTTTATTGGTGTTCAATTTGCCAACGTATAGAAAAATACCCAGCACTCATCCTGTCAAGTGCCCACTTCAGTACCCATCACCCAGTCACCGCCACCCCCGCCCTCCTCCCCTTCACAACCCTTAGTTCGTTTCCCAGAGTTAGGAGTCTTTCATATTCGGTCTCCATTTATGATATCTCCTACTCATTTCTTCTCCTTTCCCCTTTACTCCCTTTCACTATTTTTTATATTCCCCAAACGAATGGGACCATATAATGTTTGTCCTTCTTTGATTGACTTAATTCACTCAGAATAATACCCTCCAGTTCCATCCATCTCGAAACAAAAGGTGGGTATTTGTCATTTCTAATGGCTGAGTAATATTCCATCATATACATATACCACATCTTCTTTATCCATTCATCTTTCGATGGACACCGAGGCTCCTTCCACAGTTTTGCTATTGTGAACATTGCTGCTAGACACATCGGGGTGCAGGTGTCGCGGTGTTTCATTGCATCTGTATATATGGGGTAAAAGCGCAGCAGTGCAAATGCTGGGTCATACACAGATCTATCTTTAACTCCTTGAGGAACCTTAACAAAGTTTTCCAGAATGGCTGCACCAGTTAACATTCCCACCAACAGTACCCCTTTCTCCACAACCTCTCCAACATTTATGGTTTCCTGCTCTGTTAATTTTTCCCATTATCACAGAGTGAGGTGGTAACACATTGTGGTTTTGATTAGTATTTCCCTGATGGCAAGTGATGCAGAGCATTTTCTCATGCGCTTGTGGGCCATATCTATGTCTTCCTCTGAGATTTCTGTTCATGTCTTTTGCCCATTTCATGATTCGAACATTTTTTCTTTGCTGTTAAGTTTAGTAAGATCTTTATAGATCTTGGAAACTAGCCCTTTATCTGATACATCATTTGCAAATATCTTCTCCCATTGGGGAGATTGTCTTTGAGTTTTTTAGATGGTATCTTTTACTGTGCAAAAACTTCTTATCTTGATGAAGTCCCAATAGTTCATTTTTGCTTTTGTTTCTTTTGCCTTCATCAATGAATCTTGCAAGAAGTTACTATGGCCAAGTTCGATAAGGGTGTTGCCTGTGTTCTCCTCTAGGATTCTGATGCAATCTTGTCTCACATTAAGATCTTTCATCCATTTTGAGTTTATCTTTGTGTATGGTGCAAGAGAATGGTCTAGTTTCATTCTTCTGCATGTGGATGTCCAATTTTCCCAGCACCTTTTATTAAAGAGATTGTATTTTTTCCAGTGTATAGTTTTTCCTGCTTTGTTGAATATTAGTTGGCCATAAAGTTGAGGGTCCAATTCTGTATTCACTATTCTGTTCCATTCGTCTATGTGTCTGTCATTTTTTTGTAATTTTAATTTTATTTTTTATTGGTGTTCAATTTGCCAACATTCAGAAAAACACCCAGTGCTCATCCCGTCAAATGCCTACCTCAGTGCCTGCCACCTAGTCACCCCACCCCCTGCGCTGCTCCCCTTCCACCACCCCTAGTTCATTTAAAGATTTAAAGAGAGAACAGCTGGAATGCTACAATTAGAAGACTTCATGGTTCTATGAAGGTAGGATGACGGGGAAAAAAGAAATAAAGAAACAAATGGCATCCAATGGGGAGGGGCCCCATAAGGAGCCAGGCAAAGGTCAGGGTGAGTGCCCCCAGGACAGGAGAGCCCCGTCCCAGGAGAGCAGGTGCTTCTCCAATCTTCCCGGATGGAAAGGGGCTCACAGGGAGTTAGAGCAAATCTTTAAATCTCAGGCCGAATTCATAGATTTTCTGGAAGATTTGAATATTATCCAGGTAATTTTGTGGGGACAGGTGACTCGCGGACCCTACACTTCCTTCATCTTACCCCTCCCCCTCCTCTGTGAGATTTCTGTTGCTGTCTTTTGCCCATTTGGGGTTGGATTGTTTGTTTCTTTGCTGTTGAGCATAATAAGATCTTTATAGATCTTGGAAACTAGCCCTTTATCTTATACCCATTTGCAAATATCTTCTCCCATTCTGTAGGTTGTCTTTGAGTTTTGTTGACTCTATCCTTTGCTGTGCAAAAGTTTCTTATCCTGATGAAGTCCCAATAGTTCATTTTTACTTTTGTTTCTTTTGCCTTTATGGATGTACCTTGCAAGAAGTTACTGCGGCTGATTTCAAAAAGGGTGTCGCCTGTGTTCTCCTCTAGGATTTTGATGGAATCTTGTCTCACATTTAGATCTTTCATCCATTTTGAGTTTATCTTTGTGTATGGTGAAAGGGAGTGGTCTAGTTTCATTCTTCTGCATGTGGATGTCCAATATTCCCAGCACCATCAATTGAAGAGACTTTCTTCCAGTGGATAGTCTTTACTCCTTTATTGAATATTAGTTGACCACAAAGTTGAGTTGTGTGTCTCTTTTTTCCTCAGTTTCCCTCTTTGCCATGAACATCTTCTATGTCACTCACTCATTCTTCCACCTCGTTAACCCTCTTCATTAGGACTTCTAGTTTGGATTGCATCTCATTCAATTGATTTTTAATTTCTGCCTGATTAGATCTAAATTCTGCAGTGAAGTCTCTTAAGTCCTTTGTGTCTCGGTTGTTGAAAATAGTGCTTCCTGATCATGGAGGTGCAAGAATTTCCTAGCCATATTTTTCTTGTTTTTTACGGATATTGTCCCAGAAGTGGAAATGCTCAATCATAGGGTAGTTCTGTTTTTAGAATTTGAGGAACCACCATATGATTTGCATAGCAACTCTAGTAATGTGCAACCCCAACACAGTGTCCAAGGGTTCCCTTTTCTCCACATTCTCAGCAGCATTTATCTCTTTTCTTTTCTATGATAGATTTTCCAAGGGATGTGTTGTGATGTCTCATTATGTTCTTGGTTTGCATTTTTCTGATGGTAAGTCATGTTGTTTACATGTTTATCATGTGTCTATTTTCTCTACGAAAATGCTGGATCACTGTACACTGTCTGGGGTCCAGGGACAAGACCAGTCTCCAGAGGTCTGACAGGATCCTCATTTAGATAGGCATGGATGGGCGCAGGGTCACTCTTCTGGCTGAGGTCTGGACCCACATTAGTCAAGAGGACACAAATGTAGAATGGGATGAAAGGGAAGCTTCTGAGGTCCTTTACTCTGCCCCTAGAGCCCATAGGTCCTGCTCCTTTGCCCCGTGATTCTGGGAAGACACTGCCTTGAGGACACCTAAATAAAACTATCCTTTTCTTCGGTGGTGTTCCTGCCTGGGGCTGTAATGCTAGAGCTGGAGAGCATGATGCAGGAGGCCTTAATAGATAGCATTATGTGCATGTGTATGTCAAGTGACCTAATTTAAACGCTGAGAAAGTAGTTATCGCAGGAAGTTGGTTTTACCTATATTCTTGTGTGCTGACCTTAGAATGTATCTCAAAAGGGGCATCCCTGAATGGCTCAGCGGTTTAGCACCTGCCTTAGGCTGAGGACATGATCCTCGGTTCTCAAGATTCTGAATCCCGCTTCAGAAGTTTTGCATGAAGCCTGTTTCTCCCTCTGCCTCTCTCCCTCTCTCTCTTTCTGTCCCTCATCAATCAATAAATAAAATCCTAAAAAAGGAAAAAGAAACTATCTAAAAATTCTTTGTAAAATCATAAGGCAAGGGCCAACTACTTATCTTTGAAAAAGAAAAGTTAGTTTAAGGCAGTTTGAAACTATTATCTCATTCGGCAGATTTAAACTTAAGGTCAGGGTGATGATCAGTGGTAGAGGTAAGGATTAGAGTAAAGGTTAGGGTCTAGGGTTAGGAGTTATGGTTACAGTTCAGTTTAGAGGCCAGGGCTAGAGGTTAGGGTTCAGATGCAGGTTAGGGTTTCAGATTCAGGATAGGTGTGGTGCATGGGTTTGGAATCGGGGTTTGGGTTGGGGTTGGGGTTTGTGTAGGATGGGTTTTTGGTTTTGGGTACAGGTACAGGTTGAAGATTGGTTTATGGATTTGGTCAGGGCTCCATCAATGTTTGGGTAAGGGTTTAGCATCAGATTACTTTTAGGATTTGTTTGGGCTTGGTTCATGTTAGGGTTGGGTTTAAGGTTAGGGTTCTGGTTAGGAATTGGGTTAGGTTTGGGTTGGGGTAGGGTGAGGGTTAGTGTTTGAGTTAGGATTTGGGATAGGGTTAGGTTTCAAATTAGGTTTCTGGTTAGGGTTTTGTGTAAGGGTTATGGATCAGTTTAAGGTTTGGATTAAGTTTTGGCTATCAAGTTAGGTTTCTGGTTAGGGTTAGTGTTTAGGGTTCCAGTAGGGGTTGGGATAGGATCATGTTTGGGTAAGGTTAGGGTTCGGGTTAGGGATAGGGTTTGACTTAGGGTTAGGGTTCGTTTAAGGTGTTTGGGTTAGGGTTAGTGTTAGGGTTCAGGTTCAGGTTAGGAACCCTATCTTCTGCTTCCTTTGACTCATTGTCTCTTTACAGGAAGCCACTAAAATGAGGATACACAATGGAAATCAAGAGATCTATGAGATCCTGGGCTCTGAGAGACACTCTTCTGTGGAACTGCTGGCTCAGGACCTGTTGAGCTGTGGTAACACCTGGTAGATACAGGAAATGATTGGATAGATTTTTAGGCTTCTATACTGGAAGGATGTTATCATGGACTGTGCAAAATTATCCGTTCTGCCTTCCTTGAGCATCAGCATTGTCCAGGCCTCACCCAGGGAATGTGTTAATTCCTTTTCACATCAGAGACAGAATGAGGGGTACTGTATTCAAAACCATGACTGACTGGGAATATCAGGGTCTGGTACTCAGACCAGAGACTCGATCCCCTCTGAAATTGTACAGGACAAAGGACTTCAGTACCCACACAGAAAAATGTTCTAGGCTTCAAAGTCCATTGTTTTGAGGGGAGACATAGTAAACCATTTGTAACTTCAAGACATTCTGTCAACTGAGCAAAAACAGCATTTCTCTCAACTAATAGCATTTACAAAGACCAGTATGCCATTGAGTCATCTGTAAATGTCCCCACTGCAGATAGAACACAGAGTGTTAGAAACTCAAATATTGCTCAGGATCACATAATTTGGGCCTGAGAATAAACCAAAGCATGGGCTACATGGCATTTTCCTTAAGGTTATGTAGGTTGGTCTGTTCCTGACATAGGGAGGAAAGTTCAGGGGAGAACCACCTTCTTCTGCAGGCCTTACAGGAGCCAATTGTTTCTAGTCTGGGTCCTTGGCTTACCTTGATCATCTCTGGGTCTTGAGTTTGACCATGAATGTGATCTGTTCTCCCCCAAGACCAGCTATTGATGTAGGTAGTAGCCTGATGCACCTCTGCTTGTCAGGGGAAATGGAGTAATTGAATCCTTGGAACAACTCATCCAAGATTTCCTATGTGGATCTCATATCATATTAATATGACAGCACTAAAAGCAAGTGCTGTATGCTATACAAGACTATGTGTTGTGAAGCAAGGCTTGGGAGTCATTAGAGAGAAAGGTATGAAAGGTCACACCGAGGGTGGAATTGCTTAGAAGAGAATAACAAAAGCGAGTTAGATTTGCACACATCTGGGTGCAGCATGTTGTGGAGCTTCAGAAAATAACAGAAACTGTTTTGGCCAGAGATGGTGAAAAAGGCAGCCAGTGAAGCATTAGGGCAATGAGAGATGCTGAGGACTGGTAGACTGTTAGTTATGTATTGTTCTTCTGCTACTGTATTGCCTTAATACATCTCATCTGACAAATTGTATACATAATTTCTCACTGGTCCTGTGGATGAGGAATCCAGGCACAAATTAGCTTGGCTCCTCCACCTCAAGATCTGTCAGAGGCTGTAGCTGTGGCTTCAAGGGAGGCTAGTGTGGCATAGTACTTTCTGCCATGTATACTCAGTTCTCTGTCACATGAGACTCTATAATTGACAGCTCAAAACATATCTGGTTGAATTTGATTCAGGGATATAGAAGAAAATGGGAAAGGGAAAGAGTCAGAAGTGGAACATGAATGAGTGGAACAGAGGATAAAAGATATAAGAAGGGAGTGGATATTTCAAGTAAAACTTCAATTGGTCTGTCAATCTAGAAGGAAAAACTTGATACCTATACAGAGCACGTTGGGAGAATACAGGGGATGTATCTGGGGGAGAGACTCTCAGAGCTCAGGATCTTAAATATCTCTTGTTTTCCATTGGGAAGACTACATTTTTGGGGCATCCTATGAAGAGGGAAATGAGTCAAAGGAAGTAGCAGGTGGGGCCCCAAACCAGAACACTAAACCTAACCCTAACCATAATCCCTAACACGAACCCTAAACATAACCCTAGCCTGAACCCTAACCCTAATCAGAACCCTAATCTGAACCTGAACCCTAACTCGAAACCTACCATGAACCCTGACCATAACTGAAAACGAACCCTAACCTGAAGCCTAACACCAAAACCGAACCAAACATGAACCTTGACCCTAACCCTAGCCCTAAACACTAATACAAACCCGGACCCATACCCTAATCCTAATCCAAACTCGAACTCGAACTTTAACCAGAACAGTATGTGAACCCTAACCTGAAATTTAGCCTGACCCTAAACCTACTGAACCCAAACCTGTACCCGATCCTGAAACCTAGCCTAAACTGAACCCTGACACTAACCCTACACAATAAGCCTAAAACCTAAACCTAAACCCTGAACCCTAACTCTCACTTTAACCCTAACCCTAACTGTAACCCTAAAAGTAATTCTTAATCCTAACCCTAACCTTAGCCCTAACCCTAGCACTAGCTATTGTTCCAATTGGCTATTAGATGTAACATGTCATTGTGTTGGATGTATTGTATTGTTAGTCAGTCACTAAGCACCTCCGGGTTACACAGGGGTATTTATGTCACAGGTCAGGACCACTGGGAACTATTGTGAAGGACACAGCCCTCGGAGGCCAAAATGAGGTAACTGGGGCTTTTACTAAATATAACAGGAAAAAGTTGGACAGTTTTACTACAGAAGATGACCATGTCTGCATCTTGGAGCATTTCCACCCCATTGTGGTACTCCCATTGAAATGAGGCCAGAGGGAAAGTGACCATTGTGATATTACATTGCTGGAACACAGGCCACTTTCAAGTGGTACTCCATGCCACATCCTACCCCTTCTTCTCAATCTTCCATCCTTAAATTTGCCCCTCAGATACACTGGATACCAGCTCACATGCATTATAAATACTATCCATAGACACCTGATGATGTCCCTAGGAAGTGGATTCTAGCCTGATTCAACCGTGAGCAAGTTGGTAAACTGGGGTCTATGTTCTCACACAGTTGGTTAGTAGGACAAAGTACTGAGAAAGCAAGCAGAGAAATAAAGATCTGACTTCAACTCTGTCTCTTCAAAGGTAGGATCTTTCTTTAATTTTCAGAGTGGTTGCTCTGGCATTTTTGGCTCACGATGGACAGTTAAGGAGATTACATGTGGTAAGCCATCATCTTCCAAGAAGGGGCTCTAGATGGGTTTGACTGAATGAAGAGGTGCAGGTGCTGGAATCTTGAAAATGTGACTTCACTAGCTTAATGACAGGCCCACAACTGATGTACAACTCTGATAACCAGGAACGTGCATTCAAGACATTCCCCCTTTACAGCTCACTTAACTGGAGACTGTCAAGATAACAAGATGTTCTTTTTCTGTTGTCCAATTTTCAGGCGATTTGAGCTTAGGAGATTTCAGAGGTAGATATTTTCATGTTGCTGCTGTTGTCAGGTCGGCCCTCTTCTCTGAAGCTTCTTGTTATGTGTTGGGAGACATCAACAGGTACTACAAGGCTTGGGGCAACCCACTGGATAGCAGACCACACTGTAATCTCAGCTGAGCGGACTCACACCTCTTACCCCTCATTCTGTGTGTGTCTCTGTGTGTATGTGTGTTTGTGTGTAAGGGGGGCATGTAGAAGAACTGGAAGGAGGAATATATCCTTCCTGGGCAGAAACAAGTTGCCAAGTGTTGGAAACTTGACACGTCTTTTGTGTTCAGACCAGGTCCTAGCAAGTAAGATGAGAAGGTGAATACTGTAGACTAAACTCAACTTTGAATATATTAGTCATGAGCCCAAGAATGTCTTTCATTGACTTCTTCCTTGCCAGATGTTTCTTCAGCTGTCAGACTGGCCTAAACTGGAGAACACAGTTTCTAATGGGAGTATCCCCTTGTGGTGATGTTCAGGGAGAACAATAATGTCTTTTGGCCTTGTATATATGGGTCAGTGTAGTTGCAAAACTACACCCAGGAGATCTTGGAGGAGATGAACTCTGGTTTCCATATTCTAACACCCTAGACAATTATCGGGTGCACCAGGGAAACAAGGATCAGTGCTGTTGTGAAGTGAGAATGGGAAGAGGGTTCTTCACAAAAATATGACCCCCACACAAAGATGGAGAGAAACTTGGGATCCTGTTGTAGTGTTTCCACATAATTGCCAAAGAGGCCCAACCACAAAGAGATCTGACCCTCCACTCCTAACCTCCAGCTGCCTATGAGGTGGGAAGACACTCTTCACCTTTGTTGGAATGGTGTAGAATATGTTTCTTGTTTTTGAGCAGTGGGGGTGGTTTGTTTGTTTCAAATAAAGCAATGAGTATCTTTGCATTTTACTACTATTTTTATTATTTCACCTACTTTCTCAGATATCCTGTGTAGAACCCATCTCCACTATCCCTGCAGAAATTCTCTGATCCCTTAAAAAACACCACAATAAGGAGGGTGATTTATCACAAAAGGGAGGGTGACATGAAGCTGTTCTATGTTTCTTTATAATGTTTCATCTCTCAGAACACATCAGATCATTGTAGGCCTAACAGGTCATGAGCTGTTTCCTTATAGATTTTTGTACTACTCCATCAAAGAGGCCATCTGTCACAGTGATATAACATTTCAAGGCCTTGCACTTGACCTGTCATTCCCTTCCCTTTTCTACAGTGCTGCAAGCAACAACTTATCTGTCCCCACATATTGTTCAATTACTCCATCTCCCCTGAGAAGCACAGGTGTCTCAGGCCACCAATGACATCAGGACCGGTCTGGGATGAGAACAGGTCACATTCATAACTAAGCTCAAGATGCAGAGATGAGCTTGGTTCAGGGCAAGCCAAGAACCCAGACTAGAAACAAATGGCTCCCCTGGGGCCTGCAGAAGAAGGTGGTTCTCCCCTGAACCTTATTCCCTATGTCAGGAACAGACCAAACTACATCACCTTAGGTGAAGAGCCATGCAGCACTTGCTTTACTCTATTCCCAGGCTCAATGTATGTTATCTTGAGCAGCATTTGAGGTTCTAATCCTCTGTGTTCTATCTGCAGTGTGGATGTTTACTATTGAATTAATGGCATACTGGTCTTCATAAAAGCTATTAGTTGAGAGAAATGCTGTTGTTGCTGTTGTTGCTCAGCTAACAGACTGTGTTAACATTACCAATGGTTTATCATGTCTCTCCTTAAACTAATGCTAATTTGAAGCTTAGAACTTTTTAACTATGGGCACTGAAATCCACTGTTATGTACAACTTCCCTAGGGGATTGGAGTCTCTGTTCTGAGGCCCTGATATTTCCAATGGTTTGTGGTTTTGAAGCCGACTACAGTACCTATTCTTGTGTCTCTGGAGTGAAAAGGAATTAACCCTGCCTGTGGGTGAGGCCTGGGCCATGGTGACTCTCAAAGAAGGCAGAATGGATAATAATATATAGTCTGTGGTACCATGCTTCCAGGATAGAGGCCTGTCCAACAACCCAATCATTTCCTGTATCTACCAAGTGGTTACAACAGCCCAACAGGTCCTGAGCCAGCAGTTCCACATTTGAGCGACCACCCCATACACAGAAGAGGAGGTGATGCTTGCCACTACTACCGGTATGTTTTGGGAATGTCATTGCATTTCTCTGAGTTTCCTTTTTCTCCTCTGGAAAGTGCTGTGGTAAGAGAATGAACTACATATGTTTACTGTGGGAAATCTAGGAAGAAACAAGGCATAGACTTTTCTGATACCTGGCAGTTTAGAAAGGTAACTGAGCATCTTCATGTGTAGCAGTCCTCTCTCCCCAGCTAAGAAGCTCTCCACATCAAACCCCATGGGCCTGTGGCACTCAGGGTTTGCAGAAGCATGTGGAAAGCAGGCAGTTTTCCTGATTGCAAAGGACGTCTGGGTTTCCGTCTAAATAGTCCTGCTACTTGTCCGTTATGTGCCCACAATAGAGGTCACTGTAGAGGGCAGAGCAGCTCAAGGTCCACTCAGTATATGGAAAGTGTTGGTTGGATTCCTTCATCCAATAATATATATTAATCACCTATTATTGCAACATATTTCTAGCACTAAGATCATTGAATGAATACAGTAGATACAGTGTCTTGAACTCAAGTCCAATCAGAGTGTCAATCACTCTACACATCATAGGCATGCATGTCCATAGCTTGTTTAGATGTGACATCTTTATTTTGCTCTCATGGGATGAATGGATCCACCCACATTTGGACCAATTAGGGTGGATGATAAGATCAAGTAAGGGCGGGTAGGCTGGGCAGGATGGCAAAAGTGTAGGGTTCTAAGTCACCTTCCCCACATTACCTAGATAACTTTTAAATCATTCTGAAAGCCTAAGAATTCAGCCTGAAATTTAAAGAGAGAAAAGCTGGAATGATACAGTATGAAGAGTTTGCACTTCTATCAAGGTAGGAAGAAGGAAAAAGGTAAAGAAATAAAAAAGCATCCAGGGGGAGGGTCCCCTGCAAGGTTCTGGGCTAAGGCCATGCAGCAAGTGTCCCCAGGACAAGAAAGCCCAGTTCTGGAGAAGCAGATAATTACCAATCTTCCTGGACCAAAGGGTGCTCACAGGGTATTCGGTCAGGATCCCAGTAGTGGCAGGGATGCTCTCAGGCTCCCAGGGGCACTAACAGAGAAACAGTGCTATGGGGAAGAGTGCACCACATGACGCAGACCGAGCACCCTAAGTGAGGATGCTGGAGTTTGTGCTTGGCGGGTCCTCAGGAGTAGCTCAAATGGTGGCTCAGGTTACGGCTCCAGGCAGAGGTCGCTGTGAGGAGAGGACCCCAGAGCTGTTGGGGTGGTGGCTCCATTGGCGGCCCCACGTGAGGGGGCCTTCACGGCCCCAGGGGCGTGACTTCAGTGGTGCAGGTTCCAGAGCCAATGGAGCTGGGGGACACAGCCCATGATCTGGTGTTCCCCCTGGGACAGGTAGAGGCTGGGACTGTCCAGGACAATGAGGAGGCTCCTGCCACCATGTGGCACTGAGTTCTGCAGATCAGGAGCCCCTGCCTCTGTAGTATCCAGGCCCCTGCGGACTGGGAGCTATGGTAGTTATTGTGTGAGCTGACTCCAGAACTGAAGAGCTGGCTGCTGCCACTCTTTTTGTTCATCCTTGTCACTTTGTACCTGGGAGTGAGCAGAGACGTCACAGGATAAACATCTCCCACTGAGCCAGGCACCTGACAGAGACTTGACAGCTACCCCAGTTGCACACACCTGAGAATCAGCACAGAGGCCTCTCTGCAAGAAGACCAGCTGGAAGAATAGGGTAAAGCAAGTTTTGATGAGGCAGCACTGGAAACTTCCAGGGGAAGTTGAGGGATTCACAGTATATAGAATCACAGTATATAGAATATAGTATATAGAATCACAGTATATAGGATATAGATACTCCCCCTTGTTTTTTGTTTTCTGATTGTTCCCCCCTCCCCCGTTTTCTCTTTTTTGCTTTTTTCCCGTACAATTTGTTTTTGGCCAGTCTGCACTGAGCAAAAAGAGCAGAAGGAAAAACTCATCACAAAAGGAAGAATCAGAAACTGTACTCTATCCCACAGAGTTACAATATATACATTGCAATTTAATGTCACCAAGTTAATTCAGAAGCACAATTATAAACCTACTCGTGGCTCTAAAAAAAGCATAAAGGATTCAAGAGACTTCAGGACTACACAATTTAGACTAATTAAGCAGAATTAAAAATCAGTTAGATGAGATTAAATCCAAACTGGAGGTCCTAACGATAAGGGTTAACAAGGTAGAAGAACGAGTGAGTGACCTAGAAGACAAATTGATGGCAAGGAAGGAAGCTGAGGATAAAAAGAGAAAAAAATAAAACATCAAGAGGCTATGTTAAGGGAAATAAATGACAGCCTCAGAAGAAAAAACCCTATGTTTAATTGGGGTACCAGAGAACACCAAAAGAGACAGAGGACCAGAAAGTGTATTTGAATAAATCATACCTGAGAACTTCCCTAATTGGGAAGGGAAACAGACTTTCAGATCCAGGAGATAGAGAGATAGAGAGATCATCCCCTAAATCAATAAAAATCAATAAAAAAACCACTCAACACCTCAATATTAAATGCTGAAACTTGCAGATTCCAAAAGATAAAGAAAACTGGGATCCCTGGGTGGCACAGTGGTTTGGCGCCTGCCTTTGGCCCAGGGCGTGATCCTGGAGACCCGGGATCGAATCCCATGTTGGGCTCCCGGTGCATGGAGCCTGCTTCTTCCTCTGCCTGTGTCTCTGCCTCTCTGTCTTTCTCTGTGTGACTATCATGAATAAATAAATAAAATCTTTAAAAAAAAAAGATAAAAAAAGATCCTTAAAGTAGCAAGAGATTAGAAATCCCTAAACTTTATAGGGAGAAATATTAGGTTAACAGCACACCTCTCCACAGAGGCCTGGCAGGCCAGAAAGAGCTGGCAAGATATATTCAGGGTCCTAAATGAAAAGAACATGCAGCCAAGAATACTTCGTCCAGCAAGGCTCTCATTCGGAATAGAAGGAGAGATAAAGAGCTTCCAAGATAGGAAGAAATGAAAAGAATATTTGACCATCAAAGCAGCTCTGCAAGAAATATTAAGAGGAATCTGTAAAAGAGAGAGGAAGTCCAAGGAAACAATCCATAAAAAAAGGACTGAATAGGTATCATGATGATACTAAATTCCTATCATTCAATAGTAACTCTGAATATGAATGGGCTTAATGACCTCATCAAAAAGCGCAGGGTTTCAGACTGGATAAAAAAGAAAGACCCATCTATTGGCTGTCTACAAGAGACTGATTTTAGACGTAAGGACACCTACAGCCTGAAAATAAAACATTGGAGAACCACCTACCACTCAAACAATCCTCAAAAAAACCTGGGGTACCATCCTTATATCTGATAAATAAAGTTTTATTCCAAGGACTGTAGTAAGAAATGAAGAGGGACACGATATCATACTAAAGGGATCTATCCAACAAAAGGACCTAAAACTCATGAATATTATTGCCTCAATGTGGTGCAGCCAAGTACATAAATCAAATAATAACCAAAATGAAGACATACTTAGATAATAATACACTTGTACTTGGTTACTTGAACACAGAGCTTTCTATAATAAAAAGATCTTCTAAGCACAACATCTCCAAAGCAAAAAGAGCTTTAAATGATACACTGGACCAGATGGATTTCACAGATATTTACAGACCTTTACTTCCAAAAGCAACTGAATACACGTTCTTCTCAAATTCATATGGAACTTTCTCCGGAATACACCACATACTGGATAACAAATCAGGTCTTAATTGATACTAAAAGTTTGAGATGATCCCCTGCATGTTTTCAGACCCTAATGCTTTGAAATTAGAACTAAATCACAAGAAAAAGTTTGGAAGGATTTCAAACACGTGGAGACTAAGGACCATCCTCCTAAAAGATGAAAGGGTCAACCAGGAAATTAAGAAGGAATTAAACCGTTCAAAATCTTTAGGATACAGCAAAAGCAGTCCTGAGGGGGAAATGCATTGCAATACAAGCACCCATTCAAACACTGGAAAGAACTCAAATACAAAAGCTAACCTTAAACCTAAAGGAGCTTGGGAAAAAACAGCAAATAGATCCTACACAAAGCAGAAAATAGATATTCTTTTGAGCAGAACGCAATGAGATAGAGATCAGAGGAACTGTGGAACAGAATAACAAAACCAGAAGTTGGTTCTTTGAAAGAATTAATAAGATAGAGGAGCCACTAGCCAGCTTTATTAAAAAGAAGAGAGAAAAGACTCAAATTAATAAAATCATGAATGAGAAAGGAGAGACCACCAATACTAAAGAAATACAAACAATTTTAAAAACATATTATGAACAGCTATACACCAATAAAGTAGGCAATCTAAAAGAAATGGATGCTTTTCTAGAAAGCCACAAACTACCAAACCTGGAACTGGAGGAAATAGAAAACCTGAACAGGCCAATAACCAGGGAAGCAATTTAAGTGGTCATCCAAAACCTCTCATGTCACAAAAGTCCAGGCCAGATGGCTTCTCAGGGGAATTCTATGAAACATTTAAAGAAGAAACCATACCTAATTATACTAAAGCTGTTCAGAAAGATAAAAAGAGAGAGTCCTTTCAAACTCATTGTGTGAGGCCAGCATCACCTTAATTCCAAAACCAGACTAAGACCTCACAAAAAAGGCGAATTATACACCAATATCCCTGATGAACACGGATACAAAAATTCTCAGCAAGATACTAGCCTATTGATACTATCTCAGCAAGATACTAGGATCCAACAACACATTAAGAAGATTATTCACCCTGGGTGGCGCAGCGGTTTGGCCCCTGCCTTTGGCCCAGGGCGCGATCCTGGAGACCCGGGATCGAATCCCACGTCGGGCTCCCTGCATGGAGCCTGCTTCTCCCTCTGTCTGCCTCTCTCTCTCTCTCTCTCGGTGACTATCATAAATAAATTTAAAAAAATACATTAAAAAAAAAAGAAGATTATTCACTATGACCAAGTGGGATTTATCCCGGGATGGAAGCCTGGTTCAACAATTGTGAAGCAATCAATGTGATTGATCATATTAGCAAGATAAGAATCAAGAAACAAATGATACTCTCAATTGATGCAGAGAAAGCATTAGACAAAATACAGCATCCATTCCTGATCAAAACTCTTTAGAGTGTAGGGATAGAGGACACATTCTTCAGCATCTTAAAAGCCATCTATGAAAAGCCCATAGCACATATTCACAGTGGGCAAACACTGGGAGCCTTTCCCCTAAGATCAGGAAACAAGACAGGGATGTCCACTCTCACCACTGCTATTCAACATAGTACTAGAAAACCAGGCCTCAAAAATCAGGCAACAAAAAGAAATAAAAGACATTCAAATTGACAAAGAACTCAAAATCTTCCTCTTCACAGATGACATGATACTGTACAAGAAAACCCAAAAGCCCCCATCCGAAGACTGCTAGAACTCTACAGCAATTGGGAATGTGGTAGGATACAAAATCAATGCCCAAAAATCAGTGGCATTTCTATACACTAAAAATGAAATTGAAGAAAGAGAAATTAAGGAGTCAATCCCAATTACAATTGCACCCAACAGCATAAGATACCTAGGAAAAAATGTAACCAAAGACATAAAGGATCTATACCCTAAAAACTACAGAACACTTCTTTCTTTTATGATAGTCACAGAGAGAGAGAGAGAGAGAGAGAGAGAGAGAGAGAGAGACAGGCAGAGACACAGGCAGAGGGAGAAACAGGCTTCATGCACCGGGAGCACGACGGGATTCGATCCCGGGTCTCCAGGATCGCACCCTGGGCCAAAGGCAGGCGCCAAACCGCTGCGCCACCCAGGGATCCCTACAGAACACTTCTGAAAGAAATTGAGGAAGACACAAAGAGATGGAAAAATATTCCATGCTCATGGATTAGAAGAATTAATACTGTGAAAAAGTCAATGTTACCCAGGGAAATTTACACATTTAATGCAATCCCTATCAAAATACCATGGAATTGCTTGAGAGTTGGAACAACTCATCTTAAGATTTGTGTGGACTCAGAAAAGACCCCGAATAGCCAGGGGAATATTTAAAAAGAAAACCATAGCTGGGGCATCACAATGTCAGATTTTAGGTTGTACTACAAAGCTGTGCTCATCAAGATGTTGTGGTACTGGCAGAGGAACAGACACATAGATCAATGGAACAGAATAGAGAATCCAGAAGTGGAACCTTATCATTATGGTCAACTAATATTCGAGAAAGCATGAAGACTATCCACTGGAAAGAAGACAGTCTCTTCAATCAATGGTGCTGGGAATATTGGACATCCACATGCAGAAGAATGAAACTAGACCACTCTCTTGAACCATACACAAAGAGAAACCCAAAATGGATGAAAGATCTTAATGTGAGACAAGTATCCATCAAAATCCTAGAGGAGAACAAAAGAACACCCTTTTTAAACTTGGGCATGTAACTTCTTGCAAGACACATCCATGAAGCAAGAGAAACAAAAGCAAAAATGAACTATTGGGACTTCATCAAGGTAAGAAGCTTTTTCACAGCAAAAGAAACAGTCAACAAAACTCAAAGACAACATACAGAATGGGCGAAGTTATTTGCAAATGACCTGTCAAGGAAAGGGCTTGTATCCAAGATGTATAAAGAACTTATTAAACTCAACAGCAGGGATCCCTGAGTGGTGCAGCAGTTTGACACCTGCCTTTGGCCCAGGGCGCGATCCTGGAGACTGGGGATCGAATCCCATGTCAGGCTCCCGGTGCATGGAGCCTGCTTCTCTCTCTACCTATGTCTCTACATCTCTCTCTGTGTGTGGGTGTGTGACTATCATAAATAAATAATAAAAAATAAACTCAACAGCAAAGAAACAAATGTTCTAATCATGAAATGGGCAAAAGGCATGAACAGAAATCTCACAGAAGAAGACATAGACATGGCCAACAAGCACATGAGAAAATGCTCCGCATCACTTGCCATCAGGGAAATAGAAATCTAAACCAAAATGAGATACCATCTGACACCAGTGTGAATGGTGAATATAACAGGACAGGAAACCACAAATGTTGGAGAGGCTGTGGAGAAAGGGGAACTCTCGCACTGTTGGTGGAAATGTGAAATGGTGCAGCCACTCTGGAAAACTGTGTGGAGGTTCCTCAAAGAGTTAAAATAGATCTGCTCTACCACCCAGCAATTGCATTGCTGGGGATTTACCACAAAGATATAGATGCAGTGAACCTCAGGACACCTGCCCCTCAATGTTTTTAGTAGAAATATCCACAATAGCCAAACTTGGATGGAGCCTCAGTGTCCATTGAAAGATGCATGGATAAAGAAGATGTGGTATATTTATACAATGGAATATTATTCAGCCACTAGAAATGACAAATACCCACCTTTTGCTTCAATGTGGATGGAATTAGAGGGTATAATGGTGAGTGAAATCAATCAGAAAAGGACAAACATTATATGGTTTCATTCATTTGGGGAATATAACACATAGTGAAAGGGAATAAAGGGGAAAGGAGAGATAGTGAGTGGGAAATATCAGGAGGGAGACAGAACATGAGAGACTGGGAAATGAACAAGGGGTGGTGGAAAGGGAGGTGAGTGAGGTGACCTGGTGATGGGCACTGACGGGGGCCCATTATGGGATGAGCCTGGGTGTTATGCTGTATGTAAATTGAACTCCAATAAAAAAAATCATCCCACACATTGAACAAATACAAATAATAAAATAAAAATAAAATAAAATAATAAATAAAATAAAATAAAAACTCTAATCCACACCCTAAACCTAACCCTTACCTGAAACCTAACCAAACCCCTAACCCTAACTTGAATCTGACCAGAACACTAACAGGAACCTGACCTCCAATCTGAACCCTAACCCCAACACTGGTGAAAACTAACCTGAAATTTAACTCGACAACAACCCCACATGAAACCAAACCAGATTCAGATCCTTAACCCTTATACTAACCCTACTCTAAACACTAACCCTAAACCCTAACCTTAAAACAAAATGCTAACCCTAAACGCTAATCCTAAATCTAACTATGAGCCTAATCCTAAACCTAAACCTAAACCCTGAAACCTAGCCCTACCATAGTTCTAAATGGAAATTAGATGTGACATGCCATTGTGTCGGCTGTATTGTACTGGTCAGAAGCCAGTCACTAAGCACCACGGGTTTACTTATGCTTATGCCACAGTTCATTTTACTGGGAGTCATTGTGAAGGCTGTGGCCCTCAGAAGCCAAAACAAAGCAACTGGGACTCATTCTAAATATAAATGGTAACAATTGGACAGCTATACTACAGAAGATGACCATGTCTGCATCTTGAAGCATGTCAATACCATCTTGGTGTCGCCATTACAATGAGGTCAGAGGGAAGGTGACCACTCTGATATTAAGTTGCTGGAATCCAGGCCACTTTCATATGGTACTCCATGCCACATCCCACCCCTTCTTGTCAATATTCCATCCTTCTATTTGCGCCTAGGATACACAGGATACCAGCCCAAATGCATTAAAAATATCATCCATGGATATCTGATGATGTCCCAAAGAAGTAGATTTTAGCGTGATTCTACCACCGTGCAGCTTGGAAACTGGGACTATGTGAGATACCCCTTGGTTTAGATATGACACAGAACTGGGAAAGCAAGCAGAGAAATAATGCTCTGAATTTAGTTCCATCTCTCCAATTTATGAGAAATTGCATTTTCAGAGTTGTGGCTATGGCATTTTTGGCCCATCATGTACAGTTAAGGAGATGACATGGAGTAAGCAGTCATCTTCCTAGATCCAGCTCTGGGTATAACTGACCAAAGGAAGGGGGAATCTAGAAAAAGTGACCTCACTTCCTTGGTGACAGGCCAACTGACCTAGAACTCTGGTAACCAGGAACCTGCCTTCTATAACTTCCCACTTTCCAGCTCACATAACTGGAAAGAGTCAAAAGAACAAGATGTTTTGTTGAGGTTGTCCTACTTTCAGGTGCTCTAGGCTCAGGAAAGTCCAGAGGAAGACATTTTCATATTGCTGTTGACCTCAGCACGACCCACTTCTCCGAAGCTTCTGTTTATGTGTTGCGAGACAACAACTGCTACCACAAAGCAACCTGGGGAAGCCCAACGGAGAGAAGACCACACTGATATAACCTGAGTGGGATCACACATCTTACCCCTCATTGCATGTGTGTCTGCGTGTTTAGGTTTATGTGTGTGGTGTGTGTGTGTGTGAGTGTGTAGAGGGGACAAGAAAATGAAAATGCCCTTCCTGAGCAGAAACCAATTGCCAGGTGCTGGAAGCCTGACATATCTCTGTATTCAGAACACAGGTCATAGCAGGCAAGATGAGAATTTGAGTGCCTGGGACCAAGCTCATCATCGAATATGAGTCATGAGTCCAAGTGTCTCTTGCATCTGGCTTTCTCCATCACAGATACCTTTTCAGCTGCCACTGTGGCCTGAACTGGAGAACATGGTTTCTAAGGGGGGGAAACCCCTTGCAATGCATTCCAGGGAGGACCTTAATTCTCTTGGCCCTTTATAAGTGGGGCACTGTGTTTGCAGAGCTGCACTAAGAAGATCTCTTTTTTAATAAATTAATTTTTTATTGGTGTTCAATTTACCAACATACAGAATAACACACAGTGTTCATCCCGTAAAGTGTCCCTCTCAGTGCCCATCACCCACTCACCCCCACCCCTCACCGTCCTCCCCTTCCACAACCCCTAGTTCGTTTCCCAGAGTTAGGAGTCTTATGTTCTGTCTCCCTTTCTGATATTTCCCACACATTTCTTCTCCCTTCCCTTATATTCCCTTTCACTATTATTTATATTCCCCAAATGAATGAGAACATACACTCTTTGTCCTTCTCTGATTGACTTACTTCACTCAGCACAATACCCTCCAGTTACATCCACATTGAAGCAAAAGGTGGGTATTTGTCTTTTCAACCTAATGGCTGAATAATATTCCATTGTATACATAAACCACATCTTCTGTATCCATTCATCTTTCGATGGACACCGAGGCACCTTCCACATTTTGGCTATTGTGGACATTGCTGCTAGAAACATTGGGGTGTAGTTGTTCCAGCATTTCATTGCATCTGAATCTTTGGGGTAAATCCCCAACAGTGCAATTGCTGGGTCATAGGCCAGGTCTATTTTTAACTCTTTGAGAAACCTCCACACCGTTTTCTAGACTGGCTGCACCAGTTCACATTCCCACTAACAGTGTAAGAAGGTTCCCTTTTCTCTGCATCCTCTCCAACATTTGTTGTTTCCTGCCTTGTTAATTTGACCCATTCTCACTGGTGTGAGGTGGTATCTCATTGTGGTTTTGATTTGTATTTCCCTGATGGCAAGTGATGCAGAGTATTTTCTCATGTGCATTTTGGCCATGTCTATGTCTACCTCTGTGAGATTTCTCTTCATGCCTTTTGCCCACTTCATGATTGGATTGTTGGTTTCTTTGGTGTTGAGTTTAAGAAGTTCTTATATAGATCTTGGAAACTAGCCCTTTATCTTATACCTCATTTGCAAATATCATCTCCCATTCCGTACGTTGTCTTTTAGTTTTGTTGATGGTAGCCTTTGCTGTGCAAAAGCTTCTTATCTTGATGAAGTTCCAATAGTTCATTTTTGCTTTTGTTTCTTTTGCCTTCATGGATGTATCTTGCAAGAAGTTACTGTGGCTAAGTTCAAAAAGGTGTTGCCTGTGTTCTCCTCTAGGATTTTGATGGACTCTTGCCTCACATTTAGATATTTCATCCATTTTGAGTTTATCTTTGTGTATGGTGCATGAGAGTGGTCTAGTTTCATTCTTCTGCATGTGGATGTCCAATTTTTGCAACACCATTTATTGAAGAGACAGTCTTTCTTCCAATGGATAGTCTTTCCTCCTTTATCAAATATTAGTTGACCATAAAGTTGAGGGTCTACTTCTGGGTTCTCCATTCTGTTCCGTTGATCTGTGTGTCTGTTTTTCTGCTAGTACCACAAAAGCATGACCACAGCTTTGTAGTAAAACCTGAAATCTGGCATTGTGATGTCCCCTGATATGGTTTTCTTTTTAAAAATTCCCCTGGCTATCCGGGGTCTTTTCTGATTCCACACAAATCTTAAAATAATTTGTTCTAACTCTCTGAAGAAAGTCCATGGTATTTTGATAGGGATTACATTAAACCTGTAAATTGCCCTGGGTAACATTGACATTTTCACAATATTAATTCTGCCAATCCATGAGCATGGAATATTTTTCCATCTCTTTGTGCCTTCCTCAATTTCTTTCAGAAGTGTTTTATAGTTTTTAGGGTATAGTTCCTTTACCTCTTTGGTTAGGTTTATTCCTAAGTATCTTATGCTTTTGGGTGCAATTGTAAATAGGATTGACTCCTTAATTTCTCTTTCTTCAGTCTCATTGTTAGTGTATAGGAATACTATTGATTTCTGGGCATTGATTTTGTATCCTTCCACACTGCCAAATTGCTGTATGAGTTCTAGCAATCTTGGGGTGGAGGCTTTTGGGTTTTCTATGTAGAGTATCATGTCATCTGGTGAACAGGGAGATTCTGACTTCCTCTTTGGCAATTTGAATGCCTTTAATGTCTTTTTGTTGTCTGATTGCTGAGGCTAGGACTTCCAATACTATGTTGAATAGCAGTGGTGAGAGTGGACATCCCTGTCTTGTTCCTGATCTTAGGGGAAAGGCTCCCAGTGCTTCCCCATTGAGAATGATTTTTGCTGTGGGCTTTTCGTAGATGGCTTTTAAGATGTCGAGGAAAGTTCCCTTTATCCCTATAGGCTGAAGAGTTTTGATCAGGAATGGATGCTGTATTTTGTCAAATGCTTTCTCTGCATCTAATGAGAGGATCATATGGTTCTTAGTTTTTCTCTTGCTGATATGATGAATCACATTGATTGTTTTATGAGTGTTGAACTAGCCTTGTGTCCCGGGGATAAATCCTACTTGGTCATGGTGAATAATCTTCTTAAGGTATTGTTGGATCTGATTGGCTAGTATCTTGTTGAGAATTTTTGCATCCATGTTCATCAGGGATATTGGTCTGTAATTCTCTTTTGTTCGTGGGGTCTTAGTCTGGTTTTGGAATTAAGGTGATGCTGGCCTCATAGAATGAATTTGGAAGTACTCCATCTCTTTCTATCTTTCCAAACAGCTTTAGTAGAATAGGTATGGTTTCTTCTTTAAACATTTGATAGAATTCCCCAGGGAAGACAACTGGCTCTGGAATTTTGTGTCTTGGGAGGTTTTTGATGACTGCTTCAATTTCCTCCCTGGTTATTGGCCTTTTCAGGTTTTCTATTTCTTGCTGTTCCAGTTTTGGTAGTTTGTGGCTTTCCAGGAATGCATCCACTTCTTCTAGATTGCCTAATTTATTGGTGTATATCTGTTCATAATATGTTTTTAAAATCATTTGTATTTCTTTGGTGTTGGTAGTGATCTCTCCTTTCTCATTCATGATTTTATTAACTTGAGTCTTCTCTCTCTTCTTTTTATTTTTTAAATTTTTTTAATAAATTTTTATTTATTTATGATAGTCACACAGAGAGAGAGAGAGAGGCAGAGACACAGGCAGAGGGAGAAGCAGGCTCCATGCTGGGATCCCGATGCGGGATTCGATCCCGGGTCTGCAGGATCACGCCCTGGGCCAAAGGCAGGCACCAAACCTCTGCGCCACCCAGGGATCCCTCTCTCTTCTTTTTAATAAGTTTAGCTACTAATGTCCACAATAACCAAATTGTGGAAGGAGCCTCGGTGTCTATTGAAAGATGAATGGATACAGAAGTTGTGGCTTATGTATACAATGGAATATTACTCAGCCATTAGAAATGACAAATACCCACCTTTTGCTTCAATGTGGATGGAATTGGAGGGTATTATGCTGAGTGAAGTAAGTCAATCAGAGAAGGACAAACAGTGTATGATCTCATTCATTTGGGGAATATAAATAATAGTGAAAGGGAATATAAAGGAAGGGAGAAGAAATATGTAGGAAATATCAGAAAGGGAAACAGAACCTAAAGACTCCTAATTTTGGGAAACAAACTAGGGGTGGTGGAAGGGGAGGAGGGCGGGGGTTGGGGGTGAGTGGGTGACAGGAACTGAGGGGGACACTTGATGGGATGAGCACTGTGTGTCATTCTCTATGTTGGTAAATTGAACACCAGTAAAAATTATTTTATTAAAAAATAAGGTTGGCTAATGGTTTATCTATCATTAATTATTTCAAAGAACCAACTCCTGGTTCTATTGATGTGTTCCACAGTTCTTCTGGTCTCAATTTTATTGAGTTCTGCTCGAATTTTCATTCTCTTCTTCTGCTGGGCATAGGGTCCATCTGCTATTTTTTCTCTAGCTTCTTTATGTGTAAGGTTAGCTTTTGTATTTGAGTTCTTTCCAGTTTTTGAATGGATGCTTGTATTGAGATGTATTTCCCCCTTAGGACTGCTTTTGATGCATACCAAAGATTTTTAATGGTTGTATCTTCATTCTCATTAGTTTCCATGAATCTTTTTAATTCTTCCTTAATTTCCTGGTTGACCCTTTCATCTTTTAGCAGGATGGTCCTTAACCTCCACGTGTTTGAGGACCTTCCAATCTTACTAAGAAGATCTCTGTGGCTTCACGTATTCTAACTCACTAGCCAATTATCAGGTGGACCAGGCAAACAAGAATCAGTTCTGCTCTGTGGTGAAAATGGGAAGTATATTCTCCACACAACTATGGCTCCCACACAAAAAAAATGAGGGAAATCTGGGGCCATCCCATAGTGTTTCCATATGGGTGTCCCACAGTTTGGGTCTAGGGCAAAAAGATATGAACCTCCACTCCTAACTCCAGCTACATACGTGGTGGGAAGACACTCTTCAACTATGTTGAAATGGTACAGAATATATTTATGTTTTTGAGGAGTGGGGATGGTTTGTTGTTTCACAGAAAGCAATGAGTATGCTTGTGTTTTACTACTATTTTTATTATTTCATCTAACGTCTGAGATATCCTGAGTAGAACCCAGCTCCACTGTCCGAGCAGAATGTCTCTGAGCCCTTACAAAACCTCACACTAAAGAGGGTGATTTAACCCAAAAGTAAAGGTGGAATGAAGCCATTCTATAAGTTTCTCTATAACGTGTTGTCTAGCAGAACACATCAGATCAGGGCAGCCTGGGTGGCTCCGCGGTTTAGTGCCCCTTTGGCCCAGAGCATCATCCTGGGGGCCTGGAATTGAGTCCCACATCGGGCTCCTTGCTTAGAGCCTGCTTCTCCTTCTGCCTTTGTCTCTGCCTCTCTCTCATAAATAAATAAAATCTTAAAAAAAAGAACACATCAAATCATTGTAGGCCCAACAGGTCATGAGCTGTGTCCTTAGACATCTTCATTTTACTCCATAAATGAGGCCAATTGCCACAGTGTTTCAGTCTTTCAATGCCTTTAACACTTGATCTGATGCCATTCTCTTGCCATTTCTGCAGTGATGCAAGAAACAGCTTATGTGTCCCCACAGAGTCTTTGCATTGCTATATCTGCAATAACCTGGAACCCAAGACTACGTGGAAGGCCTCTCATGCCTCCTGATCACAGTAACTCAGGCTCTTGAGTTACTCCAAGGCTTCAATGACTCCATCTTCCCTGACAAGCACATGTGCATCAGGCCACTGCTACATCAATTGACAGTCTGGGGTGGAAACAGCTCACATTCATGGTAAAATTCAAACCCCAGAGATGACCAGGCAATCCAAGAACCCAGGCTAGAAACAATTTTCTCTCCTGGGGCCTACAGAAGAACATCGTTCTCCCCTACCCCTTCTTCACAATGTTGGGAGCAGATGATGGTACACCTGCTTAGGGGAATGGCTACACAGCGAATGATTTGATCTATTCTCAGGCCAAACATATGTGATCTTGAGCAGCGTTTGGGGTTCTAACACTCTGAGTTCTGTCTGCAGTGGGGATGTTAACTGCTGACTCAATGGCATACTGGTCTTCGTAAAAGCTATTAGTTGAGGAAATGATGTTTCTCAGCTTAGAGAATGTGTTGAAGTTACCAATGGTTTACCATTTCTCCTCTAAAAACAATAGTACTTTGAAGCCTAGAAACCTTTTCTGAGTGGGCACTGAATTCCTTTGTCGTGTACCGTTCCTGAGGGTCAGATCACCAATGCCTGATCTTCCCAGTGGTTCATTGTTTTGAAGCTGACTAAAATGTCCCTCCTGTCTCCGGTGTGAAAAGGAATCAATCCTGTTGCTGGCTGAGTCCTGGATCATACTGACACTCAGGGAAGGCAGACTGGATAGGTTTGTACAGAACCTGGTACCATCCTTCCAGGATTGAAACCTCTGAATCAACCCAATAATTTCCTCTATCTACCTGGTATTCACCACAGCACAACATGTTATGGGTCATCAGTTCAACAGGTGAGTGACGACCCCATACACAGCACAGGGGGTGCTGCTTGCCTCTACTACAGGTATGTTTGGGAATGTCACTGCACCTCTAAGCTTCCTTTTGCCTCCTCTGAAATTTGCTGTCATAAGAGGCTGAACCTCATGGGGCTACTGTGGGAAATACTGGGTGAAAACCTGGCATAGACTTATCTGGTGTCTTGCCCTTGAGAAAGGGCTGGTGAGCAACTACATGTTTAGCAGTTCCCTCTCCTCAGTGTGGGACCTATCCACATCAACACTCATGGGTCTGTGGCAATCTGGGCTTGCAGAAGCATGTGGAACGCAGGCAGTTTTCCTGTGTGCAAAGGACTTCTGGGATTCTGTATAACTGGTCCTGCTACTTATCCTTTATGTGTCCAGAATAGAGGTCACTGGGGGAAGGCAGAGCACCTCAAGTTCCACTGAGTCTATGGAAAGTGTTGGTTGGGATTTCTTCATCCTATCATATAGATTAATACCTAGTATTGCAGACACATTTTTAGTCACTAATATCATTGAAGGATTACAATAGATACAGTGTCTTGGTCTCTAGTCTAATCAGACTGTCAGACGTCAATCACTGTACATGTCATAGGCACACATGTCCATAGTTTGTTAGATGTGTCTTGTTCATGGCCGCTTCATTGCATGAATGGATCCACTCGCTTTTGGACCATTCGAATGGACAATAAGATCAAGCAAAGGCATAGGTGTTTCAGTCAGTTGGGACTCTCCCTTCAGGTCAGATCATGATCCCAGGGTCCTCTGTTTGAGGCCTGCATTGGGCTTGTTGCTCAGTGGGGAGCCTGCCGCTCCAGCTCCCTCTGTTGCTCATCCTGCATTTTCTCTCTCTCTCTTCAAGAAATTAATAATTATCCTTAAAATTGTTATTAAAGATCATGTAATACTTTTAATGTACTTTTGATTCAGTAAGATAAACCTTGATGCCTCCGCAGAGCATTTTGGGAAACTACAGGTGTTGTGACTAGGGAACAACTCTTAGAACCAAGGATTTCATAGGCCTCTTCTTTTCTATTGGGAGCGATTCATTTTGGGCCATTCCTGTGAAGAGGTAAATGAGTCAAAGTGAGGAGCATATGGGGTCCCTAACATGAAAATGAACCTTAACCCTAGCGGTAACCCTAATCCTAACCTGAAAGCTAACCCAATCCAAACCTTAACGTGAACCGTACCTTAAGCCTATTCTGAACCCTAACCCGAAACCTAACACTAACCCCAACACCAACACTACACGAACCATAACCCTTAACCTGAACTGAACCCGAATCTTGAAACTAACCTTGACCATAACATGAACGGGGATCAGAATGCTAAACCAACCCCGAAATCTATCCAAACCCTAACCAGAACACTAATCGAATCCTAACCCAATCCTAACCCCTCATTAACCTGACCTGAACTCGAACACAGAACTGAACACAATCCAGAAACCTATAAATAACCCTAACATTTAAACATAATCCAAAACTGTAACCCTAAAGCCTAAAACCTAACCCTAAAACCTAATACTAATGCTCACCCTAAATCCTAATCCTAACCCTAAACCCTAACACTAAACCCTAATCCTAAATCAAACCCTCAAACTAAACCCTAAACATTAACCTAACCTAAAACACAACCCTAAAACATAACCCTGAACCCTAAACCCTAACACTAAATGCTAACATTAAACCTCAATATAAACCCTAACCCTAACACTAACACTAAACATATCCATAGTTCTATTCTGAACTTAGACGTTACATGCCTTTGTGTTGGGTGTATTTTATTGGTCAAGGGCCATTCACTAAGAATCTCGGGATTACTCAGGGATACTTATGCCACAGGTCAGAATGGCTGGGAGCCATTGTGAATGCTGCAGCCCTCAGTTGTGAATATGAGGCAACTGGGTCTCATTATAAAAATAAAAGGGGGATCCCTGGGTGGCGCAGCGGTTTGGCGCCTGCCTTTGGCCCAGGGCGCGAACCTGGAGACCCGGGATCGATTCCCACATCGGGGTCCCGGTGCATGGAGCCTGCTTCTCCCTCTGCCTATGTCTCTGCCTCTGCCTCTCTCTTTCTCTCTCTGTGACTATCATAAATAAAAAAAATTTAAAAATAAAAGGAAACAATTGGACAGTTTTACTAAAGAAGATGAACATGTCTGCATCTTGGAGCATTTCCACCCCAGCGGGGTGCCCCCATTGAAATGGGGCCATAGGAAAAGTGACCATTGTGATGTTACTTTGCTGGAAACCAGGCCACTTTCAAGTGGTACACAATACCACATCCCACCCCTTCTTGTCAATCCTCCATCCTTCAATTTGTGCCCCAGATACATAAGACACCAGCCCACATGCGTTAAAAATATCATCCATAGACACCTGATGATGTTCCTAGGAAGTAGATTCTAGCCTGATTACCAATGTGCAAGTTGAGAAACTGGGGACAATGTGAGAGACACATTTGGTTAGATAGGACACAACTATGAAAAAAAGTGGAGAAATAATGGTCTGAATTCAGCTCCATCTCATAGGTAGGACCTTACTTGTATTTTCAGAGAGTTGTGGCTATGGCATCTTTGGCTCATGATGCACAGTTAAGGAGATGACATGGGGAAAGCAGTCATCTGCAAAGTAAGGGCTCTGGATAGGTCTGACTGAAGGAAGGGGCCTAAGAGATGGAATCTTGAAAATCTGATTTCCTTGGTGTCAGGCCACAACCTATTTAGATCTCTGGTAGCCAGAAACCTATGTTTTAGAACTTCCTGCTTCTAAGCTCACTTAATTGGAGTGGTCAAGAAAATAAGATGTTCTGTTGCTGTTTTCCTACAGTCAGGAGCTCGTGGCTCAGGAGAATCCAGAGGGAGTGCATTTCATGTTGCTGTCGACCTCAGCTCAGCCCTTTTCTCTGAAGCTTCTGTTATGTGTTGGGAAACATCAAAAGGTACCACAGGCAAATTGAGGCAGCCAATTGAAGAGTAGACCACACTGTGATTTAAGCTGAGTGGGCTCTAACACCTCATTGTATGTGTGTCTGTATGTGTATGTTTTTTGTAAGTGTGTGTGTAGACAGGACAGAGGAGAGGAACATGATCTTCCTGGGAAAAGGGGGGCTGCTTTTGGAAGTTTGACACATGATTTGTGTTCAGTCACCCAGGTCATAGTAAGCAGATGAGAAAATGAGTGTTGGGGACCAAGCTCAACTTTGAATATGGTAGTCATGAGCCCAAGTTACTCTTTCATCTGGCTTTCTCCTTGCCAGATGTGTCTTCCTCTGCCCCTGTGGCTTGAACTGGGGAACACACATTCTAATTGGGGTATCCCTTTTCGGTGAACTCCAGGAAGGACCCTAATGTCTCCTGGCCCTGTATATATTGGGAACTGTGTTTACATACCCGCACACAGGAGATCTTGGAGGAAATAGTCTGTGGCTTCAACTATTCTATCTGCCTAGACAGCTATCTGGTGCAACAGGAAAAGAAGACTCCATGGTGTTCTGAGGTGAGAATAGGAAAGTGTTCTTCAAAGAAATTCATCCATGCACAAACATGGAGAGAAACCAGGGGCCCTCTTGTAGTGTTTCTTCATGAGTGCCCCACAGGCTCAACCCCAAAGAGATATGAACCTTCATGGCTAACCTACAGCTATGTATGAGGTGGGAAATCTCTCTTCATCTATGTTGGAATGGTGCAGAATATATTTCATGTTTTGTGGAGTGAAGTTGGTTTTTTTTGGTTAACACAAAGCAATGAGTATCTTTGCATTTTAGTACTATTTTTATTATTTTACCAATACGTCCCAGATATCCTATGTAGATCCCAGCTCCACTGTCCCTGCAGAAAGTCTCCTAACTGTTACAACTCATCATACTAAATGATTTTTTTAACACAAAAAGGAGGGTGAGATGAATCTATTCTGTATACTTTTCCATAATGTGTCTGTCAGAACACATCAGATCACTGAAGGCCCAATATGTCACGAGCTGTATCCTTATAGATATTCATAGTACTCCATAAATGAGGCCATCTGCAAGAGTGATTCAGTCTTTTAAGGCACTTGGCCTGTAGAAAGGGCTGCTATGCATCTTCCTGTGTAGCAGTTTTCTCCCCAGCAAAGAAGCTCTCCACATCAACCCTTATGGACCTGTGGCAGTCTGGGTTTGCCAAAGTACATGGAAAGCAGGCAGTATCCCTGTTGGCAAAGGACTTCTGGGACCCCATCTAACTGTCCATAGTTTGTTAGATGTAACATCTTCATGGCTGCCTCATGAGATGAATGGATACACCCACATTTGGACAATTAAAATTGGTGATAAGATGAAGAAAGGGTCTGAGTGGCTCAGATAGTTAGTCCTCTGCCTTCAGGTCAGATCATGGTCCCAGGGTCTTCAGTTTGAGCCCTACATTGGCCTCGCTATTCAGTGGGGAGCCTGCCTCTCCTGCTCACCATGTTTATTCTCTCTCTCTGTCTAAGAAATTAGTAATTATCCTTAACCTTTTTTTGGTAAGATATAAAGTAAAACTTTGGTCTTTGGATCCAGAAGGAGAACATTGATGCCTTCACAGAGCACTTTGGGAGACTATAGGGGTTGTGACTGGGGAGCGACTCAGTACGAAGGATCTCATAGACCTATTGTTTTCCATTGGGAGTGCTTCATTTTGGGACCTTCCTGTGAAGAGGCAAATGAGTGAAAGAGAATAGCAGATGGGATCCCTACCCTGAAAACGAACCTGGATGATTACCTAATGGTAACCCTAAGACCTAAACTGAATGCTAACCCTAACTCTAATCCAAACCTAACCCGAACCATAACCCTAACCCCAACATGAACCCTACCCAAAACATGACCCCTAAACTGAACGAGAACTCAAACATTGAAACTAACCATAACCATAACACGAACGTGGACCTGAATCCTAAACCGTACCTGAACCTTATCCGAACCCTAACCAGAACAATAGTTAAACCCTAACCTGATTCCTAATGTGACATTAACCTGACCTGAACCTGAATACAAAACTGAACATGATCCAGAAACCTAAACCTAATGATAACCCTAAATCATAACCTAAACCTAACACTAAACCCTTATGCTAATACTCACCCTAATACATAACACTACCTTAAGCCTTACCCATAACCCTAACCTTAAACCCTAACCCTCAACCTAGAACCTAAACATTAACCTAACCCTAAAACCTAACCCTAAACTCTAACCCTAACTCCTAAACCTAAAGGCTAATCCTAAACTCACCCTTAACCCTAACACTAACTCTAAAGCCTAGCACTAACCCTCCCTCTAATCCTTACCCTAAACTGTAACACTAATGCTCACCCTAAATCCTAACCCTAAACCTAACCCTAACACTAAACCTAGCCATAGTTTTAATTCGAACTTAGATTTGACATGTCATTCTGTTAGCTGTATTTTATTGGTTAGAAGCCAGTCACTAAGCACCTCCAGGTTATACAGGGATATTTGAGCCATAGGCCAAGATCCCTGGAGCCACTGTGAATGTTGTTGCCCTCAGTTGCGAAAACTAGGCAACTGGGTCTCATCCTAAATATAACAAGAAACAATTAGAAAGTTTTAATACAGAAGATGACATTATCTGCATCTTGGAGCACTTTCAACCCATCGTGGTGTCTCCAATGAAATGAAGTGAGAGGGAAAGTGACCATTATGACATTACTTTGTTGGAACCCAGGACAATTTCAAGGGGTACCCCATGCCACATCCCATCCCTTCTTGTCAATCTACCATCCTTCAATTTGTGCCTCACATACACAGGATACCTGTCCACACGCATTAAAAATATCACCTAAAGAAACCTTATGATGTCCCTAGGAAGTAGATTCTAGCCTGATTACCACCAGGCAGGCTGGGAAACCAGGGACTCTGTGAGAGACACAGGCGATTATATAGGACACAGAACTGGGGAAGCTAGTGGAGAAACAAAGGTCTGAATTCAGCTCTGTCTCCTCATAGGTAGGATCTTATTTGCATTTTCAAAGAGTTGTGGCTATGACATTTTTGGCTTATGATGTATAGTTAAGGAGATGACCTGGGTTAAGTAGTCATCTACCAAGAGGTTTTGGACAAGTCTGAGTGAAGGAAGGGGCCCAGGTGCTGGAATCTTAAAAAAGTGACCTCAATTCCTTGATGACAGGCCCAAAACTGATTAGAATTCTGGTTACCAGGAACCTGTGTTCTAGAACTTCCCACTTTCCAGCTCACTTAAGTGGAGACAATCAACAGAATAAGATGTTCTGTTGTTGTTGTCCTACTTTCACATGCTCTCACCTTAGGAGAGTCAAGAGGGAGAGATTTTCACGTCTCTGTTGATGTCATCTTGGCCCACTTCTCTGAAGCTTCGGGTTATGTGTCAGGAGACATCAACAGGTACCACAAGGCAACGTGGGGCAGCCCACAGGAAAGCAGACCACACTGTGATCTCAGCTGAGTGGGCCCATACCTCTTGCCCCTCATTGTGTGTGTGTGTGTGTCTATGTGTGTATGTGTGTGTGAGTGTGTGTATATAGAGAGGATGGAGGAGAGGAACATGCCCTTCCTTGACATAAACCAGCAGGTTTGGGATGCCTGACATATCTTTTGTGTTCAGTCCCAAAGTCATAGCAGGCAAGATGAGAAGGTGAATGATGGGGACCAAGCTTAACTACGAGTATGTTAGTCATGAAACAAAGAGTCTCTTTCATCTGGATTCCTCCTTACCAAGTGTCTCTTCAGCTATACCTGTGGTCTGAACTGGATTACACATATTCTACTGGGGTATGCCCTTGTACTGATGACAAGGGAGGATCTAATGTCTCTTGGCCTTGTATATACGAGGCACTGTATTTGCCGAGGTGCACTGAGGAAATAATTGTGGAGATGGTATGTGGCATCAACTGTTCTATATCCCTAGTCAATTATCAGGTGCACCAAGCAATCAAGGATCAATGCTGTTCTCATGAGAGAATGGGAAGAGGGTACTCCACACAAATATGGCCCCCACAGCAACATGCAGAGAAACCTGGAGCCTCCATAATGTTTCCATGTGAGCGCCCGACTCCTAACCTCCAGCTACGTATGAGGTGGGAAGACACTCTTCACATATTTTAGGGTGATGCAGAATATATTTTATGTTTTTGATTAGTGGCGGTGGTTTGTTTCACAAAAAGCAATGTGCATTTTACTACTGTTTATTATTTCATCTAACGTCCCAGATATCCTTCATAGAACCCAGCTCCACTGTCCTTGCAGAACGTCTCTGAGCCCTTACTAAAGAGGATGATTTATCAAAAAATGTAGGTTGGGATGAAACATTTCTATACTGTGTCATCTGTCATAACACATCAAATCATTGGTCCAACAGAATATGAGCTTTGTCCTTATAGATCTTAGTAGCACTCCATAAATGGGACATTTGCCACATATATTCAGCCTTTCAAACCCTTGGCACTTGACCTGATGCCATTCTTTTAACATTTCTGCAGTGCTGCAGAACACACTATGTGTCTCAACAGACTGTTTTAGTTGCTAGATCTGCCATAACCTTGAACCCCAGATTAGGGGGAAGGCCTCTGATGCCTTCTGACCCCAGGTAGCTAGCTCTTTTTGTAGAGATCCACACAAGAATTCTTGGATGAGTTGCTTCAAGTCTCCAATTACTTCATCTCCTCTGACAAGCACAGGTGCATCAGGGCACCAATGAAATCAATTGCCAGTCTGTGGTGAGAACAGGTCACATTCATGGTCGAACTCAAGACAGATGATGAGGGCAAGCCAAGAACCCATACTATAAACAATCGGCTTCTCTGGGGCCTGCAGAAGAAGGTGGTTCTCCCTTGAACCTTCATCCCTCTGTCAGGAATAGACCAAGCTACATAAGCTTAGGGGAAATGCCATGCAGCCCATGCTTTGGTCTATTCTCAGGCCCAATGTATGGGATAGTGAGCATCATATGTGTTTCTAACCCTCTGTGTTCTATCTGCAGTGGGGATGTTTACTGGTGACTCAATGACATACTGATTTTCATAAAAGCTATTAGTTGAGAGAAGTGCTGTTGTTGCTCAGCTAACAGAATTTGTTGAAATTACCAATGATTTACCATGTCTCCCGCCAAACCAATGGTACTTTGAAGCCTAGAAACTCTTTCCTATTGACACTGAAGTCTTCTGTCCTGTACAACTTCCAGAGGAGATGGGAGTCTCTAGTCAGGGCGCCAGACACTGATGTTCCCAGTGATTTATGGTTTTGTTTTGTTTTTTGTTTTTTTTATGATAGGCATACAGTGAGAGAGAGAGAGGCAGAGACACAGGCAGAGGGAGAAGCAGGCTCCATGCACCGGGAACCTGACGTGGGATTTGATCCCAGATCTCCAGGATCGCGCCCTGGGCCAAAGGCAGGCCCTAAACCACTGCGCCACCCAGGGATCCCTGATTCATGGTTTTGAAGCTGACAACAAATGTCCCTCATTTTGTCCCTCGTGTGAACTGGAATAAACCCTGTCCCTGGGTGAGGCCTAAACTATGCTGATTCCAAAAGAAGGCATAGTTTTTACACTCCCTGTTGCTATCCTTCCAGGATAGTAGCCTCTAACACAACCCAATCATTACCTGTATTTACCAGATGTTCAACACAGCCCAATAAGTGTTGGGCCAGCAGTCAGACAGATGAGTGACCACCCCATATGCAGCACAGGGAGTGAGGCTTGCCTCTACCACCTGTATGTTTTGAGAATGTCACTGCTTCTCTCTGAGCTTCCTTTTCCTCCTCTGAAAAGTGCTGTGGTAAGAGGATGAACTCCGTGGGCATACTGTGGGAAATCCTGGGAGAAATGCTGGCATAGACTTTTCTGTTGCCTGGCCTTGTAAAAGGGCTGCAGGGCATCTTCATGCATGGCAGTTCTCTCTCCACATGGAAGAAGCTCTCCACATCAACACTCATGGGTCTGTGGTACCTGGGTTTACTGAAATACGTGGAAAGTAGGCAGTATTCCTCTTTGCAAAGGACTTCTGGCATTCAATCTAAATGGTATTTCTACTTTCCTTTATGTGCTCAGAGTTAGGGGTCATTGGGGGAATGGAAAGCAGCTCAAGGTCCTCTATGAATAGTGCTGGTTGGGATTACTTCATCCAAGAACATAGATTTAGCAACTAGTATTGCAGACACATTTCTAGTCGCTAAGATCATTGAAGGAATAAAGTAGATACAGTTCTCATTTACATACCTCCGTTTAGATGTCAGTCAATCACTCTACACATTGTAGGTAGGCATGTTCATAGTATGTTATATATGGCATCTTCATGGCTGCCTCATGGAATGAATAGGTCCACCCACATTTGGACCATCAGGATAGATGATAAAATCAAGTAAGGGCACTGCATGACTCAGTCACTTAGACCTCTGACTTCAGGTCAGTTGATGATCCCATATTCCTGGGTCTGAGCCCTACATTGGGTACCTTGCTCAATGTGGTACCTGCTTCTCCTGCTTCCTCTGCTACTACCCTTCTTATTTTCTCTTTTTCTCTGAAAGATATTAATTAATATCCTTAAAAATTTTTGTAAAAGATCAAGTAAAACTTTGGTCTTTGGATACAAGAGAACATTGATGTCTCCACAGAGCAAATTGGGAGACTATAGGTGTTGTGGGACGACTCTCAGAGCTCAGATTCTCATAGATCTCTTGATTTCCATTGGAGCGATTCACTTTAGGGGCTTCCTGTGGAGAGGCAAATGAGTCAACGGGAGTAACAGATGGGGTCTCTAACCTGAAATCAAACCCTACCCCTAAATCTAAACCTAATCCCTAACCCGACCCTAACCTGAACCCGAACCTGAACTCAAAACCTAACTGGAATCTGAAAATGAACCTGAAACTTGGCCCTAATCCTAACTCTAACCCTTTAACAAACCTGGACCCAACCCTAAACTTATCCTGAACCCTAACCCGAACACTAAGCCATACACTAGACAAAACCTAACCAGAAACCTAACCAGAAACCTAACTCTAACCAGAATCCTAACGCTAACCCTCACCCTCACCCAAAAAGCTAACCCAAATCCTAATACGAACCCTAATCAGAACACTAAAATGAACTCTAACCCTAACCGGTCCAGTTCTAATCCTAATCTTAACCATAATTCTGACCCTAAACTCTGACCTGACATTGACCTGAGCTCTGACCCAAATCCATAACCCAAACTAGAACCTATACCCAACCAGTAAACCGAAACCCATTCAAACACAATCTGAAACCCAACATAGCCCTATTCCAAACCTGTCCCTACCCCTGTCCCAAACCCAACCCCTTACTCAAATCTGAACCTCAGCATCTAAGCCTAGCTCTTAACCCCAACCATAACCATAACCATACCTCTAACTGGACCTCTTATTCTAAAGCTAGCATCTACCTATTATCCTGACCCTGACCCTAAGGCTAAATTCGCCAAATTAGATGTTTATTTCAAACTGCTTTCTTTTTTTTAAATTATTTTTATTTATTTATGATAGTCACACACACACAGAGAGAGAGAGGCAGAAACACAGGCAGAGGGAGAAGCAGGCTCCATGCACCAGGAGGCCGATGTGGGACTTGATCCCAGGTCTCCAGGATCGCGCCCTGGGCCAAAGGCAGACGCCAAACCACTGCGCCACCCAGGGATCCCTCAAACTGCTTTCTAATAACTGCTTCCACATGGTTAAATTGCTGTCACTTGCCTTATGCTTTCACACAGACATTTGAGATAGTTTCTTTTTTATTAAGAATTAATTTATTTATTCATGAGAGACACATTGAGTGGGAAAGAGGCAGAGGGAGAAGCAGGCTTCATGCAGGACTCCCAATAATGGATTCAAACCAGAGACTCTAGGATCATGTCCTTGGCCTAAGGCGGGTGCTAAACCACTGAGTTACCCAGAATGCCCCATTAAGGATAGTTTCTAAGGTCAACACGCAACAGTATAGGTAAAACTCACTTCTTGAGATATCTCCTTTCTTTCTCACAGTTAAAATGGGGTCAGTTGATATGCACATGCACACATAAATGTGATACATGTTAACGTCACACCAATGATGCCAGAGGGAACAGCACCCAAGTAATCATTGTTTCTCAGAGCTAAGTATATAGCACATGCCTTATGATTCACAGTTCCTCTTCAGATACCTCCTCAAGCATTATTATTGGTGTGGTGCTGACTCTACCAGCAGTACATGCTTCATACATGTTCCCTAGAGCTCCTCCTGACAACACCATGAGCTGCCTGTGTGTATTACTTCCTATTGTGCAAGTTTCAAAAGGTGGAGAATTTCCCAACAGGGGCACTGAGGAGCTGGTATTTGACCTCAGGCCTTCAGGTTCTGCTTAGTTCTCTGCGGTATGGTGTCAGAGAAGCCCACACACAGTAACTGGAGAGAGGGGGCTGTGCTTAAGCTGGGGCACTACATGGCCAGTGAGACTCCTGAGCCAGGGGTTCAATGGGCCACATGTGTATTGGGTCCTGCAGATGACAGCTGCATAGTCTCCTGTGTCCCTGTGCCTGCAATGGTAATGTTCTCCTGGTGACCTTCCTCTGGGCAGTGTTTTCAAAATCTCCATTCTCACCCAGGATGTAATGCCTCACTCATTTAACCACATGGTTTTCTTTTTTTTAATAGTAAATTTATTTTATATTGGTGTTCAATTTGCCAACATACAGAATAACACCCAGAGCTCATCCTCAAGTGCCCCTCTCAGTGCCCGTCACCAATTCACCCCCAAGCCCTGTCGTCCTCCCCTTCCACCACCCCTAGTTCATTTCCCAGAGTTAGTTGTCTTTTTTTATGATAGTCCCAGAGAGAGAGAGAGAGAGAGAGAGGCAGAGACATAGGCAGATGGAGAAGCAGGCTCCATGCACCAGGAGCCTGACGTGGGATTCAATCCCGGGTCTCCAGGATCATGCCCTTGGCCAAAGGCAGGCACCAAACCACTGCACCACCCAGGGATCCGAGTTAGGAATCTTTATGTTCTGTCACTCTTTCTGATATTTCCTACCCATTTCTTCTCCCTTCCCTTCTATACACTTTCACTATTATTTGTATTCCCCAAATGAATGAGAACATATAATGCTTGTCCTTCTCTGATTGACTGATTTCACGCAGCATAATACCCACAGCTCCATCGACGTCAAAGCAAATGGTGGGTATTTGTCATTTCTAATGGCTGAGTAATATTCCATTGTATACATAAAGCACATCTTTATACATTCATCTTTTGATGGACACTGAGGCTCCTTCCACAGTTTGGCTATTGTGGACATTGCTGCCAGAAAAATCGGGGTGCAGGTGTCCCGGCATTTCATTGCATCTGTATCTATGGGGTAAATCCCCAACAGTGCAATTGCTGGGTCGGAGGGCAGGTCTATTTTTAACTCTTTGAGGAACCTCCACACAGTTTTCTAGAGTGGGGGACACTTTCACATTCCCACCACAGTGTAAGAGGGTTCCCTTTTCTCCACAACCTCTCCAACATTTGTGGTTCCCTGCCTTGTTAATTTTCCCCATTATCAGTGGTGTGAGGTGGTATTTCATTGTGGTTTTGATTAGTATTTCCCTGATGGCAAGTGATTCAGAGCATTTTCTCGTGTGTGTGTTCACCATGACTTTGTCTCCCTCTGTGAGATTTCTGTTCATGTCTTTTGCCCACTTCATGATTGGATTGTTTGTTTCTTTGGTGTTGAGTTTAATAAATTCTTTATAGATCTTGGAAACTAGCCCTTTATCTTATACCTCATTTGCAAATATCTTCTCCCATTCTGTAAGTTATTTTTTAGTTTTGTTGACTGTATCCTTTGCTGTGCAAAAGCTTCTTATCTTGATGAAGTCCCAATAGTTCATTATTGCTTTTCTTTCTTTTGACTTCATGGATGTATCTTGCAAGAAGTTACTGTGGCCAAGTTCAAAAAGGGTGTTGCCTGTGTTCTCCTCTAGGATTTTGATGGAATCTTGTCTCACCTTTAGATCTTTCATCCATTTTGAGTTTATCTTTGTGTATAGTGAAAGAGAGTGGTCTAGTTTCATTCTTCTGCATGTGGATGTCCAATTTTCCCACCCCATTTATTGAAGAGACTGTCTTGCTTCCAGTGGATAGTCTTTCCTCCTTTATCGAATATTAGTTGACCATAAAGTTCAGCATCCACTTGTGGGTTCTCTAACACATTCCATTGATCTATGTGTCTGTTTTTGTGCCAGTACCACACTGTCTTGATGACCACAGCTTTGTAGTACAACCTGAAATCCAGCATTGTCATGCCCCTGGCTATTGTTTTCTTTTTTAAAATTTCCCTGGCTCTTCGGGGTCTTTTCTGATTCCACACAAATCTTAAAATAATTTGTTCTAACTCTCTGAAGAAAGTCCATGGTATTTTGATAGGGATTGCATTAAACATGTACATTCCCCTGGGTAACATTGACATTTTTACAATATTAATTATGAGAATCCATGAACATGGAATATTTCTCCATCTCTTTGTGTCTTCCTCAATTTCTTTCAGAAGTGTTGTATAGTTTTTAGGGTATAGATCATTACCTCTTTAGTTAGGTTTATTCCTGGGTATCTTATGTTTTGGGTGCAAAGGAAATGGGATTGACTCTTCAATATCTCTTTCTTCAGTTTCATTGTTAGTGTATAGAAACGCCACTGACTACTGGGCATTGATTTTGTATCCTGCCATGCTACCAAATTGCTGTATGAGTTCTAGCAACTCATACAGCTTTTGGAGGCTTTTGGGTTTTCTATGTAGAGTCTCATGATATAGGCGAAGAGGGAGGGTTTGACTCTTCTTTGCCGATTTGAGTGCCTTTAATGTCTTTTGTTGTCTGATTGCTGAGGCTAGGACTTCTAGTACTATGTTGAATATAAGTGGTGAGAGTGGACATCCATGCCTTGTTCCTGATCTGAGGGGAAAGGCTCCTAGTGCTTGCACATTGAGAATTATATTTGCTGTGGTCTCTTCATAGATGGCTTTTAAGATGTTGAGGAATGTTCCCTGTATTACTACACTCTGTGGAGTTTTGATCAGGAATGGATGCTCTATTTTGTGAAATGCTTTCTCTGCATATAATGAGAGGATCATATGGTTCTTGTTTTTTCTCTTGCTGATATGATGAGTCACATTGATTGTTTTACGAGTGTTGAACCAGCCTTGTGTCCCAGGGATAAATCGTACTTTGTCATGGTGAATAATTTTCTTAATGTACTCTTGGATCCTGTTGGCTAGTATCTTGTTGAAAATTTTTGCATCCATGTTCATCAGGGATATTGGTCTGTAATTCTCCTTTTTGTTGGGGTCTTAGTCTGGTTTTGGAATTAAGGTGATGCTGGCCTCATAGAAAAATTTAGAAGTACTCTATCTCTTTCTATATTTCCAAACAGCTTTAGTAGAATAGGTATAGTTTCTTCTTTAAATGATTGATAGAATTCCCCAGGGAAGCCATATGGCTCTGTACTTTTGTATCCTTGGAGGTTTTTGATGAGTGCTTCAATTTCCTCCCTGGTTATTGGCCTGTTCCGGTTTTCTATTTCTTCCTATTCCAGTTTTGGTACTATGTGGCTTTCCAGAATGTGTCCATTTCTTCTAGATTGCCTAATTTCTTGGCATATAGCTGTTTATAATATGTTTTTTTAATTTAATTTTATTTTTTATTATGATAGGCACACAGTGAGAGAGAGAGAGAGAGAGGCAGAGACACAGGCAGAGGGAGAAGCAGGCTCCATGCACCGGGAGCCCGATATGGGACTCGATCCCGGGTCTCCAGGATAGCGCCCTGGGCCAAAGGCAGGCGCCAAACCGCTGCGCCACCCAGGGATCCCAAGGATCTTCTCTTTATCTTTGGAATTTGCAAGCTTCACTATTAGATGTCGAGGTGTTGAACAGTTTTTATTGATTTTCGGGGGGGGGGGAGGATCTCTCTATTTCCTGGATCTGAATGCCTGTTTCCCTTCCCAATTTAGGAAAGTTTTCAGCTATGTTTTGTTAAAATACATATTCTGGCCCTCTGGCCCTTTTAACGCCTTTGGGAACCCCAATTAAACGTAGAGTTTTCTTCCTCAGGCTGTCACTTATTTCCCTTAATCTATCCTCATGATGTTTTAATTGTATCTTTTTTTCCTGAGTTTCTCTCTTTGCCATCAACTTGTCTTCTATGTCACTCACTTGTTCTTCCACCTCGTTAACCCTTGGCCTTAGGACTTCTTGTTTGGATTGCATCTCATTCAATTGATTTTTTTTTTTTCATTCAATTGATTTTTAATTTCTGCCTGATTAGATCTAAATTCTGCAGTCATGAAGTCTCTTGAATCCTTTATTCTTTTTTCTAGAGTCACCAGTAGCTGTATAATAGTGCTTCCGAATTGGCTTTCTGACATTGAATTGTAATCCAAACGTTTTAACTCTGTGGGAGAGAGGACTGTTTCTGATTCCTTCTTTTGAGGTGAGATTTTCCTTCTCATCATTTCGCTCAGTGCAGAGTGGTCAAAACAAGTTGTGTTGTCAAAAGGAGAAAAAGAAAGTAGAAGAAGAATGAAAGAAAAAGAGAAAAAGAAGAAAAAAGAGAAAAAAGGAAAAAAGAAGAGAAGAAAAAGAGTATAAAAAGAAAAACAAAAAAAGGGGGGGGAAGCAAACGGAAATCAAAAAGCCAAAAAAAAAGGATAAAAGAAAAACAAAACAAAAAAAAGAAAAAAAGAAAAACAAGGGGGAGTATCCTTTGATTATGTATACTGTAAATCCCTTGACTTCCCCTGGAACTTTCCAGTGCTGCTTGGTCAATAATTTTTTCCCCTGTCCGTCTAGCTGTTCTTCTGGGGGAGGGTCCTTCTGTGCCAATTTTCAGATGTTATCACCTGGGGGGGCTGCTCAGCAAAAGATATTTAAGCTGTTTAACCTGTGAGGCCACTGTGAGGCTCAGTGGGCATCGTTTACCCCGTGAGGCCCCAGGAGGAACAACCACAGTTGTGGCGGCCAGTGCTGGACCCCTGGATTCAGTTCCCACAGTAGCTACAGGGCTCTTAGTCTGCAGGGGCCTGGATGGTTGGGGGCGGGGCTGCTGATCTGCTCAGCTCGGGGCAGGAGGGCACTTGCTGTCCTGTACCCTCCTGGCCTCTTCCTATCCCCGAGGGAGGTCGAATCCTAGGCTGTGTCCCTGGTGCCCTGTGCTCCCAGGCCTGTACTGTTGGATTCATGCTCCAGGCTGTGCAGCTCCCTCTCCGTGGAGCCACAGCCTGAGTCCATCCGAGCTGCTCCCAGGTCCAGCTGTGCACACGCTGCAGCACTTTAGGGAGTTCAGTGCACTCTCTCCAGGGCACAGGTGCTCCATTACTGTCCCAGGGAGCCTAAGGGCATCCCCGCCCCTACTGGGGTCCTGCTCTAACTCCCTGTAATCGCCTTTCTGCCCAGGATGATTGGTGAAGCTTCTGCATCTCCACAACAGGGCTTTCCTCTCCTGGGGGCAGTCACCCTGGCCTTACCCTAGCTCCTCTTGGGGCCCCTCCCCCTTGGATGTTTTTTGTTTCTTTATTTCTTTTTTCCCCATCTTTCTACCTTGATAGAAGTGTGAAATCTTCTCACTGTAACATTCCAGCTGTTTTCTCTTTAAATCTGAGGCCGAATTTGTAGATTTTCAGGATGATTTGAAGGTTATCTAGGTAATTTGGTGGGGACAGGTGACTTGGGGATACTACTCCTCCGCCATCTTGCCCCACCTTCCCACTTATGTTTTTTTAGACACTCTGGCTGCTGGGAACCTCGAGAAATGTAGAATTTGCTGGGCAATTTGCCACTTAAGTATAATTAGGTTTCTGCTAAGAAACAAGACAAAGAAGTAGATATTGAGTGGCTGCCTGCACTTTCCTGTTCTGATTAAATTCATTGGTCTGTTGAGGGTAGGTCATCATGTTGTCCAGGAGATACTCTTGGGGCCCTCTTCCCTTAGTGTCATATGATGCACGGTATATATTTTGAAACTTTTTGTGCACCATCATTGTGTGTGAACATGGATTGATGTGTGTGTATGTGTGATTGCATATGTACAAGGGAGAGCTAGGGCACAGGGAAGGCCATGGCCACCCGATTGCCAGCACTGTCTAGTACCACTCTACATTGGCACTGACACTTCATCCCAAGGAATTGGGGAAGCATACCCAGATTATCTCCATGGTGAACTGGAGTGCGTCATAAGAGCCAACAGACTTTGGCACATTCTGCATCCCCCTGGAAGGAAGAAGTCATATCTGCAGGTTGAAACTTTTTCCTTCCCCCTGCCCTGGACAAACTGGAAGAGACTTTTTAAGTATGAGTTGAAAAACAATCCTCCAAAAGGGGGAGAATAACTCATGATTCTGAAGTCTAGAAAGTTGATATACACCTGTCCAATATCTTTGCAAGGAAGGTAGATAAGGCTATTGATGTATTGAAAAACATTTAAAACCAAAGGAAATCCATAAGATTATGAGAATTTTTCTTTCCTAAGTATTTTATTTATTTAGGGAGAGGGACTGAATGAGAGGGCATGAGTGAGTCCAGGGGCAGAGGGAAAGGGAGAATACCCACCAAGTGGGGAGCCTGATGAAGGGCACAACCCAGTATCCTGTGATCATGACCTGGGCTGAAGGTAAATTCTTCACCCACTGATTCAGCCAGAAGCTAAGTTGTTATGAGATTGTGCTAGTCACTCCATTCTCCACATTCACCCACTTTCATCTCTTATGAAGATCTTTGACATATTTTTTATCCATTTCCATCATTTGGCTCTTTTTAAAACCTAGATTCATCTCTTTTTAAAGTATTTTATTTATTTATTCATGAGAGACACAGAAAGAGAGAGAGGCAGAGACACAGGCAGAAAGTGAAGCAGTCTCCATGCCGGGAGCCCAAAGTGAGACTTAATCCTGGGTCTCCAGGATCTCACCCTGGGCTGAAGGTGGCGCCAAACACTGAGCCACCTGGGCTACCCCATAGATTCAACATTGAGAAAGGATGAGCCCATGTCTCAGAGCAAATTAGTCTGCCTTAAACTGGGGAGCCTGGGGGAATCTTTGGGACCGTGGGAGAGTTCTGGACACTGGGCCTCCCAAGTGTCCCAGAAGCCTATGGATGTTGGGAGACCTAGTGCATTTGAAGGTACCCAGCAGAGCATAGTAATGTGTAGCCTGGGCAACAAGTTTAAGGAGGATGCTGGCCGCATTTCTGAGGCTAGGAAAAGGCATTTAGACATCCTATTCCTCTTGCAAATGTAAAGTAGATTTGTAAAGACAGAAAGAATGATGTTTCCCAAGGACTGGAAAGAGGCAGTAGTGGGAAGTTTCTGATTCATGGAATAGAGTTATTGTTGTAGAAAAATGAATTCCTTCTGAAGATAAGTTACAAGGGGAAGAGGGGCAAGATGGCAGAAGAGTAGGGTTCCCAAATCACCTGTATCCACCAAAGTACCTAGATAACCTTCAAATCATCCTGAAAATCTATGAATTCAGCCTGAGATTTAAAGAGAGAATAGCTGAAATGCTACAGTGAGAAAAGTTCACACTTCTATTAAGGTAGGAAGATGGGGAAAAAGAAATAAACAAAAGGCATCCAACGGGGAAGGGCCCCACGAGGAGCCTGGCTAAGGCTGGGGCGAGTGCCCCCAGGACAGGAGAGCCCCGTCCCGGAGAAGAAGGAACTGCACCACTCTTCCTGGGTGAAAAGGGGCTCGCAGGGAATTAGAGCAGGACCCCAGGAGAGCAGGAATGCCCTCAGGCTCCCTGGGACACTAACAGACACCTGCGCACCCAGGAGAGTGCACCGAGCTCCCTAAGGGCTGCCGTGCGCACACACTGAGCTGGGAGCAGATCGGGTGGCCACTCCATGGAGGGAGCTGAGCGGCTCTGGGAGCACCTCGGAGGAGCTCCGGCAGTGGCTCTGGGGAGGGGGCTGCGTGGCCGGGAGGAGTTCGGTGGTGGCGGCTCTGGCAGAGGAAGAGGCTCCGTGCGGAGGGGGCTGCACAGCTCCGGGAGCACCTCAGAGAGGCTCTGGCAGTGGATCCATGGAGAGGCAGCTGCGTGGCCCAGAGCGCAAATCCAACAGCGCAGACCGGGAGCACAGGGCGCTGGGACACAGCCCAAGATCCGGCCTCCCCCGGGACAGGCAGAGGCCCAGAGGGCCCAGGACAGCAAGTATGCTCCTGCCCCAAGCTGAAGAGATCAGCGGCCCCACCCTGGAGCCTCCAGGCCCCTGCAGATGGGGAATTCCATAGTTACTGCGGAGGCTGAATCCAGGTTTCCAGAGCAGCCACTGGGGTTGTTCCTCCAGGGCCTCATGGGGTAAAGAACCCCCACTGAGCCCTGCACCAGGCAGAGGGAAGAGCAGCTCCCCCAAGTGCTAACACCTGAAAAAGAGCACAACATGTCCTTCCTGCAAAAGACCAACGAGACGGAGGTTCCAGGGGAAGACAAGGGACTTAAAGTATACAGAAACAGAAGATACTCCCCTGTGTTTTTTTTTTCTTTTTTATGTCTGATTGCTTCCCCCACCCTTTTTATTCACCTTTCTTTCTTTTTCTTTCTCTTTTTCTTCTCTTTTTCCCTTTTTTCTTCCTTTTTTCTTTTTCTCTTTTCTTTCCTTCTCTCTCTCTCTTTTTCTCCTTTTCCCAATACAACTTGTTTTTGGCCACTCTGCACTGAGCAAAATGACTAGAAGGAAAATCTACCTCAAAAGAAAGAATCAGGGATCCCTGGGTGGCGCAGCGGTTTGGCGCCTGCCTTTGGCCCAGGGCGTGATCCTGGAGACCCGGGATCGAATCCCACATCAGGCTCCCGGTGCATGGAGCCTGCTTCTCCCTCTGCCTATGTCTCTGCCTCTCTCTCTCTCTCTCTGTGACTATCATAAATAAATAAAACTTTAAAAAAAAAGAAAGAATCAGAAACAGTCCTCTCTCCCACAGAGTTACAAAATCTGGATTACAATTCAATGTCAGAAAGCCAATGAAGAAGCACTATTATACAGCTACTGGTGGCTCTAGAATAAAGCATAAAGGACTCAAGAGACTTCAGGACTGCAGAATTTAGATCCAGTCAGGCAGAAATTACAAATCAGTTGAATGAGATGTAATCCAAACTAGAAGTCCTTATGACCACGGTTAATGAGGTGCAAGAACAAGTGAGTGACATAGAAGACAAGTTGATGGCAAAGAGGGAAACTGAGGGAAAAAAAGACAATTAAAAGACAATGAAGACAGATTAAGGGAAATAAACGACAGCCTGAGGAAGAAAAACCTACGTTTAATTGGGGTTCCCAAGGGTGCCGAAAGGGTCAGAGGGCCAGAATCTGTATTTTAACAAATCATAGCTGAAAACTTTCCTAATATGGGAAGGGAAACAGGCATTCAGATCCAGAAAATAGATCTCCCCCCCCCGAATATCAATAAAAACTGTTCAACACCATGACATTTAATAGTGAAGCTTGCAAATTCCAAAGATAAAGAGAAGATCCTTAAAGCAGCAAGAGACAAGAAATCCCTGACTTTTATGGGGACGAATATTACGGTATCAGCAGACCTCTCCACAGAGACCTGGCAGGTCAGAAAGGGCTGGCAGGATATATTCAGGGTCCTAAATGAGAAGAACATGCAACCAAGAACACTTTATCCAGCAAGGCTCTCATTCAAAATAGAAGAAGAGATAAAGATCTTCCAAGACAGGCAGGAACTGAAAGAATACTTGACCTCCAAACCAGCCCTGCAAGAAATTTTAAGGGGGACTCTTCAAATTCCCCTTTAAGGAGAAGTTCAGTGGAACAATCCACAAAAACAAGGACTGAATAGATATCATGATGACACTAAAGTCATATCTGTCAATAGTAACTCTGAACATGACGGGCTTAATGACCCCATCAAAAGGCGTAGTGTTTCAGACTGGATAAAAAAGCAGGACCCATGTATTTGCTGTCTACAAGGGACTCATTTTAGACAGAAGGACACCTACAACTTGAAAATAAAAGGTTGGAGAACTACTTACCATTCAAATGGACCTCAAAAAAAAGCAGGGGTAGCCATCCTTAATCAGATAAACTAAAATTTACCTGAAGAATGTAGTGAGAGATGAAGAGGAACACTATCCCTTACTTAAAGGATTTATCCAACAAGAGAACTTAACAATCCTCAATATATATGCCCTGAATGTGGGAGCTGCCAAATATTTAAACCAATTAATAACCAAAGTGAAGAAATATGTAGATAATAATACACTTATACTTGGTGACTTCAATCTAGCTCTTTCAACCCTCGATAGGTCTTCTAAGCACAACATCTCCAAAGAAACAAGAGCTTTAAATGATACACTGGACCAGATGGATTTCACAGATATCTGTGAACTTTACATCCAAACTCAACTGAATATATATTCTTCTCAAGTGCACATGATACTTTCTCCAGAATAGACCACATACTGGGTCACAAATCGGGTCTGAACCAATACCAAAAGTTTGGGATGGTCCCCTGCATATTCTCAGACCAGAATGCCTTGAAATTGGAACTAAATCACAACAAGAAGTTTGGAAGGACCTCAAACACGTGGAGGTTAAGGAACATCTTGCTAAAAGATGGAAGGGTCATGGGATCCCTGGGTGGCTCAGCGGTTTAGAGCCTGCCTTCAGTCCAAGGTGTGATCCTGGAGTCCTGGGATTGAGTCCCATGTCAGGCTCCCTGCATGGAGCCTGCTCCTCCCTCTGCCTGTGACTCTGCCTGTGTCTCTGCCTCTCTCTGTGTGTCTCTCATAAATAAATAAAATCTTTAAAAAAAAGATGGAAGCGTCAAAAGAAAAAAAGATGAAAGGGTCAACCAGGAAATTAAGAAAGAATTAAAAAGATTCATGGAAACTAATGAGAATGAAGATACAACCGTTCAAAATCTTTGGGATGCAGCAAAAAGCAGTCCTGCGGGAGAAATACATCGCAATACAAGCATCCATTCAAGACTGGAAAGAACTCAAACAAAAGCTAACCTTACACATAAAGGAGCTAGAGAAAAATAGCAGATGGACCCTATGCCCTGCAGAAAAAGAGAGTTAATTAAAATTGGAGCAGAACTCAACGAAATTGAGAACAGAAGAACTGTGGAACAGATCAACAGAACCAGGAGTTTGTTTTTGAAAGAATTAATAAGATAGATAAACCATTAGCCAACCTTATTAAAATGAAGAGACAGAAGATTCAAATTAAGAAAATCATGAATGAGAAAGGAGAAATCAACCAACATCAAGGAAATACAAACGATTTTAAAAACGTATTATGAACAGCTATACAGCAGTAAATTAGGCAATCAAGAAGAAATGGACGCATTCCTGAAAAGCCACAAACTACCAAAACTGGATCAGGAAAAAATAGAAAACCTGAACAGGCCATTAACCAGGGAGGAAATTGAAGCAGTCATCAAAAACCTCCCAAGACACAAGAGTCCAGGGCCAGATGGCTTCCCAGGGGAATTCTATCAATCGTTTAAAGAAGAAATCATACCTATTCTTCTAAAGCTGTTTGGAAAGAGAAAGAGATGGAGTATTTCCAAATTGGTTATATGAGGCCAGCATCACCTTACTCCAAAACCAGACAAACACCCCACCAAAAAGGAGAATTACAGACCAATATCCCTGATGAACATGGATGCAAAAATTCTCAACAAGATACTAGCCAATCAGATCCAACAATTCCTTAAGAAGATTATTCACCATGACCAAGTAGGATTTATTCCAGTGACACAAGGCTGGTTCAACACTTGTAAAACAATCAATGTGATTCATCATATCAGCAACAGAAAACCCAAGAACCATATGATCCTCTCATTAAATGTAGAGAAAACATTTCAAAAAATACAGCATCCATTCCTGATCAAAACTCTTCAGAGTGTAGGGATACAGGGAACTTTCCTCGACATCTTAAAAGCCATCTACAAAAAGCCCACAGCAAATATCATTCTCAATGGGGAAGCACTGGGAGCCTTTCCCCTAAGATCAGGAACAAGACAGGGATGTCCACTCTCACCACTACTATTCAACATAGTATTGGAAGTCCTAGCTTCAGCAATCAGACAACAAAAAGACATTAAAGGCATTCAAATTGACAAAGAAGAAGTTAATCTCTCCTTCTTTGCTGATGACATGATACTCTACATAGAAAACCCAAAAGCCTCCACCCCAAGATTGCTAGAACACATACAGCAATTTGGTAGCATGGCAGGATACAAAATCAATGCCCAGAAATCAAGGTATTCCTATACACTAACAATGAGACTGAAGAAAGAGAAATTAAGGAGTCAATCCCATTTACAATTGCACCCAAAAGTATAAGATACCTAGGAATAAACCTCACCAAAGAGCTAAAGGATCTATACCCTAAAAACTATAGAACACTTCTGAAAGAAATGGAGAAAGACACAAAGAGATGGAAAAATATCCCATGCTCATGGATTGGCAGAATTAATATTGTGAAAATGTCAATGTTACGCAGGGCAATTTACAGGTTTTATCCAATCCCTATCAAAATACCATAGACTTTCTTCACAGAGTTAGAACAAATTATTTTAAGATTTGTGTGGAATCAGAAAAGACCCCGAAAAGCCAGGGGAATTTTAAAAAAGAAAACCAAAAATAAAATAATAAAATAAAATAAAATAATAAAATAAAATAATAAAATAAAATAAATAAAATAAAATACAATAAAATAAAATAAAATATAAAATACAATAAAATAAAATAAAATAAAATAATAAAATAAAATAAAATACAGGGACATCACAATGCCAGATTTCAGGCTGTACTACAAAGCTGTGGTCATCAAGACAGTGTGGTACTGGCACAAAAACAGACACATAGGTCAACGGAACAGAATAGAGAACCCAGAAGTGGACCCTCAACTTTATGGTCAACTAATATTCGATAAAGGAGGAAAGCCTATCCATTGGAAGAAAGACAGTCTCTTCAATAAATGGTCTTGGGAAAATTGGACATCCACATGCAGAAGAATGAAACTAGACCACTCTCTTGCACCATACACAAAGGTAAACTCAAAATGGATGAGAGATCTAAATGTGAGACAAGATTCCATCAAAATCCTACAGGAGAACATTGGCAACACCATTTTCGAACTTGGCCACAGTAACTTCTTGCAAGATACATCCATGAAGGCAAAAGAAAGACAAGCAAAAATGAACTATTGGGACTTCATCAAGATAAGAAGCTTTTGCACAGCAAAGGATACAGTCAACAAAACTAAAAGACAACTTACAGAATGGGAGAAGATATTTGCAAATGACATATCAGATAAAGGGCTAGTTTCCAAGATCTATAAAGAACTTATTAAACTCAACACCAAAGAAACAAACAATCCAATCATGAAATGGGCAAAAGACATGAAGAGAAATCTCACAGAGGAAGACATAGACATGGCCAACAAGCACTTGAGGAAATGCTCTGTGTCACTTGCCATCAGGAAATTACAAATCAAAACCACAATGGCGTACCACCTCATTCCAGTGAGAATGGGGAAAATTAACAAGGCAGGAAACTACAAATGGAGAGGATTCCGATAAAAGGGAACCCTCTTACACTGTTGGTGGGAATATGAAATGGTGCCCCCACTCTAGAAAACTGTGTGGAGGTTCCTCAAAGAGTTAAAAATAGATCTGACCTATGACCCAGCAATTGCACTGTTGGGGATTTACCCCAAAGATTCAGATGCAGTGAAACGCTGGGACACCTACAACCTGATATTTCTAGCAGCAATGTCCACAATAGCCAAATGTGGATGGAAGGAGCCTCAGTGTCCATCAAAAGATGAATGGATAAAGAAGATGTGGTTTATGTATACAATGGAATATTACTCAGCCATTAGAAACGACAAATACCCACCATTTGCTTCAACGTGGATGGAACTGGCGGTTATTATGCTGAGTGAAGTAAGTCAATCGGAGAAGGGCAAACAGTGTATGTTCTCATTAATTTGAGGAATATAATAGTAAAAGGGAATAGAAGGGAAGGTAGAAGAAATGTGTGGGGAATATCAGAATGGGAGACAGAACATAAAGACCCCTAACTCTGGGAAATGAACTAGGTGTGTTGGAAGAGGAGGAGGGTAGGGGGTGGGGGTGAGTGGGTGATGGGCACTGAGGCAGACACTTGATGGGATGACCACTGGGTGTTGTTCTGTATGTTGGTAAATTGAACACGAATAAAAATTTAATTTATATAAAAAAGATAAGTTACAGGGACATTGCCCTAAGCTATAAATGCATTTAATATGCTTAAAATATTCTCTATTAACTTAATATAATCAAGGAAATATAAATATATACATGGTAGATTCGTAGATGTTAGGTTTTTGATCACGTGTACTGTAGATCAATAAGATGTATTTCAGGGATGCCTGGGTGTTTCAGTGGTTAAGAATCTGTCTTGAGGTCAGGGCATGATCCCGAGTTCTGGACACATGGGTCCACCCTGCATGGAGTCTGCCTCTCCATCTGCCTGTGTCTCTGTTTCTCTCTCTCTCTCTCTCTCTCTGTGTGTCTCCAGAATAAATAAATAAATAAAACAATAAAAATGAATAAACAAAATATATTTCATCTAAATCCTGTAAACATAGAGAAATGAGCAGTGGAATATTAGACTTCCCTTTATACCCTCCAATTTTACTGTTGCTATTTTAACTCAGCCACTTTCCTTGAGACAACTGTGATCAAACAAATTGTTCTCATCAAATGCCCAAGTACTTAAAGGCTCAAAATCATAATCTACGAAAGTATTACTGAGCTTTTGAAAAGGTAGTCTTGGGCAGCCCTGGTGGCGCAGCAGTTTAGCACCGCCTGCAGCCCAGAGTGTGATCCTGGAGACCCTGGATCGAGTCCCACGTCAGGCACTCTGCATGGATCCTGCTTCTCCCTGTGCCTGTGTCTCTGCCTCTCTCTCTCTCTGTGTCTCTATGAATACATAAATAAAATCTTAAAAAATATATAAAAAAATGATAAGGTAGTCTTCAGTGGTAATTTATTCCTCTATCAATTTAAAAAATCTCACACTAATTGAAAATTCTATTACCTATTATATACACTTCAATATTCATTCAATGATTTTTAAAATCATAATTATTTCTTTTTAGGCAAGTGGTTGGATTTTTTTTATCCATATCATAATATGCTGGCTTCAGATAGTGTCCGCTGTTTAAAGTTTTGTTTAGGTGTCATTACTTTTGCCAGTCAACTTTTCAAAGCCCCATTATAAATATTAAAATAATGTTGGCCCCAGTTTTATTGATATAATTGACATAGAGCACCTTGTATGTTGAAGGTAAACAGCATAATGATTTTACATTCCTATATTGTGACATGATGACCAGAGTGTGTTTAAACACCATCATCTCTGATAGACACAAAAATATAGTAAATAAAAAATGATATTCATTGTGATGAGAACTCTCATTATTTCCTCATTTTGCCAACTCTCAGATACAGTATAAAGCAGTATTCACTGTAGTCATCATGTTGTACTGTAAATCACTATTACTTCTTTATCTTAAAGTTGAAAGTTTGTATATTTTCACATTTCCCTCAACAACCATTTTGGTTACTTCAATCTGATCTCCTTTTTTGAATGACTTTTTTCTTTTTTCTTTTTTTTTTTTTAGATTCCACACATGTGTCATTCTCAGTCTCATTCATTTCAATTGGCAAAATGATTTCAAAGTCCAGTACCATTACCACATGTAGCAGGATTTCCTTTCCTGGAATAGTGACTCCTATTTCATTCTACAGCTAACACTTCTTTATCCATTCACCACTGATTGGTATGGATGTTTTCATGTATTGGTTGTTGAAAATAATGTTTCCTGCTCATGGAAGTGCAAACAATTCCCACCATATTCTTCTGTTTTCTGTGCATATGGTCCCAGAAGTGGAAATGCTCAATCATAGGGTAATACTCTATTTAAATTGTGAAGAACCACCATATGGTTTGCATAGAAACTGTACTAATGTGCGATCCCAACAACAGTGCTCAAGGGTTCCCTTTTCTCCACATTCTCAGCAACATTTCTTATCCCATGTCTTTTCTATGATAGCTTTTCCAATGGATGTGATGTGATGTCTCATTTTGTTATTGGCTTGCATTTTTCTGATGGTTAGTCATGTTGTCTACCTGTTTATTATGGTCTATCTTCTCTAGGAGAATGACAATGCACTGTACAATGATCTGGGGTCCAAGGACAAGAACAATCTCCATTGGACCATCACGATCCTCGTTTAGATAGGCATGGATGGGTGCAGGGTCACACTTCTGGCTTAGGTGAGGTCCCATACTTGTAAAGAGGACACCAATTGAGATGACAGGAAAGGGATGAAAGGGGGGATTCTGAGGTTATTTACTCTGCTCCTGAAGCCCATGGGTCCTCCTTCTTTACTCTAGGATTCTGGAAAGACACTGCTTTGAGGAAACTCAAATAAAACTACTCTTCTCTTTGGGGGTGCCTGCCTGGAGCTGTAATGCTAGACATGGAGAACCTGATGCAGGAGGCCTCCTATGCAATGATATTGTGTGACTTCTCCTGGAGGAACTACAGAGGAAAGACTCCTGCAGATACCACTGTGGTTACTCCCTGCCCAGAGATAACTCAAAAATCTTAGTGGCATTTATCCCTGCAGTCCCTCAACAGTGGTTGAGGTGAAGTGGCTTCCAGGAAGTTTTTATTGATTCATTCCACAACTGGGCACAAAGCACTTGGGTACCTTGGTGGACCCATCCGTGGAGCTGAAAATACCACGAGGTTCCTGCCTTTAGGAACTCAGTCTGGAGATGGATAAAAGCACAAAAACAACAATGCATGAAAGAAAAGAGCAAGTGCTGTATGTTATATAAGACTGCTGTGAAGCAAAGCTGGGGCATCACTGGAGAGAAATGTATAAAAGGTCTTACTGAGGGTGACATTGCTGAGAAGAGAATAATGAAAGAGCATTAGATCTGCACACATCTGGGTGCAGCATCTTGAGAAGAAGGGACTCCTGCTGCAGACACTAACAGAAGCTGGTTTGGCTAGAGGAGGTGAAAAATGCAGCATGGCTGAGGGGAAACACGGAGGAGAATTAAGGAGAGGGAAGGGGTCAGGGAGAGATGCAGTGGCCTGGTGGACACTTTGTGATGTATTGTACTTCTGCTTTTGTATTCCACAATTCTTCACATCTCAAAATTCATGTATTTAGTTTCTCTCCAGATCTGGGGATGAGGAACCCGGGCACAAATTTACTTGGTTCCTCCAACTTAAGGTATGTCGGTGGCTGTGGTGGTAAACATATAGGAAGAGAGTTTAGCAGAGGACTTTCTGCCATGTGGGCTCAGTTCTCTACCATGGGAGCCTCTATATGTGGCAGCTCAAAAAATCTCTGGTTGATTTTTGATTCAGGAATAGAGAAGATATTTGTTTGTTTGTTTGTTTTTTTAGAGAAGATATTTGAAATGTGAAAGGGTCAGAAGTGAAACAGGAGAGGAAAGAAATAGAAAGAGAAGTTATTTCCAATTGGACATAGATGTGACATTTCTTCATGTAGGTTGTATCCTATTGGTCCTAATCCCATCACTAAGCACCTCACGGTTACACAGGGATACTTAGGCCACAGGTCAGGATCGTTGGGAGCCATTGTGAAGGCTATGGGTGTCAGAGACCAAAACTGGGCTACTGAGTCTCATTCTACATATAACAGGAAACAATTGAACAATTTTACTACAAATGATCACCACATCTGTATCTTGGAGCATTTCCACCCCACCTTGGTGCACCCATTGAAATGAGGGCAGAGGGAAAGTGACTATTGGGATATTACATTGCTGGAACCCAGGCCACTTGCATTCTAGAACTTCCCACTATGCAGCTCACTCAACTGGAGAAGGTCAAGGGAATAAGATATTCTGTTGCTGTTGTCCTTCCATTAGGCACTCTGGACTCAGAAGTGTCTAGACGGAGAGATTTTCATGTCGCTGTTGATATCAGCTCATCCCTCTTTTCAGAAGCTTCTGGTTATGTGTCGGGAGACATAAACAGGTACCACAAGGCAACTCGGGGCAGCCCACTGGAGATCAGACCCCACTGTAATCTCAGCTGAGTGGGCTAACACCTCTTAGCCTTCTTTCTGTGTGTGTCTTTCAGTGTATTTGCATGTGAGTGTGTGTATGATTGTGTATATGGGACAGAGGAGAGAAACATGCCCTTCCTGGGCAGAAACCAGCTACAAGGTGTTGGAAGACTGACACATCTTTTGTGTTCAGACCCTTTTGTGAACACAAGATGAGAAGGTGAGTGCTAGAGACCAAGCTCAACTTTGTACATGTTAGTCATGAGCCTGAGTCTCTTTCATCTGGCTTTCTCTTTGCCAGATGTCTCTTAAGCTCTCGCTGTGGCCTGCACTGGAGAACTCGGTTTCTAATGGGGTTATCCCCTTGCAGTGATGTTCAAGGAGGACCCTAATGTCTCTTGGCCCTATATATATGGGACACTGTATTTGCAGAGCTGCACCCAGGAGATCTTGAAGGAATTGGTTTGTGGCTTCAACTATTCTAGAGAATTATCGGGTGCTTCAGGCATACAGGGATCATTGCTGTTCTGAGTTGAGAATGGGAAGATTTTTCTCAACACTACTATGGCCCTCACACAAACATGGAGAGATACCTGGGACCCTCTCATAGTGTTTCCACATGAGTGCCCCATGGGGCCAACCGCAAGGAGATCTGAATCCGAATCCTAACCTGAATCTGAACCCTAACCCTATCACAAACCCGAATCTGAATCATAACCCCAAAGTCAAACCCTATCCCAAAACTTGACCCTAAACCTTTCCTTATCCCTAACATGAACACCGACTGAACCCTAACCCAAAATCGAACCATAACCTGTGAAATAATCCAACCCTAGCCTGAAGCATAATTGGACACTAACCAGACCTCACCTGAAACCAAACCCTAAGGCCTAACCCTAACCTAGTCCGAAACTTAACCCTAACCCTAATCCTAACCCTTACCCTAACACAAAACCTAAACTGAAATCTAACCCTAAACCTAAATCTAACTTGAATCCTAACTGGAATATTAACTGGAACATTAACCCAAACCCTAAGCCAAATCTGCACCTGAACCCTATACCAAAACCTCACCCCAACCCTAACCAGAACCCTAACCTGAGCCCTAACCCTAACCCTAACACTAACTGTAAGCTGACCCTAAACACTTACCCAAACACTGACTAGAGTCTTGTCCTGAATACATAACCCATTCTCCAAACCGTACCCAAACCCATAACCAGAACCCCATCCAACACCAACACCAACTCAACCAGATCCCCGATTCCAAAACCGTCCCGAGCCCTATCCAGACCCGAACCCCTAACCCACTTCTGAATCCCAACCTCTATACCTGACCCCTAACCCTAACCCTAATCCTAACCCTAACCCTAACTCAACCCCTTAATCTAACCCTAATCCCTACCCCTGGTCGTGACCCTGACGCTAAGGCTCAATTCGCCAAATGAGATACTAGTTTATTTATTTATTTTTTTAATTTTTTTGAGATACTAGTTTAAAGCTGTCTTCTAGTAACTCTTCTTTCTCATGGTTAAGTTGTTGGAACTTTTATGCTTTCTTTCTTTTTTTTTTGTTTTATGCTTTCACAGACTTTGAGATACTTAGTTTTTCTTTTTTAAAGATTTTGTTTATTTATTCATGAGAGACAGAGAGAAAGATAGAGAGAAAGAGAATGAGAGAGAGAGGGAGAGAGAACCAGGTTCCATACAGGGCTCCCAAGTTGTTATGAGATTGTGCTAATCACTCCACTCTCCACATTACCCCACTTTCACCTCTTCTGAAAATCTTTGGCATCTTGTGTATCCATTTCCTCATGCGGCTCTTTTTAAAAAAAAACTTTGGAGAAAGCTGAGCCCATGGATCCAAGCAAATTCATCTGCCTTAAACTAGGGAGCCTCGAGGAATTCTTGCAAGTGTGGGAGAGTTTTGGACCCTAGGACCCTCTAAGTTTGGTCCCAGAAGCCTATGGATGTTGGGAGGCCTAGCGCATTTGAAGATGTCCAGCAAAGCATAACATTGTGTAGCCTGGCAAGAGGTTTTAGGAGGGTGCTGGCCTCATTTCCAGTCCAAGAGACACACTTTTAGACATCTCTTTTCCAGATGCATCCTATTTCTCTTCCAAATGTAAAGTAGATTCTTAAAGATGGAAAGTAGAATGGTGTTTGCCAAGTGCTGGACAGAGACAGTAGTGGGAAATTTCTGACTCATGGTAGAGAGTTTTGGTTTTATTTTGTTTGTTTTTGAGTTTTGGTTTTAGAAGAAGAAATGCCTTCTGAAGATGGGTTACAGTGAATTTGTACAAACCTATTAATGCATTTAATATGCTTAAAATGTACTCTATTAAATTAATGTAATTAATGAAATATAAACATATACATGGTAAACTTGAAGGTTTTTGATCATGTGTGTTGTACATCAATAAAGTGTATTTCAGGGAAACCTGGATGCATCAGCATTTAAGCATCTTTCTTCCACTCAGGACATGATCCTCATGTCCTGGGATCTAGTCCCTCATCAGCCTCCTTGAATGGAGCCTGCATCTCCCTCTGCTTGTATCTCTGCCTCTCTTTCTCTCACTCTCTCTCTATATCTGTGTGTGAATCTCTCATGAAAAAATAAAATCTTAAAAAAGCAAATAAAATATATTTCATTTAAAAGCTGTAAATGCAGATAAATGATAACAGGACTATGTAGTCTTTCCCTTATACCTTCTAATTTTACTGCCACCATTTTTTTCTCACCCAGTTTCCTTGAGACAACTTTGCTCAAAAAAAATCTTCTCAGTCACATGCCCAAGTACTTAAAGGCTTAAAATCATAATCTTCCAAAGCATAAAAGAGCTTATGAAAAGGTAGTTTTAAGGGTTAATTTATTCCTCAATTTTTTAAATCCCACACAAATTGAAAATTCTAGTGCATCCACTTCAATTTTCATTCAATGATTTTTAAAATCAGAATAGATTGTTTTTAGGCAAATGGTTGGATATTCCACATAATACTTTACTGGCTACAGACAGGGGCTGCACTTTAAAATTTGTTTAGTCATCATTACGTTTAAAAATCCACTTTCTAATTCTCATTATGAATATTAAAATAATGTTGGCCCAAGTTTCATTGATACAATTGACAAAACACCTTGTATGTTGAAGGTAACTAACATAACGATTTTACATTCCTATATTGTGACACTATTACCAGAATAAATTTGGTTAAACACCATCATCTCTTATAGATACAAAAATATAGTAATTAACTAAAAAAAAGGTTTTCCTTGTGATGAGAACACACAATATTTACTCACTTTCCAACTCTCAAATACACTATAAAGCAGTATTTACTGTTGTCGTCATGTTGTATTGTAAATAGTTATTACTTTTTTATCTTAAGGTTGAAAATTTGTAGCTATTCACATTTCCCTCAACCACCATTCTGGTTACATCAATCTGATCTCATATGCTATTCTCACTCATTTCACTTGGCATAATGCCTTCAAAGTCCAGTACCGTTACCACACGTAGCAGGATTTCATTTCCAATGGCTGATGCCTTTTCTGTTATACAGCTAACACTACTTTACCCATTCACCACTGATGGGCACGGACATTTTCGAGTCTTGAATGCTGAAAATTCTGCTTCTTGATCATGGAGGTGCTAGAATTTCTTAGCCATATTCTTCTCTTTTCTAGGGATATGATCCCAGATGTGGAAATGCTTAACCATATGGTGGTTGTCTTTTTATATTTTGAGGAACCAGCATATGTTTTGCATAGCAACTGTACTAATGAGCGATCCCAACAACAGTGCCCAAGGGTTCCCTTTTCTCCACATTCTTAGCAGAATTTCTTATCTCATGTCTTTTCTATGATAGCTCTTCCAATGGATGTGATATGATGTCTCATGGTGTTCTTGGCTTGCATTTTTCTATGGTTGGTCATGTTGTCTACCTGTCTATCATGTGCTTATGTTCTCTTAGGAAAATGCCATAGAACTGTACACTGCATCTGGGGTCCAGGAGAAGACCAGTCTCAAAATGACCATCAGGACCCTCGTTTAGATAGGCATAAATAGGTCAGGGTCACTCTTCTGGCTGAGGTGAGTTCCCATATTTGTAAAGAGGACACCAAGGGAGAGGACAGGAAAGGGATGAAAGGGAGGCTTCTGAGTTCCTTTACTCTGCCCCTGGAGCCCATAGATCCTGCTCCTTTTCCTTGTGATTCTGAAAGACACTGCCTTGAGGATCCCCAAATAAAACTCTCCTTTACTTTGGTGGTGTGCAAGCCTGGGTCTGTAATGCCTTAGGGACTGTGGGAGAGTTTTGGACCCTGGGCCCCTCCAAGTGTGGTCCTAGAATCCTATGAATGTAAGGAGGCCTACCACATTTGAAGGTGCACAGTGGAGCATAGCAGTGTGTAGTCTGAGCAAAGGGTTTTAGGAGGGTGCTGGCCTCATTTATGATACTACAGAAATGCATTTAGACATCTCTTTTCCAGATACATCCTATTCCTCTTTCAAACGTAAAATAGATTCATAAAGACAGAAAATAGAATGGTTTTTGCCAAGGGCTAGACAGAAAGAGTAATGGGAAGTTTCTGACTCATGGTAGAGAGTTTTAGTTGTACAAGAAAAAATGTCTTCTGAAGATAGGTTTCAGGGACTTTGTCCTAAGTTTTAATGAATATAATATGCTTAAAAATGGTCTATTAACTTAATGTAATTAAGGAAATTAAAACATACATGGTAGATTTGTAGATGGTATATATTTGATCATGTGTATTGTACATCAATAATATGTATTTCATATTTTGGGTGGCTCAGTGGATAAGCATCTGCCTCTAGCTCATGGCCTGATCCTGGGGTCCAGGGATCGATTCCCACATCAGGCTCCCTGCATGGAGCCTGCTTATCCATCTGCCTGTGTCTCTGCCCCCTGCCCCATGTCTCTCATAAATAAATAAATAAATAAATAAATAAATAAATAAATAAATAATTAGATAAAATATTAAAAAATAAATGAAATATATTTTATTTATTTATTTTTTTAAAGATTTTATTTATTTATTCATGATAGTCACAGAGAGAGAGAGAGGCAGAGACACAGGCAGAGGGAGAAGCAGGCTCCATGCACCGGGAGCCCGACGTGGGATTCGATCCCGGGTCTCCAGGATCGCGCCCTGGGCCAAAGGCAGGCGCCAAACCGCTGCGCCACCCAGGGATCCCCTATATTTCATTTAAAAGCTGTAAATGCAGAGAAATGAGGACAGGACTATGTAGTCTTCCATTTTTACCCTCTAATTTTACTCCTGCTATTTTTTCCCAGTCACTTTCCTTGAGACAACTTTGCTCAAACAAAATGTTCTTGTCACATACTCAAGTACTTAAAGGCTTAAAATCAGAATCATCCAAAGCATAAAAATGCTTTTGAGAAGGTAGTTTTCAGGGTCACTTTAATCCTCCATCAATTTTTAAAATCTCAAATTGAAAATTTTATTGTAACCCCTTCAATTTTCATTCAATGATTTTTAAAATCAGAATTGTATCTTTTTAGGCAAATAAACAATATCATATCCATATCATATGATATGGATAGCCAGCCATTATGCTGGCTACAAACAGGGTCTGCTGTTTAAAATTTGGTTTAGGAATCCCTGCTTTTACCAATCAACTTTTCCAATCCTCATTATGAATATTACAATAAAGTTGGCCTAAGTTTTATTGATAATATTCACATAGAGTACCTTGTGTGTTGAAGGTAAAGAGCATAATGATTTTACATTCCTTTATTGTTACACGATGACCAGAATAAGTTTGGTTAAACACGATCATCTCTGATAGATAACAAAATATAGTAAAAAAAAAACCTATTTTCTTTATGATAACTCTTAATATTTATTCTCTTGCCAACTCTCAGATACATTATAAAGCTGTATTCACTATAGTGGTCATGTTGTACTGTAAATCGTTATTACTTTATTATCTTAAAATTGAAAATTTGTACCTTTTCACCTTTCCCTCAAGCACTATTCTGATTACTTCATTCTGATCTCTTTTTCTTTTTCTTTTTTTTAAAGATTTATTTATTTATTTATGATAGACATAGAGAGAAAGAGAAGCAGAGACAGAGGAGGAGGGAGAAGCAGGCTCCATGCCAGGAGCCCAATACAGGACTCAATCCTGGGACTCCAGGCCAAAGGCAGGCGCCAAACCACCAAGCCACCCAGGGATCCCCTGATCTCTTTTTCTGAATTTGTTTTTTCCTTCTTTCTTTTGTTTCTTTTTTCTCTTTTGTTTTAGATTCCACACTTAAGGGAATATATATGTGTGCCATTTTCTGTCTCAATCATATCACTTAGCATAATGCCTTCAAAGTCCAGTACCATTACCACCTGTAGCAGGACTTCCTTTCCTATGGCTTACTCCTATGCCAGTCTACAGCTAACACTTCTTTTTCCACTCACCACTGATGGGTATGAATGTTTTGATTACTTTGTTGTTGAAAATAATCCTTCCAGGGCGGTCCTTTCAGTGGCTTAGCGCCACCTTCAGCCCCGGTGTGGTTCTGGAAACCCGGGATCGAGTCCCATGTCAGGCTCCCTCTGCCTGTGTCTGTGCCTCTCTCTCTCTCACTCTCTCTCTCTCTTTCTCACTCTCTCTCTCTCTCTCTCTCTGTGTCTTTACCATGAATAAATAAATAAAATAAAAAAAAGAAAATAGTCCCTCCTGATCATGGATGTACAAGCATTTCCTAGCCATATTGTTCTCCTTTCTAGGGATATGGTCCCAGAAGTGCAAGTGTTCTATCATATGGTACTTCTCTTTTTAAATTTTGAGGAACCAGCATATGTTTTGCGTAGCAAATGTACTAATGGATGACCCCAAAAACAGTGTCCAAGGGTTCCCTTTTCTCCACATTTAGAGCAGGGTTTCTTATCTCTTGTCTTTTCAATGGCAGCTCTTCCATGGATGTGATATGATGTCTCATTGTGTTCTTGGCTTGCATTTTTCTGATGGTTAGTCATGTTGTATACCTGTCTATCATGTGTCTATTTCTCTGGGGAATGCCAAAGAACTGTACACTGCCTCTGGTTTTCAGGGAGACCAGTCTCCACAGGACCGTCAGATACCTTGGTAGATAGGCATGAATGGGTGAAGGGTGACTCTTCTGGCTGAGGTGAGTTCTCATATTTCTAAAGATACGAATGGAGACAACAGGAAAGGGATGACAGGGAGGTTTCTTAGGTCCTTTATTCTGCCCCTGGAGACAGTGGGTCCTCCTTCTTTGCCCTGTGGTTCTGGAAAGACACTGCTATGAGGACACCCAAATAAAACTCTCCTTTTCTTTTGTGGTGTGCTTGCCTGGGGCTGTAATGCTAGAGCTGGAGAACACGATGCAGGATGCCTCATTTGCTAAGGTATCTACATATTTATGCTGGAGGAACAGCAGTGTAAGAACTCTCACAGAGGCCAGTGTGGTCATCTCCCTAACCAGAGGCAACTGGAAACTCTGAGTGACATTTATCTCTGCAATCTATGTGGTTGAAAGAGAAAATGTCTTCTAAGAACTTCTGATTGATTCATTCCATAACTAGGCCCTAAGCACTTGGGTACCTTGGTGGGACTATGGGTGTATCTAAAAGTACCATGAGCTCCCTGATTTTAGGAATTCATAGTCTGGAGATGGACAAAAGCCCCAAAGCAATAACACATGAAAGAAAAGAGCAAGTATTGTATGCTATACAAGACTGTGTGCTGTGAAACCAGGCTGGGGTATCACTGCAGAGAAAGATATGAAAGGTCTCATTTCTGGTGACATTGGTGAGAAGAGAATAACAAAAGGCAGTTAGATCTGGACATGTCTTGGTGCAGCTTGTTGAGAAGAAAGGACCCCTGTTGCAGATACTGACTAATAGAAGCTAATTTGGCCAGAGGAGGTGAAAAAGGCAGCCAGCATGGTTGGGGTGAAATGTGGAGGAGAATTGAGGAGACGGGAGAGGGCAGGGAGGGTTGCTGATGCCTGGTAGACCGTTAGTTAAGTATTGTTCCCCTGCTACTAAGTTCCCCAATACGTTCCATCTCACAAATAATATATTTAATTTTTCTCCAGTTCTGTGGATGAGGAATCCAGGCAGAAATTGTATTCGTTGCTCCACCTCAAGGTGTGTAGTGGGCTGTGGCTGAGGTCTCATGAGCGGGAGCCTGGCAGAGCAATTTCTGCCACATGAAATCAGTTCTCTGCCATGGAGTCTCTATACTTCGCAGTCCAAAATATCTATGCCAGATTTTTGATTTAGGGATAGAGAAGGAAATGGGAAAGTGAAAGGTCAGAAGTGGAACATGAGTGATGGAACAGGAGAGGAAAGAAATAGCAAGTGAGACGCTATTTCAAATTGGAATTAGATGTGATATCTCATCATTTTGTCTGTATCGTATTGGTCAGAATCCAGTCACTAAGCACCTTAGGGGTATACAGGGATAATTATTCACAGGTCAGGATTGCAGGAGCCATTGTGAAGGATGGAGGCCTCAGAGGCCCTAATGAGGCAACTGCCTCTCATACTAAATACAGAAGAAAACAATTGGAAAGTGTACTACAAAATCTGACCATGTCTGCATCTTGGAGCATTTGCAACCATATAGTGACCCCATTGAAATGAGGCCAGAGGGAAAGTGGCCCTTGTGATGTTACATTGCTGGAACCTAGGCCACATTCAAGTGGTACTCCAACCACATCCACCCCTTTTTGTCAATATTCCATCTTTAAATTTGAGGCCCCGATACACAGGATATGAGGCCACATGCATTATAAATATCATTCATAGACACCTGTCCCTAAGAAGTAGATTCTACCCTGATTCTACAACCATGCAGGTTGGGATATGGGGGACTATGTGAGTGACACCGTGGTTTAGATAGGTTTCAGAACTAGGAAAGAGAGCAGAGAAATAAAGGTCTGGATTCAGGACAGTCTCCTCAAAAGTGGGCCCTTACTTGCATTTTCAGAGTTGTGGCTATGTCATTTTTGGCTCATATTGTACAGTTAAGAAGATGACATTTGGTAATCAGTCATCTGCAAAGATGGGGCTCTGGACAGGTCAGACTGAAGGAAGGGGCTGCGGTGCTGGAATCTTGAAAGTGACTTCACTTCCTTGGTGACAGGCCCACAACTGATCTAGAGCCCTGGTAACCAGGAACCTGTGTTCCTGTTCACTTAACTGGAGATGTCAAGAGAATAAGATGTTCTATGGCAGTTGTCCTATTTTCATGTAGACTTCATGTCCTATTTTCTATGTAGACTCAGGAGAGTCCAGAGAGAGAGAGATTTTCATGTCGATTTCAACATCAACTCGTCCCTCCACCCTGAAGATTCTTGTAAATTGGCCAGAGAAATCAACAGGAACCACAAGGCATCTTGTGACAGCCACTGGAGAGCAGATACCACTGTGATCTCAGCTGAGCGAGCTCACACGTCTTATCCCTCATTTTGTATGTGTATGTTTATGTGTGTGTGTGTGCATGTGTGTGTGTGTGTGTGTGTGTGCAAGTGTAGAGGGGATAGAGGAGAGGAACATGCCCCTCCTTGGCAGAAACTAATTGTCAGGTGTTGGAACCTGACACATCTTTGGTGTTCAGACCCCAGATCATAACAGGCAAGTTGAGAAAGTGAGTGCTGGAGACAAAGTAAACATTCAATATGTTACTAATGAGCCCAAGAGTCATTTTCATTGGCTTCCTCCTTTCCAGACGGCTCTTCAGCTGCCCCTCTGGCCTGAACTGTAGAACACAGTTTCTTTTCTTTCTTTTCTTTTTTATTTTTATTTATTTATAAATTTATTTTTTACTGGTGTACAATTTGCCAACATATAGAATAACACCCAGTGCTTATCCCATCAAGTGCCCCCCCTCAGTGCCTGTCACACAGTGACCCCCAGTCCCCACCCACTTTCCCTTCACCAAACTCGATTCCCAGAGTTTGGAGTCTCTCATGTTCTGTCTCCAGTTCTGATATTTCCCACTCATTTTTTCTCCTTTCCCCTTTATTCCCTTTCACTATTTTTTATATTCCCCAAACGAATGAGACCATATAATGTTGACTTATTTCACTCAGAATAATACCTTCCAGTTCTGGGGTGGATCCCTGGGTGGCTCACTGGTTTTGCACCTGTCTTTGGCCCAGGGTGCAATCCTGGAGTCCTGGGATCGAGTCCCAGCGTGGAGCCTGATTCTCCTTCTGCCTGTGTCTCTGCCTCTCTCCCTCTGTGTCTATCAAAAATAAATAAAAATAAATCTTAAAAAAAAATACCCTCCAGTTCCATCCAAGTCGAAGCAAATGGGTATTTGTCATTTCAAAAGGCAGATAATATTCCATTGTATACATAAACCACATCTTCTTTTTTTTTAATTTTATTTATTAATGATAGTCACACACAGTGAGAGAGAGAGAGGCAGAGACACAGGCAGAGGGAGAAACAGGCTCCATGCACCAGGAGCCCGACGTGGGATTCGATCCCGGGTCTCCAGGATCACGCTCTGGGCCAAAGGCAGGCGCCAAACCGCTATGCCACCCAGGGATCCCTATCCATTAATCTTTCAATGGAAAGCGAGGCTCCTTCCACAGTTTGGCTATTGTGGACATTGCTGCTAGAATTATTGGGGTGCAGGTGTCCCGGTGTTTCACTGCATCTGTATCTTTGTGGTAAATCCCCAACAGTGCAATTGTTGGGTTGTAGAGCAGATCTATTTTTAACCATTTGAGGAACCTCCACACAGTTTTCCAGAGTAGCTGCAACAGTTCACATTCTCACCAACAGTTCAGGAGGGTTGCTCTTTCTCCACATCCTCTCCAACATGTGTTGTTTCCTGCCTTGTTAATTTTCTGCATTCTCAATGGTGTGAGGTGGTATTTCATTGTGGTTTTGATTTGTATTTCCCTGATGGCAAAGGATGCAGAGTATATTCTCATGTGTTTGTTGGCCATGTCTATGTCTTCCTCTGTGAGATTTCTGTTCATGACCTGTTGAGTTTAATAGTTCTTTATAGATCTTGGAAACTAGCCCTTTATCCGATACGTCATTTGCAAATATCTTCTCCCATTCTGTAGGTTGTCTTTCAGTTTTGTTGACTGTATCCTTTGCTGTGCAAAAGCTTCTTATCTTGATGAAGTCCCAATAGTCCATTTATGCTTTTGTTTCTCTTGCCTTCATGGATTAATATTGCAAGAAGTTACTGTGGCCAAGTTCAAAAAGTGTGTTGCCTGTGTTCTCCTCTAGGATTTTGATGGAATCTTGTCTCACATTTAGATCTTTCATCCATTTTGAGTTTATCATTGTGTATGGTGAAAGAGAGTGGTCTAGTTTCATTCTTCTGCATGTGGATGTCCAATTTTCCCAGCACCATTTATTGCAGAGACTGTCTTTCTTCCACTGGATAGTCTTTCCTCCTTTGTTGAATATTTGTTGACCATGAATTTGAGGGTCCACTTGTGGGTTCTCTCTTCTGTTCCATTGATCTATGTGTCTGTTTTTGTGCCAGTACCACACTGTCTTTATGACCACAGCTTTGTAGCACAACCTGAAATCTGGCATTGTGGTGCCCCCATCTATGGTTTTCTTTTTAAAAATTCCCCTGGCTATTTGGGGTCTTTTCTGATCCCACGCAAATCTTAAAATAATTTGTTCCAACTCTCTGAAGGAAGTCCATGGTATTTTGATAGGGATTGCATTAAACTTGTAAATTGCCCTGGGTAACATTGACATTTTCACAATATTAATTCTGCCAATCCATGAGCATGGAATATTTCTCCATCTCTTTGTGTCTTCCTTAATTTCTGTTAGAAGTGTTCTGCAGTTTTTGTGTATAGATCCTTTCTCTCTTTGGTTAGGTTTATTCCTAGGTATCTTATGCTTTTGGTTGTAATTGTAAATATGATTGACTCCTTAACTTCTCTTCCTTCAGTCTTATTGTTAGTGAATAGAAATGCCACTGACTTCTGGACATTGATTTTGTATCCTGCCACACTGCCAAATTACTGTATGAGTTCTAGCAATCTTGGGGGTGGAGTCTTTTGTGTTTTTCTACGTAGAGTATCATGTCATCTATGAAGAGGGAGAATTTGACTTCTTCTTTGCCAATTTGAATGCCTTTTATTTCTTTTTGTTGTCTGATTGCTGAAGCTAGGACTTCTTATACTATGTTGAATATCAGTGGTGAGAATGGACGTCCCTGTCTTGTTCTGGATCTTAGGGGAAAGGCTCCCAGTGCTTCCCATTGAGAATGATATTTGCTGTGGGCTTCTCTTAGATGGCTTTTAAGATGCTGAGGAATTTTCTCTCTATCACTACATTCTGAAGAGTTTTGATTAGGAATGGATGCTGTATTTTGTCAAATACTTTCTCTGTAGCTATTTAGAGGATCATATGGTTCTGTTTTTTTTCTCTTGCTGATATGATGAATCACATTTATTGTTTTATGAGTGTTGAACCAGCCTTGCATCCGGGGATAAATCCTTCTTGGTCATGGTGAAAAATTTTCTTAACATATTGTTGTATCCTATTGGCTATTATCTTGTTGAGAATTTTTGCATCCATGTTTCAGTGATATTGGTCTATAATTCTCCTTTTTTGGTGGGGTCCTTGGGTTTTTTTGTTATATTTTATTCATGTTCAATTTGCCAACATATAGAATAACACCCAGTGCTCACCAGTCAAGTTTCCACCTCAATGCCCATCACCCCGTCACCCCCCCACCTTCCCTTCCACTACCCCTAGTTTCTTTCCCAGATTTAGGAGTCTCATGTTCTGTCTCCCTCCCTAATATTTCCTACTCATTCTTTCTCCTTTCCCCATTATTCCATTTCACTATTTTTAATATTCCCCAAATGAATGAGATCATATAATGTTTGTTCTTCTCTGATTCACTTATTTCACTCAGCATAATACCCTCCAATTCCATTCACGTTGAAGCAAATGGTGCATATTAGTTGTTTCTGATTACCCAGCCTTATTTAAAAAAAGAGAGAGAAGACTCAAATTACTTAAATCATGAATGAGAAAGTAGAGATCACTATCAACACCAAGGAAATACAAACGATTTTAAAAACATATTATTAGCAGCTATATGCCAATAAATTAGGCAATGTAGAAGTAATGGACACATTTCTGGGAAGCCCAAACTACCAAACTGGAACAGGAAGAAAAAGAAATCCTGAACAGGCCAATAACCAGGGAGGAAATGGAAGCAGTCATCAAAAACCTCCCAAGACACAAAAGTCCAGGGCCAAATGGCTTCCCTGAGAAATTCTATCAAACATTTAAAGAAGAAACTGTACCTATTCTACTAACGCTGGTAGGAAAGATACAAAGAGATGTAATACTTCCAAACTTGTTTTATGAGGCCAGCATCACCTTAATTCGAAAAAACATACAATGACCCCAATGTTGGGCTGGGCATGGGTTAACTGAGTGATGGTCCCTGAAGGGTGCACTAGATGGGATGAGCACTGGGTTTTATTCTATATGTTGGCAAATTGAACAGAAATAAAAAATAAATTTATTAAAAAATCAGAGTGTCAGACATTCAGTCAATCTACACTGTAGGCACTCATGTCCATAGTTAGATTGATGTGATATCTTCATGGCCACCTCATGGTATGAATGGATCTACCTACATTGGAACAATAGGATGAACGTTAAGATCAAATAAGGGCACTGTGTGGCTCTGTTAAGCTGTTTCCCTCAGGTCTGATCATCTTCCCAGGGTCCTGGGTTTAGTCTACATTGGGCTCTCTTCTCAGTCAGGATCCTGCACCTCCTGTTATCTTGCTGCCCACCCTGCTTTTCTCCCCCTCTTTCCAAGAAAGTAATAAATATCCTTAAAAATTTTTGTAAAAGATCAAGTAAAACGTTGATTGTTTTTTGGATCCAGGAGAACCTTGACGATTCCACAGAGCACGTTGGGAGACTACAGGACTTGTGACTGGGTACCAAATCTCAGACCCCAGGATTCCATAAATCTCTCGATTTCCATTGGGAGGGCTTCGTTTTGGGGGCTTCAGGTGAAGAAGAAAATGAATCATCGTGAGCAGTAGATGGGTTCCCTATCAGATAGTGAAACTTAAACCTTACCCTAACACCTAACACAAACCCTAACCCTAACCTAAAACCTAACCCTAAACCAAACAGGTTTCCTAACCTGAACCCTAACATCGAAACCATACCAGACCCTGAAACTTGCCCTAACCCTAACACTTACATGAACCGGGACCTGAACCTGAATATGAACCCTAATCCAAAATGAGAAGCTTTTGCACAGCAAAGGATACAGTCAACAAAACTCAAAGACAACCTACAGAATGGGAGAAGATATTTGCAAATGACATATCAGATAAAGGGCTAGTTTCCAAGATCTATAAAGAACTTATTAAACTCAACACCAAAGAAACAAACAATCCAATCATGAAATGGGCAAAAGACATGAACAGAAATCTCACAGAGGAAGACATAGACATGGCCAACATGCATATGAGAAAATGTTCTGCATCACTTGCCATCAGGGAAATACAAATCAAAACTACAATGAGATACCACCTCACACCAGTGAGAATGGGTCAAATTAACAAGGCAGGAAACAACAAATGTTGGAGAGGATGCGGAGAAAAGGGAACCCTCTTACACTGTTGGTGGGAATGTGAACTGGTGCAGCCACTCTGGAAAACTGTGTGGAGGTTCCTCAAAGAGTTAAAAATATACCTGCCCTACGACCCAGCAATTGCACTGTTGGGGATTTACCCCAAAGATACAAATGCAATGAAACGCCGGGACACCTGCACCCCGATGTTTATAGCAGCAATGGCCACGATAGCCAAACTGTCGAAGGAGCCTCGGTGTCCAACGAAAGATGAATGGATAAAGAAGATGTGGTTTATGTATACAATGGAATATTACTCAGCTATTAGAAATGACAAATACCCACCATTTGCTTCAACGTGGATGGAACTGGAGGGTATTATGCTGAGTGAAGTAAGTCAGTCGGAGAAGGACAAACATTATATGTTCTCATTCATTTGGGGAATATAAATAATAGTGAAAGGGAATATAAGGGAAGGGAGAAGAAATGTGTGGAAAATATCAGAAAGGGAGACAGAACGTAAAGACTGTGAACTCTGGGAAACGAACTAGGGGTGGTAGAAGGGGAGGAGGGCGGGGGGTGGGAATGAATGGGTGACGGGCACTGGGTGTTATTCTGTATGTTAGTAAATTGAACACCAATAAAAAATAAATTAAAAAAAAAAAACCTATCCTGAACACTAGTCAACCCTAACCCGAAACTAACCCGACCCTAACCACCCGTGACCCAACTGCAAAACTGAAACCGAATCCTAAACCTAACCCTGAACCCTAAAGCTAATCCCTAAGCCCTAATACTAAATGCTAATTCTAAAACTCACCCCAAACCCTAACCCTAACCCTAGGCCTAATCATAGTTCCAATTGGAACTTAGATGTAAAATGGCATTGTGTTGGCTGTATCGTATTGGTCAGAATCCAGTCACTAAGTACCTCGGGGTTACACAGGAATATTTATGCCACAAGTCAGAATCGCTGGGAGCCATTGTAAGGGCTGCAGCCCTCAGAAACCAAAATGAGGCTACTGGGTCTCATTCTAAATATAACAGGAAACATTTGGAGAGTTTTACTACAGAAGATGACCATGTCTGTGTCTTGGAGCATTTCCACCCCTCTTTGTGTCCCATTAAAGTGAGGCCAGCGGGAAAGTGACCCTTGTGATATTACATTGCTGGAAAACAGGATACTTTCAAGTGATACTCTATGACACATCCCACTCCTTGTCAATCTGCCATCCTTCAATTTGCGCCTCAGATACACATGATAAACAGCCCATGTGCATTATAAATACCATCCATAGGCACCTGATGATGTCCCTTAGAAGAAGATTCTAGCCTGTTTCTACTACCGTGGAGGTTTGGAAACTGGGGACTAAGTGAGAGACACAGTGAGTTAGATAGGACACAGAACAGGGAAAGCAAACAGAGAAATAAAGATCTGAATTCAGCTCATTCTCAAAGGTAGGACCTTATTTGCATTTTCAGAGAGTTGTGGCTATGGCATTTTTGGTTCATGATTTATAGTTAAGGTGAAGATATGGGGTAAGCAGTCATCTGCCAAGAAGGGGATCTGGAAAGGTCTGAATAAATGAAGGGGCCCAGGGTTTGGAATCTTGAAAATGTGACTTCACTTCCTTGGTTACAAGCCCACAACTGATTTAGAACTCTGTTAACAAGTCTAAACTATAACACTTGGTATCAAGGAACATGCATTCTAGAACATCTCACTTTCTAACTCAACTGGTGACAGTCAAGAGAACAAGATATTCTTTTGCTATTGTCTTACTTTTTGAACACAGTTTCTAATGTCGTATCCCTGGTGGTGATGTCCATGGAGGACCCTAATGTCTCCTGGCCCTTACATATGGGGCACTATTTTTGCAGAGCTGCCGCCAGGAGGTCTTAGAGGAGATGGTCTGTTTGTTCAACTATCTTAACTCCCTAATTATCAGGTCCACTAGGCAAACAAAGATTAGTGCTGTTCTGAGTTGAGAATGAGAATAGGGGCCTCAAAACAAATAGTGCCCCCACACACAACAACATGGAGATAATCCTGGGGCCCTCCGATAAGGTTTCCAGCACAGGGGGAAAGGCTCACCTCTACAACTGGTATGTATTGGGAATGTCACTTTACCTATATGAGCTTCATTTTACTCCTCTGAAAAGTGTTGTAGTAATAGTGATAATAAGAGGAACCTCATGGGGCTACTGTGGGAAATACCTGGAGAAAACAGGGCATAGACTTACCTGATGCCTGGCCCTATAAAATGATCTGATAGGCTTCTTCATGTGTCACAGTTGTGTCTCCCCATCGAGGAAGCTCTCCACATCAACCCTCATGGCTCTGTGACAGTCTGGATTCACAGAAGCACGTGGAAAGCAGAGAGTTTTCCTGTTTGCAAAGGACTTCTGGGATTCCATCTAACTGGTCCTACTACTTCTCCTTTCAGTGCCCAAAATAGAGGTCACTGGGGGAAGTCAGAGCAGCTCAAGGTCCACTCAGTATATGGAAAGCACTGGTTGGGATTCCTTCATCCAATCATATTAATTAAGCACCTAGTATTGCAGAGACATTTCTAGTCACTAAGATCAATAAAGGAATACAGTAGATACATTTTCTTGGTCTCAAGGCTAATCGGAGTTTCAGACAATCACTCGACACATAGTAGGCATACATGTCCATAGTTTTTTGATGTAACAACTTTATTGCTGCCCCATGGGATGAATGAATCCCACATTTGGTCCATTAGGATGGAGGATAAGATCAAGTTAGGGCACTGGTTGGCTCAGTCAGTTAGGCTTCTGTCCTCAGTTCAGGTGTTGATCCCAGGATCCTGTGTTGAGCTCTTCATTGGGTTCCCTACTCAGTGGCAAGCCTGCTTTTCCCACTCCCTCTCCTCTTCACCCTCCTAATTTTCTCTTTCAATCCAAGAAAGTAATAAGTATCATTAATTTTTTTATCATTAATTTTTTAAAGATCAAGTAAAAGTTTGATTGGTCTTTGTATCCAGAAGGAGATCCTTGATGCTTCCACAGAGCATGTTGGGAGACTACAGGGGTTGTGACTGTGGAGTGCCTCTAAGTGCCAAGTATCTCCTAGAACTCTTGATTTCTATTGGTAGACCTTCATTTTGGGGACTTCCTTTGAAGAGCCAAATGATTCAAAGTGAGTAGCAGATGGAGTCCTGAAACTGAACCCAAACCCTAACACTAACTCTAACCCAATCTCCTATTCTGAAACTTTGCCCTCTCCCTAAACTGAACCCTAACTCTAATCCAAAACCAAACACTAACCAGAACCCTATCCCTATAGCACACCTAGATTCGGACCCTCAACCGAATCCGAAACCTAATCTAAGCCCTAATCCTAACACCAGTCAAAACATAAGCAGAAAGCTAACCTGACCCGAGCCTGACCCAAATATGAACCCTAACCTTAAACCTAACCCTCACCCTAAACACTTAAACCTAACCCTAAACCATAACCCTAAACCCTAAGCCTAAACCTAACCCTAATCCTAACCCTAACCATAGTTCCAATTGTAAATTAGATGTGACATGCCATTGTATCGACTGTATCGTATTGGTCAGAAGCCAGTCCCTAAGCACATCAGGGTTTCACAGGGATATTTATGACACACATCAGGATCGCTGGTAGCCATTGTGAAAGTTGTGGCCCTCAGAGGCCAAAACAAGCAACTGAGTCTCATTCTAAAATATAATAGGAAAACTTTGGACAGTTTTACTAGAGAAGATGACTGTTTCTGCATGTTGGAGCATTTCCACACCATCGTGGTGCTCCTGTTGCAATTAGGCCAGAGGGAAAGTGACCGTTGTGATGTTACATTGCTGGAATCTAGGCCAAGTGGTACTCTATGCCGCATCACACACCTTGTCAACCTTCCACCTTGAATTTGTGTGTCAGAATCACAGAATACCAGCCTACATGCATCATAAATATCATCCATAGACACCTGATTATGTCCCTAAGAAATAGATACTAGCCTGATTCTACCACCATGCAGGTTGGGAACCTGGGGACCATGTGAGACATACAGTGGCTTCAATAGGACACATAACTGGGAAAGCCAGCAGAAAAATAAAGTTTGAAATCAGTACCATGTCCTCAAAGGTAGGACCTTACTTGCATTTTCAGAGAATTATGGCTATGGAAGTTTGGGTAATGATGTATAGCTAAGAGAATGACATGGGGTAAGCAGTCATCTGCCAAGAATGGGCTCTGTAAAGGTCTGACTGAAGGAAGGTTCCCAGTTGCTTGAATCCTGAAAACGTGATTTGACTTCCTTGGTGACAGGCCCACAACTTATTTAGAACTCTGGTAATCCGGATGCTGCAATCTAGAACTTCCCACTTTCCATTTCCCTTAACTGAAGACAATCAAGAGAACAAGATGTTTTGTTGCTGTTGTCCTACTTTCAGGCTCTCTGGGATCTGGAGAGTACAGGGGAGAGATAGTTCATGTCGCTGTTAATGATACATCAGCCATCATCTCTGAAGATTCTGATTTTGTGTTGGGAGACATCAACAGGTACCGCAAGGCAACTTGGGGCAGCCCAGTGGAGAGCATAACACACTGTGATCAGCTGAGTGGGCTCAAACAACTTATCCCTCATTCTTTGTGTGTCTCTGTGTTTATTTGTATGTGAGAGTGTGTGTGTTTGTAGGGGACAGAGTCGAGGAACATGCACTTCTGGGGGAGAAACAAGCTACCAGGTGTGGAAGCCTGACACATCTTTTGTGTTCATACCCCACATCATAACAGGCAAGATGAGGAGGGGAATGTTGGTTACCAAGTTCAACTTCGAATATGTTAGTCATGAGCCCAAGAGTCTCTTTTTTCTGGCTTTTTTCTTGTCAGATGTCTCTTCACCTGGCCCTGTGGCCTGAACTGCCAAACACGGATTCAAATGGGGATCCCCTTGTGAGATGTCCAGGAGGACCCTTATATCTGTTGGCCCTGTATATACAGGGCACTGTATTTACAGAGCTGCACGCAGGAAATCTTGCAGCAGTTGATCTGTGGATTCAACTATTTTAAACTCCCTAGACAACTATCAAGGTGCACCCAGGAAACAAGGATCAGTGGTGTGCTGAGGTGAGAATTGAAGAGGGTTCTCCACACTAATATGGACCCCACACCTACATGGGAGAAATATGGGGCCCTCTCTTAGTGTTTCCGTATGAGTGCCACACACGCTCAAACTCAAGGAGATCTGAACCTCCACTCCTTACATCCAGCTATGTAAGAGATGGAAAACATGCTTTATCTAAGTTTGAATGGTGCAGAAAATATTTTATGTTTTGGAGGAGTAGGGGTGGTTTGTTTGTTTCACAAAAACCAATGAGTATAATGCACTTTACTACTCTTTTTCTTATTTCACCTATGTATCCCAGATATCCTGTGTAGAACCCAGCTTCACTGTCCCTGCAGAACGTCTACGAGCCCTTACAAATCATCACACTAAAGAGGGTGACTTAAAACAAAAAGAAGGGTGGGATGATACAATTGTATGTGTTTCTCTATAATGTGTCATCTGTCAGACAGATCTTCATATTACTTCATCAATGAGTCCATCTGCCACAGTGATTCAACCTTTCGTGGCCCTTGGCACTTGACGTGATGCCATTCTCTTGCCATTTCTGCAGTGTTTCAAGGAACATCTTATTTGTCCCCACAGACAGTTTTAGTTGATAAGTCAACCCTAACCTGGAACATAAATTAGGGGGAAGGCTTCTGATGCCTCCTGACCCAAGTAGCTGGCTCTGTCTTTTTTGTAGATATCCACGCAGCAAATCTTGGATGAGTTGCTCCAGGAGTTCCATGACTCCATCTCCCCTGACAAGCACAGGTGCTTCAGGCCACCAACTACAATTGTCGGACTGGGTTGAGAAGAGGTCACATTCATGATCAAACTCAAGACTCAGAGATGATCAGGGCATGCCAAGGACCCAGACTAGAAACACTTGGCTCTCCTGAAGCCTACAGAAGATGGTTCTCTCCTGACACTTCCTTCCTATGTCAGGAACAAACCAAGTTACATCAGCTTTTGGGTAATGCCATGCAGACCATTCTCTTTGTCTCTTCTCAGGCCAAACAAGGGTGATCTTGTGCAGCATTTGAGGTTCTAAAATTTGTGTTCTATCTGCAGTGGGGATGTTAACTGATTACTCAATGGCATACTGGTCTTAGTGAAAACTATTAGTTGAGAGAAATGTTGTTGCTCAGCCAACAGAATGTGTGGGAGTTACCAATGGTTTACCATGTCTCCCCTCAAACCAGTGGCACTTTGAAGCCTAGAACCCTTTTCTGTGTTGGCACTGAAATCCTTTGGCCTGTAAAATTTTCCAAGCGGATCAGAGTCAGTGTTCTGAGCACCAGACCATGATATTCCTAGTCGTTCATGGTTTTGAAGCTGACTACAGTGACCTTCCTTGTGTCTTTGGTGTGAAAAGGAATCAACGTTGTCCCTGGGTGAGGCCTGGACCATGCTGATGCTCTAGGAAGGCAGAATGTATACCCTGGTGCCATCAATCGAGTAGAGAAGCCTCTCAAACAACACAATTATTTCCCATATCTACCAAGTGTTCATGGCAGCTCAATAGGTCCTAGGCCAGCAGTTCCATAGGTGAGTGACCACCCCATATACAGCCTGGGGGTGAGGGTCGCTTGAATACATGTATGTTCTGGGAATGTCACTGCACCTCTCCAAGCTTCCATTTTCTCCTCTGAAATGAGCTGTTGGAGGAGGATGATCATCATGGGGCTACTGTAGAATATTATGGTACAAAACATGACATAAACTTATCTGGTTCCTTGCACTGTGGAAAGGGCTTCTGGGAATCTTCATGTGTAGCAGTTGTCTCTTCCTAGGGAAGAAGCTATCCACATCAACCCTCATGGGCCAGTGGTACTCTCATTTACAGAAGCATGTGGAAAGTAGGCAGTTTTCTTATTTGCAAAGGACTTCTGGGATTCCATCTAACTGGTCCTGCTACTTGTCTTATATATGCCCATAGTAGAGGTCACTTGGGGAAGGCAGAGAAGCTCATGGTCCACTCAGTATATGGGAAGTGCTGGTTGGGATTCCTTAATCCACTAATATTGATTAAGTACCTAGTATTGCAGACACATATCTAGTCACTAAGATTATTGAATGAATACAGTAGATACAGTGTCTTGGTCTCAAGTCTAATCAGAGTGTCGGACAATCACTCTACATGTAAACATGCATTTCCATAGTTTGTTAGATGTGACTTCTTTATGGCCATCTCATGTGATGAATGGATACACCACCTCTGGAGCATTACGATGGATGATAACATCAAATGAGGGCCCTGGATGGCTCATTCAGTTAGGCTTCTACCTTCATATCAGGTCATGATCTCATGGTCTTGGGTTTGAGCCGTATATTGTGCTCCCTGCTCATTGGGGAGTCTGCTTCTTCCACTCAGTCTGCTGCATACCCTGCTTTTTCCCTCTCTCCCTCCCTCTCTCTCTTTCTCTCTCCAAAAATTAGTAAATATTCTTAAAAATTTTTGTAAAAGTTAAAGTAAACCTTTGGTCAGTCATTGGATCCAGAAGAAGAATTTGATATCTCCAAAGAACACCTGGTAAGCTACAGGGTTTGTGGCTGGGAAGTGACTCTCAGCCACGGATTTCGGTTTATTTCCATTGGAGGGCTTTATTTAGGGGATATCCTGTGAAGAAGCAAATGAGTGAAAGGGAGCAGCAGATGGGTTCCCTAACCCTGTCCCAAACCTGAACCCTAACCCCAACCCTAACCCCTAGCCCAAACCCGAACCCTAAGACTAACCTGATCCCTAAACCTAACACTAACCTTAACATCAATAATAACCCAAAACGTAACCCAAAATGAACCCTAACCTGAACATGAACCCTAACCCAAAACCTAACCCAAAACAGAACCTGATCCCGAACCATGACCCTAACCATAACACTAATGCTAATAGGAACATGGACTGAACCTTTACACTAACCTGAACTCTAAACTGAAAACTAATAAAACCCTAACCAAACCTAACCTGACCCTAACCCGACCAGAATCCAAAACCAAACCCTAACACCTAACTCTAACCCTAACCTGAAACTTAATCCTAACCATAAACCTAGCCTAACACAAACCTTAACCTGAAGCCTAATTCGAAACCTCCCCTGAACCCTAAAGCAAACCCTTAACCAAATCCTTTCCTGAACAGTCACCAGAAGCCTAACAGGAACCCAAACCCTATTCCAAATCCTAACCCTAACCATAATCTGACCCTAAACTCTTTCAGGAACACTAACCTGAGCCCTGACCTGAATCCATAACCTGATCTCGATCCCGTACCCTAACCCATAATCCTACCTCCATCCTACCGCAACCCAATCCCAACCTGGACCCAGATCCTGAGCCATTCCCATCCTCTATCCTGAACCCAAACCCCTAAAACGTTTCCAAACCCCAACCCCTAACGCTAGCCCCTAATTATAACCCTAACCCTAGGCCCTAACAACCTAGCCTCTAACTCGACCCCTTACTCTAACCCTAACCACTACCACTATTCCTGACCATGACCCTAAGGCTAAATTTGCTAAATGAAATGCTAGTTTCAGATGGCCTTCTAGTAACTCTTCTTTCTCATGGATGAGAAGTTGGCACTTGCCTTATGCTTTCACACAGACTTTGGAGATAGATTGTTTTTCTTTTTTTTTAAGTTTTTGTTTATTTATACATGAGAAACAGAGAGAGACAGAGACAGAGGGGGACAGAGAAAGACAGAGAGAGAGAGAGAGTCAGAGGGAGAAGCAGGCTCCATGCAGGACTAAAGATGTGGGATTCAATCCTGAGACTCCAGAATCATGTTTTCAGCCTAAGGCAGGCGCTAAACCATTGAGCCACACAGGATGACCTGTTTGAGGTAGTTTCTAAGGTCAAAACACAAGAATATAGGTAAAACCCATTTCCTGTGATAACTTCTTTCTCAGAGTTCAAATTAGGTCACTTGACATACATATGCACACATATATGTGATACGGGTTAAAACCTGACCAAAAATAATACCAGTTGGAAACTGCATTCTGGTAATGATTGCTTCTCTGAGTTAAGTATATATCACATGCTTTATGGTTTCCCAGTTCCTCTTAGATAGCTCATCAAGCATTATTACTGGTGTGATGCTGCTCTGCCAGTACTTACTGCTTCATGCACATTCCCTCGGTGCTCCTTCTGACATCATGAGCTGCCTCTGTGTTTTACTCCCCTTTGTGCAAGTATGGAAAAATGGACCATTTACCAACTGGTGCACTGAGGAGCTGGGATTTGACCTTTGGCCTTCTGGTTATGCTTTGTCTTGCAGCATGTGTTCTAAGGGCAGTCCACCCACAGTAACTGGAGAGAGGGGGTTGCGCTGAATCTGAGGGTCTATATGGCCAGTGAGACTCCTGATCCAGGTCCTTAATTGGCCACATGGGAATGAGATCTTGCAGATGCCAGCCTCATTGTCCCCTGTGTCCCTGTGTCTGCAATGACAATGCTCCCGGTGACCTTCCTCTGAGCGGTGTTTCCAAAATACCCATTCTCACCCAGGATCTGAAAGCCTCATTCATTTACCACATTGTCTCTCCTATCCTCAGATGAGAGAAGTTGACAAGCTCTTTTGCCTCTCAGGGTGGGTTTGCACACTGCCATTCATACATCTCTTCCTTAGTTTCTATTTCTGAGAAGGAAATTTGCATCTTTGGTCAACTTTCTTCCTCTTGTTTGATAATCCCACAATCTCCTTCCCTTCTGAACACCATCCTCCAGGGTGTTTTTTTTTTCCTTGTTTCTTACCTTTGATCTTCTATAATAGTTATGAGCTACATCCATCTCTTAGTAGCAGAACATGAAGCACACAGATGTAAGTGTACACTGACTGAAGTGTATTCAATTTTGACATATAATAAAAGTCCAGAAATACCTGGTGGTTGGCACTGGTTCCATGGTTGAAGAATTTCCAATCTTCTTGGTCCAAGAAAGGCAGCTGTAACTCCACCTGTCACATCTTTGTTCTAGGCAACAATCAAGAGCAAGTAGGGAAAGACAAGAGGAGCACCTGCCATTGTCCCTTCGTGCACTAGCTGTCTGTAATTCCACCTAGCCACTTGCACTTATGTTTTGTTAGACACCCTGGCTACTAGGAAGCTTGAGCAATTTACAACATGCTGGACATATTCCCACTTAAGTAAAGTTATGTTTCTGTTCAGAAACAAGAAAAAAAGTAGATGGTTGGCTGTCTACACTTTCTCATTCTCCTGATTTAATTCTTTGCTCCATTGAGGGTAGGTCATCGGGTAGACCAGGGGATGCTTTTAGGCCCCTCTGGCCTTATCATAAGATGAGGAGTATATATTGCTAAGTTTTGTGTGAGCCATCATTGTGTGGGTGCACACATGGATGGATGTGTGTGTACATGTGTGTTCATGAACACGGAAGAACTGGGGAACAGCAGAGGTCACCCAATGGCCAGGACTCACTAATACAACTCTCCGTAGGCACTGACACTCCATTACAACGAATTGTGGTGGCATTCTCAGATTATATCCATGGTGAACAGGAGTTCGTCCCGAGAGCCAACAGGCTGTGACACATTCTCCATCATCCTGGAGGGAAAAGGCCACATCTTTAGGTTGCTCCTGTTTCCTTCCCCGTCCCTGGACCAAATGGAATGGAATACGTAAGTCTGAGGAGAAAAGTTCCTCCCAAGGGGGGAGAATAAATCATGCTCCTGAGGTTAGAAATTTGACTTACACCTGTCCAATATCTTGTCAGGGAAGGTAGATAAGGCTGTTGATGTATATAAAAAGCTTTAAAAAGAGAGAAAATCCATAAGATTATGGGAACATTTCTTTCCTAAAGATTTGATTTATTCGAGAGAGAGACTGAATGAGAGCATGAGAGGGAGAAGCAGGATACCCACCAGTAGGTAGCCTCATGCAGGGCTCAACCAAGTATCCTGGGATCATGACCATGACCTTGGCTAAAGGCAGATGCTTCACCCACTGATCCACCCAGAAGCCAAGTTGTTATGAGACTGTGCTAGTTACTCCATTCTCCACATTACCCCATTTTCACCTCTTCTGAAGATCTTTGGCATCTTTTGTATCCATTTCCATCATTGGGATCTCTTTTTAAAAACTAGATTCACCTTTGGAGAAAAGATGAGCCCATGTCTCAGAGCAAATTCATCTGCCTTAAATAAGGGAACCTGCAGGAATCCTTAGTATTATGGGAAGGTTTTGAACCCTGGGCCCATCCATGTTTGGTCGCAGAAGCCTACTGATGTCAGGAGGCCTAGCACATTTGAAGGTGCCCAGCAAAGCAAAGCAGTGTGTAGCCTGGCAAGAGGTTTTAGAAGGGTTCTGGCCTCATTTCTAAGCCAGAGAAACACATTTAGACACCTCTTTTCCAGATACATCCTATTCCTCCTCCAAATGTAAATTAGATGCATAAAGATAGAAAGTACAATGCTGTTTGTCAAGGGCTCAAATGAGGCACTAGTGGAACGTTTCTGACTCATGGTAGAGAGTTTTAGTTGTACAAGAAATGGTTTCTGAAGATGGGTTACAGGGAGGTTGTACAAAGATATTAACACATTTAATACACTTAAAATAAACTCTACTAACAATGTAATTAAGGAAATGTAAAAGATAAATGTTATATTAGTAGATGGATGGTTTTATTCATGTGTATTGTACATCAATAAAATGTATTTCAAGGATGCCTGGGTGGCTCAGCATTTTACCATCTGCCTTCATTCAGGGCCTTATATCGGGGTCAAGGGATCAAGTCCCATATCAGGCTCCCTGCATGGAGCCAGCTTATCCCTCTCCCTGTGTCTCAGCCTCCTGTCTCTGTCTCTGTCTCTCTTTATCTCTCAAAAATAAATAAAATCTTAAAGAATTAATAAATAAAACTATTTTATTTAACAGCTGTAAATATGGAGAAATGAGCATAGGACTATGTAGTCTTCCCTTTATAACCTTCAAGTCTACTGCTGCTATTTTTTCTCAGCCACTTTTTTTGAGACTTTGCTCAAACAAAATGTTATCATCAAATTCTAAAGTACTTAAATAATTGAAATCAAAATCTTCCAAAGCATAAAATAACTTTTGAAAAGTTAGTTTTCCAGGTCAATTTTATCCTGCATCTATTTTTAATATCTCACACAAATTGAAACTTTTTTTCCATCCCTTCAATTTTCATCCAATGATTTTTAAAATCTGAATTTTTTTTAACTAATGGTTAGATGTTTTTATCCATATCCTAATCTGATGGCTATAGACAGCATCTGCTATTTAAAGTTTTGTTTAGGTGTCATTACTTTTACCAATCAACTTTTCCAATCCTCATTATGAATATTTCAATAATGTTGGCCTGAGTTTATTGATATAACTGACATAGAGTACCTTGTATGTTGAAGGTAAACAGCATAACAATTTTACATTCCTATATTGTGACACGATGACCAGAATAAGTTTGGTAAAACACCATCATCTCAATAGATACTGAAATATAGTAAATTAAAAACGATTTTCTTTGTGATGAGAACTCTCGATATTTACTGTCTTCCCAACTCTCAGATACACTATAAAGCAGTATTCACTGTAGTCGTCATGTTGTACTGTAAATCGCTATTATTTTTTTATCTTAAAGTTGAAAGTTTCTACCTTTTCACCTTCCCCTCAATGACCATTCTGGTTACATCCATCTGATCTCTTTTCCTGAATTATTTTTTCTTCTTTCTTTTGTTTTAGATACCATACACAAGGGAATATATTATGTGCAATCCTCTGTCTCCCTCATTTCAATTGGCATAATGCCTTCAAAGTCCAGTACATTACCACGTGTAGCTGGATTTCCTTTCCTATGGATTTCCCTATTCCATTCTACACCTAACACTTCCTTATTCATTAACCTCTGATGGGCACTGATGTTTTTGTGTCTTGGTTGTTGAAAATTGTCCTTCCTGGTCATGAAGGTGCAAGCATTTCCTAGCCATATTCTTCTGGTTTTCTACAGATATTGTCTCAGATGTGGAAATGCTCAATCATATGATAGTTCTCTTTTTAAATCTTGAAGAACCACCATATGTTTTGCATAGCAACTGTGCAAATGTGCTATCCCAAAAACAGTGTCCCTAACCTTAACCCTAACCCTAACCCCTTTTTCTCCACATTCTCAGCAGCATTTCTTATGTCTTGTCTTTTCTATGATAGTTCTTCCAAAGAATGTGATGTGATGTCTCATTGTGTTCTTGGATTGCATTTTTCTGATGGTTGATCATGTTGGCTACCTGTTTATCATGTGTCTCCTTTCTCTAGGGGAATGCTACAGCACTCTACACTGTGTCTTTGGTCCAAGAACAAGAACAGTCTCCACAGGTCTGTCAGGATCCTAGGTTATATAGGCATGGAATTGTGCAGAGTCACACTTCTGGCTGAGATGAGGTCCCATATTTGTAAAGAGGACAGCAGTGGAGAGAACAGGAAAGGAAACAAAGGGAAGGTTTTGACATCCTTTACTATGCTCCAAGAGCCCATAGGTCCTGCTCTTTGACCTGTGATTCTGGAAAGACCCTGCCTTGAGGCCACATAAAGAAAACTGTCCTTTTCTTTGGTGGTGTGCCTGCCAGCTCCTGTAGAGCTGGAGAACACGATTCTGAGCACCTCCTTTGCAAAGGTATCTAGGAACCTCTGCTGTAGGAACTGCAGAGGAAAGACTCCTTAGAGGCCACTGTTGTCATCCTCCTGCCCAGGGACATCTTGAAACTTTGAGTGTCATTTATCCCTGCAGTCAAGGTGGTTGAAAGAGAAAGTGGCCTTGTCGAACTTCTAATGATTCAATCCACAACTAAGCACAAAGCACTCGGGTACATTGGTGGGCCCATGGATGATGCTGAAAATACCACGAGCTCCCTTTTTTAGGAACTCACAGTCTAGAGATGGACAAAAGCACAAAAAACAACAGCCATGAGAGAAAAGAGCAAGTGCTGCATGCTACGCAAGGCTGTGTGCTGTGAAGCAAGGCTGGGGAGTCATTGGAGATAAAGGTAAGAAATGTCTCACTAGGGAGACATTGCTGTGAAGCGAATAACAAAAGGTGTTTAAATCTGCACATGTCTGGGTGCAGCGTGTTGAGAAGAAAGAACCCCCACTGTAGAAACTGACTAAGAAAAGCTGGTTTGAGCATAGGAGGTGAAGAAAGCAGTCAGTGTGGCTGAGGGAAAATGTGGAGGTGATCTGAGGAGAGGGAAGAGGGCATGGAGAGATGCTGAGGCCTGGTAAACTTTTAGTTATGTATCGTTCCTCTGGTACTGTATTCCACAATACTTCACATATTACCAATCATATATTTAATTTCACTCTCATTCTGTGGATGAGGAATCCAGGCACAAATTACCTTGGGTCGTCCACCTCAAGTCAGAGACTATGGCTTGGCCTCATGGGAGGCTAGCCTAGCAGAGGACTTTCTGCCAAGTGGACTCAGTTCTCTGCAATGCAAGCCTCTATAGGTGGCAGCTCAAAGCATCTCTGGTTATTTCTGAGTCAAGAATAGAGAAGAAAATGGGAAAAGGAAAGGTTCGGAAGTGGAACATGAGAGTGGAACAGGAGAGGAAAGAAGTAGTGAAAGGCTATTTTGAATTGTAACATAGATGTGGCATGATATTGTGTTGGCTGTATAATACAGCTCAGAATTAGTCACTCAGCACCTTGGGATTACACAGGGATACTTATGCCACAGGTCAGGATCCTTGGTAGCCATTGTGAAGGCTGTGACCCTCAGAGGTCAGAAAGAGGCAACTGGATCTCATTCTAAATATAACAGGACATAATTGGAAAGTTTTACTACAGAAGATGACCATGTCTGCATCTTGGAGCATTTCCACCCAATAGAGGTACCTCCTTTGAAATGAGGCCAGAGGGAAAGTGACCATTGGATATTACATTGCTGGAACCCAGGACATTTTCTAGTGGTACTCTATGTCACATTCCACCCCTTCTTGTCAATCTTCCATCCTTAAATTTGCACCTAAGATACACAGGATACCAGCCACACATGCTATAAATATCATACATAGACACCTGATGATATCCCTAGAAAGTAGATGCTAACTTGATTCTACCACCGTGCAGATTGGGAACAGGGACGATGTGAGCAATGCCATGGTTTAGATTGGACTTCGAACTGGGAAAACAAATATAGAAATAAAGTTCTGGATTCAGCTCTGTCTCCTCAAAGGTAGGACCTTACTTGCATTTTCAGATTGTTGTTCCTAAGGCAATTTTGGCTTTTGATGGACAGTTAAGAAGACGATATAGAGTAAGCAGTCATCTGTCAAGAAGGTGCTCTGGATTGTTCGGACTGAAAGAAGGGATACAGGTCCTGAATCTTGACTTCACTTTCTTTGTTAGAGTCCCACAATTGATTTACAACTCTGTAACCAGGAATCTGTGTTCTAGAACTTCCCACTTTCAAGCTCAGTTATCTGGAGAGAGCTAAGGGAACAAGATGTTCTGCTGCTGTTGTCCTACTTTCAGGCACTTGGGGCTCAGGAGAGTAGAGAGGGAGAGACTTTCATATCTCTTTCAATGTGAGATAGGCCCTCTTACCTGAAGCTTCTGATTATTTGGCCGGAGACATCAATAGGTACCACAAGGTAATGTGGGGCAACATGCTAGGAGCAGACCACACTGTGATCTCAGCTGAGAGTGCTAACACCTCTTACAGCTAATTGTGTGTGTGGGCGCATGTGGGTGTGGGTGTGCAGAGAGGACAGAGGAGAGGACCATGTCCTTCCTGGGCAGAAACAAGCTACCATATGCTGGAAGCCTGACACGTCTTTTGTGTTCAGAAACCAGGTCAAAGTAGGCAAGATTGAAGGTGAGTGCTGGGGTCCAACTCAATTTCAAATGTTAGTCATGAGTCCAAGAGTCTCTTTCATAGTTTCCTCCTTCCCAGATGTCACTTCAACAGCCCCTCTGGGCTGAACTGGAGAACAAGGTATCTAATTGAGGTATCCCATTGTGGTGATGTCCAGGGAGGACCATAATGTCTCTCGGCCCTGTATATATGTGTCACTCTATTTGCAGAGCTACCCTCAGCAGATCTTGGTGGAGATGACCTGTGGCTTCAATTATTCTAACCTTGACTATTATCAGGTGCACCAGCAAACAAGGATCTGTGATGTTCTGAGTAGAGAAAGGGACGAGGGTTCTCCACACAAATATAGCCCCCACACAAAAATGGAGAGAAACATGGGCCTCTCCTTTTGTGTTTCCACATCAGTGCCACAAAGGCCCTACCACAAAGAGAGCTGAACTTTCACTCCTAACCTCTTTCTCAGTATGAGTTGGGAGGTCATTCTTCACTTATGTTGGAATGGTGCAGAATATATTTCATGTTTTTGAGGAGTAGGGGTGGTTTGCTTGTTTCACTCAGAGCAATGAGTATATTTGCGTTTTACTACTATTTTTATGATTTCACCAATGCGCGATTCTATTGTGTAGAACGCAGCTCCACTGTCCCTGTAGAACATCTCCTAGCCCTTACAAATCATCACACTAAAGAGGGTAATTTAACACAAAAGGAGGGGTGGGATGAAGCCATTACATATGTTTATCTATAAGGTGTCATCTGTCAGAACATATCAGATCATCGTGGGAGCAACAGCTCATGAGCTATGTCCTTATAGATTTTCGTAGTACTCCATAAATGAGACCATCTGCCACAGTGATTCAGCCCTTGCACTTGACCTGCTGCCATTCTTTTGCCATTTCTGCAGTGCTGCAAGGAACACCTTATGTGTCCCCACAGACTGTTTTAGTTGCTAGATCTGCCATAACCTGGAAACCCCGATTAGTTGGAAGGCCTATGATGCCTTCTGACCCAAGTGTCTTCGTTGTGAAGAGACAGATGAGTCAAAGGGAGCAGCAGATAGGGAACTACGTTCTAGAACTTCAAGCTTTCCAGCTCACTTAACCGGAGATGATCAAAAGAACAAGATGTTCTGTTGCTGTTGTCCTATTTTCAGGCACTCTGGGCTCAGGAGAGTCCAGATGGAGAAATGTTCATGTCACTGTCAATGTCAGCTTGGCCCTCTTCTCCAAAGCCTCTGGTTATCTGTTGGAAGACCTCAACAGGTACCACAAGGCAACTTGGGGCAGCCCACTGGAGATAAGACCATATTGTGATCTCAGCTGAGTGGGCTCGCACCTCTTTACCCCTTCTTGTGTGTGTCTGTGTGTGTCTGTGTGTTTGTGTGTGTGAGTCTGTATATGTGTGTGTGTTTGTGTGCGTGTGTAGATGGGACAGAAGGAACATGTCCTTCTTTGGCGGCAAGCAGCTGCCAGGTTTTGGAAGCCTGACACATCTTTCGTGTACAGACCTTAGGTATCGCAGGCAAGAGGAGAGGTTGAGTGCTGATGACCAAACTCAACTCATGAGCCCAAGAGTCTCTTTCACCTGGTTTCTTCCTTGTCAGATATCTCTTCAGCTGCCCATGTGGTCTGAATTGGAGAACATGATTTCTAATGGGGAGTGTCACCTTGTGGTGATGTGGAGGGAGGACCCTAATGTCTCTTGGCCCTGTATATAGGCCCTGTATTTGTAGTGCTGCACCCAAGAGATATTGGAGAAGGTGGCTTCAACTATTCTACCTCCCTAGACAGTTATAGGATGCACCAGGCAAATAAGGATCAGTGCTATTCTGAGTTGAGAATGGGAAAGGGTTCTCCACACAAATATGGCCCTTACACAAACATGGAGAGAAACCTGGGACCCTCCCATCATGTTTCCACATTAATGCCCAATAGGCCCAACTGCAAAAAGATCTGAACCTCTGTTCCTAACTTCCAGCTACTTATGAAGCGGGAAGACACTCTTCACCTATGTTGGAATGGTGCAGAATGCACTTCATGTTTTTGAGGAGTGGGAGTGGTTTGTTTGTTTCACTCAGAGCAATGAGTATTTTGCATCTTACTGCTATTTTTATTATTTCATCTATGCATCCCAGATATGCTGTGTAGAACACAGCTCCACTTTCCTTACAGAACATCTATGAGTCCTTACAAATCATCACAATAGGGTGATATAACACAAAAGGAGGGGTGGGAGGAAGCCATTCTGTATGTTTATCTATAGAGTGTCATCTCTTAGAATATATCATATCATTGTAGGCAAAACAGTTCATGAGCTTTGTCCTTATAGATCTTTGTAGTACTCCATCAATCAGGCCATCTGCCACAGTGATTCTGCCTTTCAAGGCCCTTGGCACTTAACCTGCTGCCATTCTCTTGCCATTTCTGCAGTGCTGCAAGGAACACCTTATGACCCCAATCTGTTTTAGTTGCTAGACCTGCTCTAACCTGGAACCCAAGATTAGGTGGAAGGCCTTTGATGCCCCTGACTAAGTAGCCAGCTCTGTATTTTTGTAGAGATCCACACAGGAAATCTTGGATAAGTTGCACCAAGGCTTCAATTACTCCATCTCCGCTTGACATGCACAGGTACATCAGGCCACCAACTACTTTAATTGCTGGTCTGGGCTGAGTACAGGTCACATTCATGGTCAAAGTCAGGACCCATAGATTATCAGGGTAAGCCAAGAACACAGACTGGAAACAATTGGCTCCCCTGTGGCCTGCAGAAGAAGTTGGTTCTCCCCTGACCCTTCCTCCCCATGTCCAGTACAGACCAAGCTTCATCAATTTAGGGGAAATAACTGCATCCCATGCTTTGGTCTGTTCTCAGGCCCATACTATGTGATATTTAGCAGCATTTTAGGTTAACCCTCTGTGTTCTATCTGCAGTGGGGATGCTCACAGATGACTCCATGCCATACTGGTCTTCGTAAAAACTCTTAGTTGAGAAAAATGTTGTTTTTTTTTCTCAGCTAACAGAATGTGTTGAAGTTACCAATGGTTTACCATTTCTCCCCTCAAACCAAGTGTACTTTGAAGCCTAGAACCTTTTTCTGTTTGGGCACTGAAGTCCTTTGTCCTGTACAACTTCCTGAGGGGATGGGTGTCTCTGGTCTGAGTGCCAGACTCTGAATTCCCAGTGTCCCTTGGTTTTAAATGTGACTACAATGTCCCTCCTGTGTCTAGTGTTAAAATGAATCATCAAACCTGTCACTGGGTGAAGCCTGGACCATGCTGACGATTAAAGAAGGCAGAATGGATACTTTGTACAGTCCCTGGTGCCATCCTCCAAATATAGCAGCCTCTCAAACAACCCGATCATTTCCTGTATGAATGAGGTTTAACCAATGCCCAACAGATCCTGGGCCAGCATTTTAATGGGTGAGTGGGCATGCCATAGACAGCACAGGGACTGAAGCTTGCTCCTACTACCTGTATGTTTTGGGAATGTCACTGCACTTCTCTCAGCTTCATTTTCCTCATCTGAAAAGTGCTGTGCTAAGAGGATGAACCTCATGGGGATACTGTGGGAAATCCTGGGAGAAAACATGGCATAGAGTGATCTGGTGCCTGGCCCTGTAGGAAGGGCTGCTGGGCAACTTCCTGGGTAGCAGTTGCCTCTCCCCAGTGAAAAATCTCCACATCAACCCTCAGGGTCCTGTGGCACATTAGGTTTACAGAAGCAGGAAAGCAGGCAGTTTTACTGTTTACAAAGGACTTCTGGGATTCCATCTAACTGGTCCTGCTACTTGTCCTTTTGTGCCCAGACAAGAGGTCACTGGGGGGATGGTGGAGCAGCTGAAGGTCCACTCAGTACATGGAAAGTGCTGGTTGGTATTCCTTTATCTGAGAATATAGACACATATCCCATCCCTAAGTTCATTGAAGGAATAAGTAGATAGTGTCTCAGTCTTAAGTCTGGTCAGAGTGTCAATCACTCTACCCATCATTGGCATGTATGTCCATACTGGGTTAGATGTGACATCTTCATGGCCTCCTCATGGGATGAAGGGATCTACCCACATTTTGTCTATTACATTGGATCATAAGATCAAGCCATCCTCACCGGGAGACTCAGTCAGTGAGGTCTCTGCCTTCATGTCAGGTCATGATCCCAGTGTCCTGGCTTTGAGCCCTACATTGGGCTCCATGCTCAGTGAGGAGCCTGCTTCTCCCGCTCTCTCTGCAACTCACCCTGCATATTCTCTCACTCTCGCTCTCCAAGAAATTAATAAATTAACTTAATATTTTTGTAAAATATCAACAAAAACTTGGATTGGTCTTTGGATCCAGGAGGAGAACCTTGATGCCTCCACACAGCACGTAGGTTGTCTTCAGGGATTGTGACTTGGGAGTGACTCTCTGAGCTCAGGCACTCATAGATCTCTTGATTATTTTTGGAGGGCTTCATTTTGGGGGTACTGTGAAGCGAAAATTGAGTCAAAGAGAGCAGCACATGGGGTCCCTAAACCAAACCTGAACCCTAATCCTCAAGGCACCCTATTCCTTAACTGAAACCTAATCATAACTGTAACCCAAACCCAAACTCTAACACTAACCCTAAGCCTAACGTTAACAATACCCCTAACCCTAACCCCAAACCTAACCTTACCCAGAACACGAATTCTAACCCAGCAATAGCATGTCCTAAACCCAAACCCGAACCTCACTGGAAACCTAACACTAACCCTAACCCTAAACTGTAACCTTAAACCAAACCCTTACCCTAACCTGAGCCATAACCCTAACCCTAAGCATAGTTCCAAATCAAACTTTAATGTGACATGTCATTGTCTTGGCTCTATCGTATGTGTCAGGAGCCAGTCACTAAGCACCTTGGGGTTAAAAGGGATACTTATTCACCAGGTCAGGATTGCTGGGAGACATTTTGAAGGCTGCGGCTTTCAGAAGCTAGTATGAGGCAACTGGGTCTCATTATAAATAGAACAGAAAACAATTAGACAGTTTTACTACAGAAGATGACCATATCTTCATCTTGGAGGATTTCCACCGCATTGTGGTGCCCCCATTGAAATGAGGCCAGAGGGAAAGTGACCATTATTTTGTTGCTGGAACCCAGGCCACTTTCAAGTGGTACTCCATGCCACATCCCACCCCTTCTTGTCAATCTTCCATCCTTAAATTTGCACCTCAGATCACAGGATACCAGCTCACACGCATTATAAATATCATCCATAGACCCATGATGATATCCATGGGAAATAGATTATAGCCTGATTCTCCCATGGTGCAGGTTGTCAAACTGAGAGACACCATGGGTTAGATAGAACACAGAACTGGGAAAGCTAGCAGAGAAGTAAAGTTCTGAATTCAGCTCCATGTCCTCAAAGGTAGGACTTGCATTTTCAGAGAGTTGTGGCTATGGTATTTTTGCCTCATGATGTACAGTTCAGGAGATGGTTTGGGGTAAGCAGTCATCTGTCAGATGTAACTCTGCATAGGTGTGACTGAAGGAAGGAATCTTGAAAAAGTGACTTCACATCCTTGGGGCTGGCTTACAACTGATATAGACCTCTGGTAACCAGGAAGCTGCATTCTAGAACTTCCTGCTTTCCAGCTCGCTTAACAGGAGATGGACAAGAGAAAAGATGCTCTGTTGATTTTTCCCTACTTTCAGTTACTGGAGGCTCAGGAGAGTCCAGACTGAGAGATTTTAATGTTGCTGTAAACATCAGCTTGGCCCTCTTCTGCGAAGCTCCTGGTTGTGTCTCAGGAGACCTCAACAGGTACTACAAGGCAACTTGGGGCAGCCCACTAGAGAGCAGACCACACTATGATCTCAGCTGAGTGGGCTCTCACCTCTTTACCCCTCATTGTGTGTGTGTCCATGTGTGTATGTGTGTGAGTGTATGTGTGTGTGCATGTGTAGAGGAGATAGGGGAGAAGAACCTGCCCTTCCTGGGGAGCAACCAGCTGCTGGGTGTTGAAAGCCTGACACATCTTTCGTGTTCATACCCCAGGACACAGCAGGCAAGATGAGAAGGTGAGAACTGAGGACCAGACTCAACTTCAAATATGTTAGACATTAGCTCAAGAATGTCTTTCATCTGGCTTCCTCCTTGCCAGATGTCTTTTCAGCTTCCCTTGTGGTCTTAACTGGAGAACATGATTCCTAATGGGGGTGTCCCCTTGGGGTGATGTCAAGGGAGGATCCTAATGTCTCTTGGCCTTGTATATATGGGGCACTGTATTTGCAGAGCTGTACCCAGGAGATCTTGGAGGAGATGGCCTGTGGCTTCAACCATTTGAACTCCCTAGAAAACTATGGGGTTCACCAGGCAAACAAGGATCAGTGCTGTTCTGAGTTGAGAAGGGGAAGAATGTTCTCCACACAAATATGGCTCCCACACAAATATGGCCCCCACAAAAACATGGAGAGAAACCTGGGGCCCTTCCATATTGTTTCCACATGAATACCGCACAGGCCCAATCGCACAGAGATTTGAACCTTCCCTCCTAACCTCCAACTACATATGAGGTGGGAAGACAGTCTTCACCTATGTTGGACTGGTATAGAATATATTTTCATGTTTTTCAGGATGGGATGGTTTGTTTGTTTCACTCAGAGCAATGGGTATCTTTGTGTTTTACTACTATTTTTATTTTCCCCCTCCCCGTCCCAGATATCCTGTGTAGAACGTAGCTCCATTGTTCTTACAGAATGTCACTGATCCTTTACAACTAATCACACTAAAGATGGTGATTTAACACAAAAAGAAGGGGAGGTGAGTGAAGCCATTCTATATGTTTATCGATAAGGTGTCATCTGTAAGAACACATCAGATCATTGTAGGCCCAACAAACAGGTCAAGAGTTGTGTCCTTATAGATCTTCATAATTCTCTATCAATGAGAGAACATGTTTATATTACTTGTTCAGTTACTCCAACTTAATCTAAGTAATAAAGTATATTCATTAAAAGTAACTGGATTAATTTTTGATGTTTAACCACAAACTAATACTTAAATGCTAGCTTCATAATATCTACCATGGAATGAGATCAAACTTGATGTGAAAATTATCTTTTTCTACTTTATTTATAAACTAGAAACTCACCAGAAATTTAAAATGTACACATGAAACAAAAATAACATGCCTTTGTATGTTGTCTCATGTACACCACCTGAATAAACTAGAATAATCATTCCTTTCATTATTTTTTTTTCCTTTCATTATTTTTTAATGCAGAAAGTGAAAGTACAAGGAGAGGAGGGGCAGAGGAAAAAATTAATCAATTGATCAAGGAGCCAATCCAGACAATGATGGAGTAGTTTAAATGGGCCTACGGGCTTAGGGGCATGGGTTGCCTGTGGCCATAAGGGTGCCATCCCACTGGCCTATCAGGACTGCTTTGTGCTTGGGGTGCTCTTAGGTACTTGAGACAAACTTAACCTTTATATATTTTAAAATTGTTATTTATTAAGTTTTATGTAAATTCAATTTTCTAACATATAGTGTAACAACCAGTGCTCATCCCATCAAATGCCCTCCTCTGGGAATATAAGAAATAATAAAAGGAATTATGAAGGAAAGAAGCAGAATTGAGTGGGAAAAATTAGTGACACAAACTGTGAGAGACTCCTAAATATGGGACACACTGAATCTTTGGAAGAGCCCATATATATCATAACCCATAGAGATGAATTTCATGCTAGGGGTAAAGTATCTTGCCAATTTTCTTTAATCTAAATCTTGCATGATGGGTTTTCTTTTTTTTTAATTTTTTTAATTTATTTATGATAGTCACACAGAGAGAGGAGAGAGGCTGAGACACAGGCAGAGGGAGAAGCAGGCTCCATGCACCGGGAGCCCGACGTGGGACTCGATCCCGGGTCCCCAGGATCACGCCCTGGGCCAAAGGCAGGCGCCAAACCGCTGCGCCACCCAGGGATCCCGCATGATGGGTTTTCTAAATCAGGTGAGGACTCATCATTATCAGCTTGATTCAGCATTTGCCCTGATTCTGGAAGGGCTGGGCCATGGGCTTCAGGCAGGAATGAGGGAAAGTCTGAGGCTGGCCAAGACCTTGTAATGGGTAGCAGAACTAGTACTGTGTGGTTATAGTAGTGAGATCAAGCAGGAACAGAAACGCTGGACACCCTGCCTAGAGCTTGTGTCCTGGGCCTGGTCAGACCAGGAGACTAGCTCTGCAGAACCTTGAGTGCAAATGTGTGCTACCAGCCAGCAGCTACCACAAATTCCTCTAGATTCCCTGCACCCAGCGAATGTCTATGGTGGCTGCACTTGAGCCTCTCTCACAAGCAGGCAAGTACAGATTTTATTCTTTTCCCAGGACTTAGGATTGGGCAAAGAGGGGAGAAGGGACCTGTGCTTCTGGCCATCTGCCCTACCTCACTTCTTCTGGACCCAGAGGCATGTGTTGCGAGGACCATTTCTGTGATGCCCATCCCTTACACCTCCAGCCAGAATTGAGGGTAGCCCAGCACTGCTACTGTGTGACATATAGGGGCAGAGGGGGTGGGTCACTGGCTGTACCTGCACTTGGCTTCAATATAAGCACACTTTGTGGAAGTTCAGATGTGCATGGTAAGGTGTTTCTCAAGAGATAGCCTCTATCTAAGACCAAAGGCAATACCCTGAAACAAAACCTCTCCTACTCTAGTCCCAAGAGATTCTAAGCAAAAGTAAGGAAGGAAGTTAATGCTTCTCAGTGACAAAGGGAGCAGGACAAGTCTTCAGGAATGATAATTTAATAAAAAAGAAGAATATGGCCAACTGCATACCCAAATCCAGGTCAAAATGTTTCTTGCTATTTTACCCAAATAACCCTAAAATTTATGATAGAATAGATCAAAGAAGAGCACCTTCATGACTCAGTAAGTTGTGTCTGACTGCAGCTTAGAGTATTATCCCAAGTTGCTAAAAGCAGTCCTGTGTCAGGCTCCCTATTCAGTGCAGAGTCTGAATTTCCCTCTCACTCTGCCCTTCTCTCTCTCTTAAATAAATAAATAAATAAATAAATAAATAAATAAAGAATAAATAAATAAATAAATAAATAACAAATGAAAAGAAAAAAGAAAGAAAACAATTGCATTCCTATACATAATCTTTTTTATATCATCCTGCCCACCCTCAGTCTACAAATAGGTATAATCCTACTGCTCTTAGGGACCCTCTCCATTGATTCCTGCCTGATTGTATTTACATACCCAAGAATTCTTCATCTTCAGTAATTGCATCGTTGATACTCTCCATTGCCCAATCTTTAGAGACACAAGCATGAAGAGGAGGTGATTAGGGAGTGGGGCCCCATATTCCTGCTACTCCAGCTGAGGCCACTTTGGGAGCCCCTGTCAACCCCTGCTCTTCCTCAAGATCCTCAGACCTTCCTTGGGCTTTGGGAGGTAGAGCACTTCAACAAGACTTGGGCCACATTTGGAAACCTTCCTTGAGTGAACGGACCCCCTTCACCTGTGGTTAACCCATTTACAAAAGATCACAATAACTCTTAATTGGGCATGGATCCACCTGAGATCTGCCTGTGTTTCCTGTAGAAACACACAGGATTAGAGGGGGTCCATGAGCAGCCAATGTGTCAGACTCAGAGCAGCTGCCCAGGAGAGACATCTTGATGATAGAAATCACCTCTGTTTTAAAAATACTCTATAGGGCACCGGAAATGTGGTTGTATAATGAAGGATTGAATGTGTAACTTCAATGACTTTAAGTAATTTCAACATATGCAAGCATGTCTGGCTATCGGCTGCCTTCTAGGATAGCTCATGTCTATCCAAAAATGAGGAAGCTGTGACCCCCATAACCTTGGGATTAATGAAGTGAAATTTGCTGGCCTGACATGACTGCTCATTTCCGTTGGCCTCTAGGCTCCTATCCATCAGGCAGGGACTATGTCAGGCCCTGGCAACACTCAGAAAGTAAGGTACACTCTCATATCCTAGAGGAATCTGAGAAAGGGCTGCTTGTAGGCAGAGGACAAGACTATGATCCCACACACCTGTGCTGGTCGTATTCAGATGAATGAGGCAGAGGAGACACATTACCATCTTCAGGAGTTCACCATTTCCTTCCCAATGCAGGCAAGAGCCTGGATAGGTACCTAGTTTAGTATGGGGTCCAACACCCCAGACAAGCTTAGCAGGTACTTTCCAACCTGGAACTGGATCCATGCCCAGGGGTTTTAGAACAGGGGCTTCCCAGGATTAAATAGTGTGGGGACAAGGAATGAGGGAGGCTTTGCTGATGACTTTGCAGTGACTACTCAGTGTTAGTGCTCCTGTCACCTTGAGTATGAGGACACAGATAGAGTTTGGACTGGAGTAAGTCAAGACCATTTCAGATAGACCTTCAAAATGATGTCCTGTGGATCATAAAAGGAAGCTGCACAGAGCACCTTGACTCTGGAATCACCCTCCATCCCTTGGCTGAACTCACTGAACACTGGAGTCTTCTATCTACATGGCCCCAACTCCTTACCTGAATGCTACAGGTTTGCTTATAAAAACATGACCATGGGTCTCCACCTGGAAGACCGGTTTTATGGTGGTTAAATTTTGAATATTTTTTTATTGGATTTTGATTTGCCAATATATAGTATAACACCCAGTGTTCATCCCATCAAGTTCCCCCATCAGTGCCTTTCACACAGTCACCCCATCCTACCACCCAACTCCCCTTCTGCTACCCCCTGTTCATTTCCCAAGATAGGAGTCTCTCATTCTTTGTCACCCTCTGTGATGTTTCCTACCCATTTTTTGTTGTTTTTTTTCCTCTACAGCTATGATCCTCATTCCAGTCAGAACCCAGAATCAGATTGTTGCTCCTGTCTTAAGACAGGAAGACCCTGATTCCAGGATATGTACTGCTTTCACAAGTTCCTGATGTCACCTGCAGGTACAAAAAAGAGGGGACCATAATGCTCACCTCACAGTCTGTGTGCATTGATTTGAAACTCTCAATGACTTAAGGAAGCCAGATGGAACATAATGTCTTAGATATTGGTGCCCAAATAAATGACAGGACATCTAGATCAAGTTGCTTTTCCTGAAGGATGTGTGTCTCCAGCCTAATCAGGATGGTGGCTACAACAAATATGAACCAAGCAGGAGAAACTGTTGTTGAGGGAATGTACCACATCATGCTGTTTATTTCCAGCTTTGGTGTCGCCAACGGTAAACATCCTCTCAAATAAGGTAATGCTTGGCAAGGGCAGCCACTCAACACTCTTCCCACAGGAATATTATGTATTTCATCTCAAATGAACTCTGTCTGATTTACAATGGAATTTGTATGGAAAGCAAACAAGAAAGCTACATTTGTTCCTCAGTTAAAGATACTCAAGCGCACCTTGAGAACATTGTTTCACTTCCACTCTGATCATCTGGAAGAGTTGGAAGATCATCCCAATGGATTATAGGGTGCATCTAGAAGATTACAGAGTACCCATCATTACATTTTCATGCCACACAAGAATAACTCAGATAGGGGTTCCTGAGTTTCTCAGAATTTAAAAGTCTGTCTTCAGTTCAGGTCAGGCTCTCTATGACCTGAAATCAAGCCTAGTGTGTGGCTCTATGCTCAGGAAATGGTGTGTTTCTCTCTCCCTTGGCACCTCTCACCCTCTTCTTCTCTTTTTCTATCAAATACATAAATTAGAGCTAGAAGAAAGTTAGAGAGTGATTTGGGACTGCTGCTCATTTTAAATGGAGGCCTAGAGAATACGGAGGCATTTGGTTATGAAGCATGGGTTGATCTGCACTGTTGGCCACTCATGATCTCAGGATTCTAAAATGTGCTGTCTGGGTGTTATGCTATATGTTGGCAAATTGAACTCCAATAAGAAAAATAAATAAATAAAATGTTTAAAAGTTTTTAAAAATTAAAAACACAATAAAACCATTAATGGTGGGATCCCTGGGTGGCGCAGCGGTTTGGCGCCTGCCTTTGGCCCAGGGCGCGATCCTGGAGACCTGGGATCGAATCCCATGTCAGGCTCCCGGTGCATGAAGCCTGCTTCTCCCCCTGCCTTTGTCTCTGCCCCTCTCTCTCTGTAACTATCATAAATAAATAAAAATTAAAAAAAACATTAATGGTGCTCAAAGAGAAACAAGGACCATTGTGAGGAGAGTGATGGGACAGCTGGAGTATCAAAGTAAGGACTCAAGCTCCTTACCAGAGGAAACAGTATGTTTAACTGTAGAAGCACATGACAGGCAACCAGGCATGAGTAGTAGGGTCATAGACTCTGAAGACAAATGGATCTGGATTCCAGCCACTGAGAGGGGATTTGGAAAGTCCATTAACCATTTTAATCTTATTTCTTTATTTGCAAAAGGGTATGTAATAATACCACATCATAGAGTTATTAGGAGGGATAAATGTTTACAAAGCGCTTAACAAAAAATGGCTATCACATAGGAACTGATAAATAGAAGCTACTGCTCATTCACATATTCAAATAATATTACTGAGTGGTTTTTAATTTTTATATATAAATTTGTTTTTTATTGGTGTTCAATTTGACAACCTATAGAATAACACCCAGTGCTCATCTCATCAAGTTCCCCCCTTAGTGCCCATAACCCAATCACCACCATCCACCTTCCACCATCCCTAGTTCATTTCCCAGAGTTAGGAGTCTTTCATATTCTGTCTCCCTTTCTGAAATTTCCAATCATTTTTCTTCCTTTCCCCTTGAATCCCTTTCACTGTTATTTATATTCCCCAAATGAATGGGACCATATAATGTTTGTCCTTTCCAATTGACTTATTTTACTCAGCATAATGCCCTCCACTTCCATCCATATCGAAGCAAATGGTGGGCATTTGTCGTTTCTAATGGCTGAAGAATATTCCATTGTATACATATACCACATTTACTTTATCCATTCATCTTTTGAAGTACACCGAGGTTCCTTCCACAGTTTGGCTATTGTGGACATTGCTGCTAGAAACATTGGGGGGGTGCAGGTGTCCTGGCATTACATTGAATCTGTATCTTGGGGGTAAATCCCCAACAGTGCAATAACTGGGTCGTAGGGCAGATCTATTTTTAACTCTTTGAGGAACCTCCACACAGTTTTCCAGAGTGGCTGCACCATTACACGTTCCCACCAACAGTGCAAGGCGATTCCCCTTTCTCCCCATCCTCTCCAACACTTGTCATTTCTGGCATTGTTATTTTTCCTTATTCTCACTGGTGGGAGGTGGCATCTCATTGTGGTTTTGATTTGTATTTCCCTGATGGCAAGTGATGCAGAGCATTTTCTCATGTGCTTGTTGGCCATGTCTATGTCTTCCTCTGTGAGATTTCTGTTCATGTTTTTCCACATTTCATGATTGGATTGCTTGTTTTTTTTGCTGTTGAGTTTAATAAGTTCTTTATAGATCTTGGAAATTACCCTTTATCTGATATGTCATTTGCAAATATTTTCTTCTATTCTGTAGGTTGACTTTTACTTTTGTTGATGGTATCTTTTGCTTTAAATAGCTTCTTATCTTGATGAAATCACAATAGTTCATTTTTACTTTTGTTTCTTTCGCCTTCGTGGATGTATCTTGCAAGAAGTTACTGTGGCCAAGTTCAAAAGGTGTTACCTGTGTTCTCCTCTAGGATTTTGATGGAATCTTGTCTCACATTTAGATCTTTCATCCATTTTGAGTTTATCTTTGTGTATGGTGAAAAGGACTGGTCTAGTTTCATTCTTCTGCATGTGGATGTCCAATTTCCCCAGCACGATCTATTTAAGAGACTGTCTTTTTGCAGTAGATAGTCTTACCTCCTTTCTCGAATATTAGTTGAGCATAAAGTTGAGCATTCACATCTGGATTCTCTAATCTGTTCCATTGATCTATGTGTCTGCTTTTGTGCCAGTACCACACTGTCTTGATGACCACAGCTTTGTAGTACAACCTGAAATCTGGCATTGTGATGCCCCAATCTATGGTTTTCTTTTTTTAAATTCCCTGGCTATTTGGGAACTTTTCTGAATCCACACAAATATTAAAAAATTTTGTTCCAACTCTCTGAAGGAAGTCCATGGTATGTTGATAGGGATTGCATTGAATGTGTATATTGCCCTGGGTAATATTGACACTTTCACTATATTAATTCGCCAATCCATGAATATGGAATATTTTTCCATCTCTTTGTGTTTTCCTCAATTCCTTTCAGAAGTGTTCTATAGTTTGTAGGGTACAGATCCTTTACCATTTGGTAAGGTTTATTCCTAGGTATCTTATGCTTTTGGGTGCAATTGTAAATGGGATTGACTCCTTAATTTCTCTTACTTCAGTCTCATTGTTAGTGCATAGAAATATCACTGACTTCTGGGCATTGATTTTGTATCGTGCTACACTGACAAATTGCTGTATGAGTTTTAGCAATCTTGGGGTGGAGTCTTTTGGGGTTTCTATGTAGATTATCATGTCATCGGTGAAGTGGGAGAGTTTGAATTCTTTTTTTGCCAATTTCAATGCCTTTAATGTCTTTTTGTAGTCTGATTTCTGAGGCTTGGACTTCCAGTACTGTGTTGAAGAGCAGTGGTGAGAGTGTACATCCATGTCTTGTTCCTTATCTTAGGGGAAAGGCTCCCAGTGCTGCCCTACTGAGAATGATATTTGCTGTGAGCTTTTTGTAGATGGCTTTTAAGATGTTGAGGAATATTCCCTCTAGCCCTACTCTGAAGAGTTTTGATCAGGAATGGATGCTGTATTTTGTCAAATGCTTTCTCTGCATCTATTGAGAGGATCATATTGTTCTTGGTTTTTCTCTTACTGATATGACGAATCACATTGATTGTTTTACGATTGTTGAACCAGCCTTGTGTCCCGCAAAAAAATCATACTTGGTCATGGTGAATAATTTTCTTAAGCTACTGTTGGATCCTATTCGCCAGTATCTTGTTGAGAATTTTTGCATCCGTGTTCATCAGGGATGTTGGTCCTTTTTGGTGGGGTCTTTGTCTGGTTTTGGAAATAAGGTGATTCTGGTCTCATAGAATGAATTTGGAAGTACTCCATCTCTTTCTATCTTTCTGAGCAGCCTTAGTAGAATAGGTATGTTTCTTCTTTAAATGTTTGAAAGAATTTCCCTGGGAAGCTATCTGGCCCTGGACTTTTGTGTCTTGGGAGGTTTTTGATGACTGCTTCAAATTCCTCCCTGGTTATTGGCCTGTTCAGGGTTTCTATTTCTTCCTGTTCCACTTTTGGTAATTTGTGCCTTTCCAGGAATATGTCCTTTTCTTCTAGATTGCCTAATTTATTGGCGTATAGCTGTTTATAATATGTTTTTAAAATCATTTGTATTTCCTTGGTGTTGGTAGTGATCTCTCCTTTATCATTCATGATTTTATTGATTTGAGTCTTCTCTTTTCTCTTTAATAAAGTCAGCTAATGGTTTATCCAGCTTATTAATTCTTTCAAAGAACCAACTCCTGGTTTTGTTGATCTGTTCCACAAGTCTTCTGGTCTCAATTTCATTGATTTCTGCTCAAATCTTTATTAACTCTTTTCTTCTGCTGAGTGTATGATCTATTTGATATTTTTTCTCTAGCTCCTTTATGTGTAAGGTTAGCTTTTGTATTTGAGTTCTTTCCAGTTTTTGAATGGATGGCTGTATTGTGATGTGTTTCCCCTTCTGGACTACTTTTGCTGCATCCCAAAGATTTTGAATGGTTGCATCATTATTCTCATTATTTTCCATCTCATTAGTTTTTAATTCTTCCTTAATTTTCTGGTTGACCCTTTCATCTTTTAGCAGGATGTTCCTTAACCTCCACGTGTTTGAAGACCTTCCAAACGTATTTTTGGGATTTAGTTCTAAATTAATAGTATTATGGTCTGAGAATATGAAGGGGACGATCCCAATCTTTTGGAATCAGTTCACACCCAATTTGTGACCCAGTATGTTGTCTATTGTGGAGAAAGTTCCATGTACACTTGAAAAGAATGTGTAGTATGTTGCATTCAGATGTAAAGTTCTGAATCGGTGAAAATTCACATTGTAGATATCTGTGAAATCCTTCTGGTCCAGTATATCATTTAAAGCTCTTGTTTCTTTGGACATGTTGTACTTAGAAGACCTATCAAGGGTAGAAAGAGCTAGATTTAAGTCACAAGTATAAGTGTATTATTATCTAAGTATTTCTTCACTTTGGTTATTGATTGGTTTAAATATTTGGCAGCTCCCACACAGGGCATATATATTGAGGATTGTTAAGTCCTCTTGTTGGACAGATGATTTCACTGTGATGAAGTATCCATCTACATCTCTCACTACAATCCTCAGAGCAAATTTTAGTTTATCTAATATAAGGATGGCTACATATGCTTTATTTTGAGTACAATTTGAATGGTAAATGGTTCTCCAACCTTTTATTTTCAGGCTGCAGGTGTCCTTCTGTCTAAAATGAGTCTCTTATAGACAGCAAATAGATGGGTCCTGCTTTTTTATCCAGTCTGAAACCCTGTGCCTTTTGATGGGTCATTATGTCCGTTCACACTGAGAGTTACTATTGAAAGATATGTTTAATGTCATCATGATATCTATTCAGTCCTTGTTTTCTGGATTGTTCCATTGGAATTGTTAAAGGGGAATTTTGAGAGTCCCCTTTAAAATTTCTTGCAGATCTGGTTTGGAGGTCATGTATTCTTTCAGTTCCTTCCTGTCTTGAAAGCTCTTTATCTCTCCTTGTATTCTGAATGAGAGCCTTGCTGGATAAAGTATTCTTGGCTGCATGTTTTTCTCATTTAGTAACCTGAATAGTTCTGCCAGCCTTTTCTGGCCTGCCAGGTCTCTCTGGAGAGGTCTGCTGTTACCCTAATATTCCTCCCCATAAAAGTAAGGGATTTCTTGTCTCTTGCTTTTTAAGGATCTTCTCTTTATCTTTGGAATTTCTAAGTTTAACTATTAAATGTCGAGGTGTTGAGTGGTTTTTATTGATTATTAGGGGAGGGATCTCTATTTTCTGGGTCTGAATGCCTGTTTTCCTTCCCAGATTAGGAAAGTTTTTGCTATGATTTATTCAAATACATACTCTAGACCTCTGTCCCTTTGGTGTCCTTGGGAACCCCAATTAAAAGTAGATTTTTCTTCCTGTCATTTATTTCCCTTAATCTATCCTCATGGTCTTTTTTTTGTCTTTTTTTTAAATTTTTATTTATTTATGATAGTCACAGAGAGAGAGAGAGAGAGAGGCAGAGACACAGGCAGAGGGAGAAGCAGGCTCCATGCACAGGGAGCCCAACGTGGGATTCAATCCCGGGTCTCCAGGATCGCGCCCTGGGCCAAAGGCAGGCGCCAAACCGCTGCGCCACCCAGAGATCCCCCTCATGGTCTTTTAATTGTCTCTTTTTTCCTCAGTTTCCCTCTTTGCTATCAACTTGTCTTCTGGGATCCCTGGGTGGCGCAGCGGTTTGGCGCCTGCCTTTGGCCCAGGGCGCGATCCTGGAGACCCGGGATCGAATCCCACGTCAGGCTCCCGGTGCATGGAGCCTGCTTCTCCTTCTGCCTATGTCTCTGCCTCTCTCTCTCTCTCTCTGTGTGACTATCATAAATAAATAAAAATTTAAAAAAAAAATTGTCTTCTATGTCACTCATTCTTCCACCTCATTAACCCTCGTCGTTAGGACTTCTAGTTTGGATTGCATCTCATTCAATTGATTTTTAATTTCTGCCTGATTAGATCTAAATTGTGCAGTCATGAAGTCTCTTGAGTCCTTTATGCTTTTTTCTAGAGCCACCCGTAGCTTTATAATAGTGCTTCTGAATTGGCTGTCTGACATTGAATTGTAATTCAAATTTTTATCTCTGTGGGAGAGAGGACTGTTTCTGATTCTTTCTTTTGAGGGGCTATTTTCCTTCTAGTCATTTTCTCAGTGCAGAGTGGCCAAAAACAAGTTGCAATGGGAAAAGGGAAAAAGAGAGGAGAGAAAGAGGGAAGAAAAGAGAAACAAAAAGGAAGAAAAAATGAAAAAAAAGAAGAAAAAGAGACAAAAAGAAAGGAAAAAAGATTGGGGAAAGGAAACAGATATCAAAAAGAAAGAAAAACACAGGGAATATCTTCTGGTTATTTATATTTTAAGTGCCTTGACTTCCCCTGGAACTTTTCTGTCTAGCTGGTCTTCTGGGGGAGGGGTCTGTTGTGCTGACTTTCACTTGTTAGAACTTGGGGGTGCTGCTCTGCCCCCTGCCTGGTGCATGGCTCAGTGAGGGTTTTTTACCCCATTAGGCCCCAGGAGTAACAACCACAGTGGCAGTGGCCATCTCTGTAACTCTGGATTCAGCTCCTGCAACAACTTTGCAGTTCACGGTCTGCAGGGGCCTCCATGCTCTGGGGGCAGGTCCGCAGATCTGCTCAGTTTGGGGCAGGAACGTTCTTGCTGTCCTGTGCCCTCCTGGCCTCTGCCTGTCCTGGGGGAGGTCAGATCCTGGGCTGTGTCCTTGGTGCCCTGTTCTAGGCCTGCACTTTTTGATTCGTGCTCCTGGCCAGGCAGCACCCTCTCCATGGAGCCATGGCCTGAGCCCCTCTGAGCTGCTCCAGGTTCAAGCCAAGCTGCTCCCAGGTCCACCCATGTGCACACTGCAGCCCTTTAGGGAGCTTGGTGCACTCTCTCTGGGGTGCAGGAGTCTGTTAGTGTCCCAGGGAGCCGGAGGACATCCCTGCCTCTCCTGGGGTCCTGTTATAACTCCCTGAAAGCTCCTTTCTGTCCGGGAAGATTGATGAAGCTCCTGCTTCTTCGGGACAGTGCTTTTCTGTCCTGGGGGCACTCGCCCTAGCCTTAGCTAGGCTCCTTGAAGGGCCCCTCTCCCTTGGATGACTTGTGTTTCTTTATTTCTTTTTTCACAGTCTTCCTACTTTGCTAGAAGTGTGAACTCTTCTCACAAGCATTCTATCTATTCACTCTTTAAATCTCAGGCCGAATTCATAGGTTTTCAGGCTGATTTGCAGGTTATCTAGGTAATTTGGTGGGGGGAGGTGACTTGGGGACCCTACTCTTTAGCCATCTTGCCCCTCTGACACCCTAAGATCTTTTTAATGGATATGTGGAAATGTTCCCTCTGCTCTTCTTCACAAATATGGCTATTTGTAAATAATATACATTCAGTATTAAATCTCTCTCTTAGTGGATGATTTTTGTAACAACAGACTAGAGAATAAATACAATAGTGTAATAGACTAAATAGAATAGATTGAAATATTGCACAAAGTTGTCCAAGCACAGCAAAAGTAGTTTAAAATCAAGTGCAAAACTGGACAAAGAGATGACAGCATATGTGGATCTACTGAGGCAAAAATGTTTTTCAAAGACATCTAAGAAGGTAGGAACATTTAGCTGGGCTTCACAACAAGCACTGTGAGTGAAGGGCCATCATCATTTCTTTTTTTTAATTTTTATTTATTTATGATAGTCAGAGAGAGAGAGAGAGAGGCAGAGACACAGGCAGAGAGAGAAGCAGGCTCCAGGCACTGGGAGCCCGATGTGGAATTCGATCCCAGGCCTCCAGGATCACGCCCTGGGCCAAATGGCTGTGCCACCCAGGGATCCCGCCATCATCATTTCAATTGATGTGCACATCAGTTCTCTGTTATATTGATTATTTCATGTTACTTAAAGTTGGCAATGCCTTCTTCTCCTTTTTTTTACCTTCTCTATTTCTCCTTTTCCCAGTACAACTTGTTTTTAGCCACTCTGCACTGAGAAAAATACCTAGAAGGAAAAACTCACCTAAAAGAAAGAATCAGAAACAGTCCTCCCTCCCACAGAGTTACAAAATTTGGATTACAATTCAATGTCAGAAAGCACGTTCAGAAGCACTATTATAAAGCTACGGGTGGCTCTAGAAAAAAGCATAAAGGACTCAAGAGACTCTCGTGACTGCACAATTTAGATCTAATCAGGCAGAAATTAAAAATCAATTGAATGAGATGCAATCCAAACTAGAAATCCTAATGACAAGGGTTAACGAGGTGGAAGAATGAGTGAGTGACAGAGAAGACAAGTTGATGGCAAAGAGGGAAACTGAGGAAAAAAGAGACAAACAATTAAAAGACCATGAGGATAGATTAAGGGAAATAAATATCACCTTCGGAAGAAAAATTCTACATTTAATTGGAGTTCCAGACGGTGCCGAGATGGACAGAGTACCAGAAAGTGTATTTGAGCAAATTGTAGCTGAGATCACGCAAACTTGGGAGTGAAACAGACATTCAGGTCCAAGAGATAGATAGATCCCCACACTAAAATCAATAAAAACCACTCAACACCTCGACATTTAATAGTGAAGCCTGCAAATTCTAAAGATAAACTAGAGAAGATCCTTAAAGCAGCAAGAGACAAGAGGTCCCTAACCTTTATGGGGAGAAGTATTAGGTTAACAACAGACTTCTCCACAGAGACATGGCAGGCCATAAAGTGTTGGCAGGATATATTCAAATTGAAATCCAAAAACAACAACAGCAACAACAACAACAACAACAGCAAACAGAGTCCCCCTTAATATTTCTTGGAGAGCGGGTTTGGTATTCACATATTCTTTCAGTTTCTGTGTATCTTGGAAGCTCCTTATCTCTCCTTCTATTCTGAATGAGAGCCTTGCTGATAAAGTATTCTTTGCTGCATATTATTCTCATTTAGGACCCTGAATATATCCTGCCAGCTCTTTCTGGCCTGCCACATCTCTGTGGAGAGGTTTGAGTCCATTTCTTCTAGATTCCCTAATTTATTGGCATAAAGCTGCCCATAATATGTTTTTAAGATTGTTTGTATTTCTTTGGAATATGGGTGATGATCTCTCTGTCATTCACGATTTAATTAATTTGAGTCTTTTCTCTCTTCTTTTTAATAAGGCTGGCTAATGGCTTTTCTGTCTTATTAATTCTTTCAATGAGCCAAATCCTGGTTTTGTTGATTTGTTCTACAGTTTTTCTGGTTTCTATTTCATTGAGTTCCAATAGAATCTTTATTACCTCTCTTTTCTACTCTATGTAGGATCTATTTGCTGTTTTTTCTCCAGCACCTTTAGGTGCAAGGTTAGCTTTTATATTTGAGTTATTTCCAGTTTTTGGATGAAAGCTTGTATTGAGATGTATTTCCCGAGGAGGGGCAAGATGGCGGAAGAGTAGGATCCCCTAATCACCTGTCCCCACCAAAATAACCTTCAAATCATCCTGAAAATCTATGAATTTGGCCTGAGATTTAAAGAGAGAACAGCTGAAATGCTACAGTGAGAAGAGTTTGTGCTTCTATCAATGTAAGAAGACAGGGAAAAAGAAATAAAGAAACAAAAGACATCCAAGGGGGAGGAGTCCCATGAGGAGCTGGGCTAAGGCAGGGGCAAGTACACCCAGAGCAGGAGAGATCCATCCCCGGAGAAGCAGGAGCTGCACCAATCTTCCAGGGAGGAAAGGAACCTGCAGGGAGTTAGAGCAGGACTCCAGGAGGGCGGGGGTGCCCTCAGGCTCCCGGGACACTAACAGAGACCAGCAGCCCACAAAGGAGAGTGCGCCAAGTTCCCTAAGGGCTGCAGCGTACACACATTGACCCAGGAGCAGCTCCGAGGGGCTCAGACGGCAGACAGACAGAGGGCAGGAGAGCCCAGGACAGCAAGGACGATCTTGCCCCAAACTGAGCAGATCAGCGTCCCACCATGGAGTCTACAGGCTCCTGCAGACAGAGAGCTCATAGTTACTGCGGGGGCTGAATCCAGGTCTCCAGAGATGCAGCAGCCCCTGGGGTTGTTCCTCCAGGAGCCTCACGGGGTAAACAAACCTCACTGAGCCCTGCACTAGGCAGTGAGCAGAGCAGCTCCCCCAAGTGCTAACACCTGAAAGTGAGCACAACAGGCCCCTCGCCCAAAAGACCAGCTAGACGAACAAGTTCCAGGGGAAGTCAAGGGGCTTAAAGTATACATAATTAGAAGATACTCTCATGTGTTTTTCTTTTTTACTTTTTGATTTCTCATTGCTTCCCCTACCCTTTTTTTCACCTTTCTTTCTTTTTCTTTCTCTTTTTCTTCTCCTTTTTCTTTTTTCTTCCTTTTTTCTTTTTTCTTTTTCTCTTATCTTTCCTTCTCTCTCTCTTTTTCTCCTTTTCCCAATAAAACTTCTTTTTGGCCACTCTGCACTGAGGAAAATGACTAGAAGGAAAACCTCACTTCAAAAGAAAGAATCAGAAATAGTCCTCTCTCCCAGAGAGTTACATAATCTGGATTACAATTCAATGTGAGAAAGCCAATTCAGAAGCACTATTATAAAGCTACTGGTGGCTCTAGAAAAAAAGCATAAAGGACTAAAGAGACTTCATGACTGCAGAATTTAGATTCAATCAGGCAGAAATTAAAAATCAATTGAATGAGATGCAATCCAAACTAGAAGTCCTAATGACGAGGGTTAACGAGGTGGAAGAACGAGTGAGTGACATAGAAGACAAGTTGACGGCCAAGAGGAAAACTGAGGAAAAAAGAGACAGACAATTAAAAGACCATGAAGACAGATCAAGGGAAATAAAAGACAGCCTGAGGAAGAAAAACCTACATTTAATTGGGGTTCCCGAGGGCGCAAAAAGGAATAGAGGGCCAGAATATGTATTTGAACAAATCCTAGCTGAAAACTTTCCTAATCAGGGAAGGGAAACAGGTATTCAGATTCAGGAAATAGAGAGACCCCCGCCAAAAAAAACAATAAAAACCATTCACACCTTGACATTTAATAGTGACGCTTGGAAATTCCAAAGATAAAGAGAAGATCCTTAAAGCAGCAAGAGACAAGAAATCCCTGATTTTATGGGGAGGAATATTAGGGTAACAGCAGAACTCTCCACAGAGACCTGGCAGGCCAGAAAGGGCTGGGAGGATATATTCAGGGTGCTAAATGAGAAAAACATGCAATCAAGAATAGTTTATCCAACAAGGCTCTCATTCAGAATGGAAAGACAGATAAAGAGCTTCCAAGACAGGCAGGGGCTGAAAGAATATGTGACCTACAAACAAGCTCTGCAAGAAAATTCAAGGGGGACTCTCAAAATTCCCCTTTAAGAACTTTAGTGGAATAATCCACCAAAACAAGGAATGAATAGATATCATGATGACACAAAACTCATACCTTTCAATAGTAACTCCGAACATGAACGGGCTTAATGACCCTATCAAAAATCTCAGGGTTTCAGACTGAATAAAAAAGCAGGACCCATCTATTTGTTGTCTACAAGAGACTCATTTTAGACAGAAGGACACCTACTACATGAAAATAAAAGGTTGGAAAACCATTTACCATTCAAATGGTCCTCAAAAGAAAGCAGGGGTAGCCATCCTTATATCAGATAACTAAAATTTACCCTGAAGACTGTAATGAGAGAAGAAGAGGAACACTATCTCATACTTAAAGGATCTATTCAACAAGAGGACTTAACAATCCTCAATATATATGCCCTGAATATGGGAGCTGATAATTATTAAACCAATTAATAACCAAAGTGAAGAAATACTTAGATAATAATACACGTATACTTGGGGACTTCAATCTAGCTCTTTCTATACTCGATAGGTCTCCTAAGCACAACATCTCCAAAGAAACGAGAGCTTTAAATGATACACTGGACCAGATGGATTTCACAGATATCTACAGAACTTTACATCCAAACTCAACTAAATACACATTCTTCTCAAGTGTACATGGAACTTTCTCCAGAATAGACCACATACTGGTCAAAAATCGGGTCTGAACCAAAACCAAAAGATTGGGATCGTGCCCTGCATATTCTCAGACCATAATGCCTTGAAATTAGAACTGATCACAACAAGAAGTTTGGAAGGACCTCAAACACGTGGAAGTTAAGGACCATATTGCTAAAAGATGAAAGGGTCAACCAGGAAATTAAGGAAGAATTAAAAAAATTCATGGAAATTAATGAGAATCAAGGTGCAACCGTTCAAAATCTTTAGATGCAGCAAAAGCAGTCCTAATGGGGAATACATCACAGTACAAGCATCCATTCAAAAACTGGAATGAACTGAAATACAAAAGCTAACCT